>NC_060145.1:141227175-141582681 GCF_021461385.2 Schistocerca piceifrons
ACAACGCGATCAGACGACACCATGTCGGAGACTCCCACGGTGTACGACAGCGGACCAGATGAGACGCCCACTCAGCAAACTGAGCCACAGAATACGAATCCACCAGTTTCTGAGCCAGTAGGCACCCTTTGCTCTCCCAATTGGGCGGACGAGTTTGAAACGAACGAAGCTGATGTAGAGATGCAGGAGGATTCCACACCCTCGACCGGCTCCTTGCCCCCCGTATCAGCGGTTGATGGACACAACGTCCACGTGGCCATGGCTACTCAAACGACCGACACGGTCAGCGCCTCCAATTGAAGGCTGTATGACGCACCCTATCGTTTGCTCCTTTCGTACCAAACATCAATGACCACCTTGCAGGCCTACAAGATCCTGACTCTCAATATCAATAAGATACGCAGTGATTTGAATCTGAAGAACTTACAAGACTTGTTATACGCAGCCGACATCGATATAGCCATGCTTCAGGAAGTGAGTGAGATCAGGTTAGACCACATAGCAGGGTATAACGCTTTCGTGAACCCTGGCAACGGTTTCGAACTTGGAACAGCATTACTGTTAAAAGAAGGGATCATTGCAAATTGTGAGGCCAAACTGGTGACCGGCAGAGGGATAGCAGTCACTGTCAATAACATCAGACTGATTAATATTTACGCACCTTCTGGGTCCAGTAATAGGCAACACCGTGCAGAATTTTTTCGCCACGAGATCCTTCCGCTCTTCGGGACCAACTACAGTGATGTCATTTTTGGCGGCGATTTCAATTGTGTGCTTCGTCAAATCGATCAAACTCCTCACTTTAATCGGTGTGTCGAATTAGAACAGATCATTCAAGAACTCCGCTTCACTGACACTTGGACGCACATGCACGGAGTGGAAGTAGGTTTTACGCATGTTACCAATCATTCAGCAAGTAGGTTAGATAGAATTTACATATCGCGTAATTTAACGCAACACCTGCTACACACCGAAATATGGCCAACTGTATTTTCCGACCATGCTGCCTATATCTGCACCGTCAACATGCAAAAACAGGAAACATACCGGGGTCGAGGGTTATGGAAGTTCAACATCGCACATTTGCATGATCCTGCATGTCGAGAAGCCTTCCTGTCCACCTGGACGGCATGTGAACGCAAATTCAGATCCTACAACTCCGCGATCGAGTGGTGGCTCAAATGCGCCAAACCACAAATTAGGAAAACTTTAATGTTTTACTCCCGTCAGAAAAGTCTGTGGCACAAACGGACCATGGAATTTTACTTTCAGTGTCTTCGGGAGTTGTATAAATGTGACGCGACCGTTATCGGCAATTTTGCAAAGATCAAAAGAATTCAGGCGAAACTTTTAACGCTGCAACGGAAACAGTTGGAAGGTTTTCAAATTCGGGCGCGAGTTCCTAAGACGGTGCAAGAAGAAGAGGCTGCCATGTATCACATGTTACGTGAAAGTCGACGAGGCAGTCGGAAAATCATTACACACATCCGAACCAGCACCGGGGCAATAGTTACTAAACAAAGTGACATTATGCGTGCGATTGAAGAGTACTATCGAGACCTGATGTCCAATAAAATGACAGATGATACCGTGTTTGCGGAGTTTGCGACAAATTTATCACGGAAACTCAGCCCCACAGAGGCGACTCAGCTGATGACAGAGGTGACAGAAGACGAATTAACAGACGTTATCCTAAGGAGTCCGAAGAATAAATCTCCTGGTTGCGATGGCATACCTGCAGAAGTATATCAAACCTTCTGGCCGCAGATGAAATCGAAACTCCTTGCAATATGTAAAGAACTAATGAACCCACAAAACGTTATTCCGCAGGACTTTCGACAAGGAATTGTTGTCTTACTGCCCAAGACCCCGTGCAGTAACGACCTCACTAACCTGCGACCTCTCACGTTATTAAATAGTGATTATAAACTATTCGCCCGTGTTCTGAGCCAACGGCTCAAAACTGTCATGACCACAATCACAGGACAGTATCAAACGAGTGTCGGTAGAGATAGATCTATTTACCACACGCTCACGGATTACAGAGATGTCATTGCCGTAGCGGAGGCTTGCAAGTTAAAATGCGCCCTCGTCATGATAGACTTTGCAAAAGCGTTCGACAGGGTGAGCCATCGTTTCCTTTTCCGCGTCATGCAGGAATTGGGGTTTCCGCACCAGTTCACCCAAGTACTCGACAATCTGATCCGTAACAGTACGTCGCGGATTCAAATTAATGGTCGCCTCAGTGGCGCTATTGATATCGAGTGTTCGGTGAGGCAAGGCTGTCCGATGTCGATGGCTCTCTTTGCCATCGCCATAGAACCTCTGCTCGCTACGCTAACTGCACATTTGCAGGGATTGGAAATCAATAGCCAGAAGATTGTGTGCCGTGCGTACGCAGATGATGTCGGCTTTCTTGTCGTGAACGCGCAAGAAGTGCGGTCCTCACTTCAAATACTTCAACGATATGAGGCGGTATCTGGGGCGAAGGTGAACTGGCAAAAATCCGGACTCCTGAATGTTGGACGGGGAATAAATCTACCCAATCATACCCGATTACGAGAAATTACCAGTATAAAGTGCTTAGGCCTTGAGTTTCGGCGGAAGATACAGAATACCATTGCTGTTAATTATAGAGCTTTACTTCATAAAGTTAGGGCATGTGTACAACTGCATAGCATGAGGAAACTGAATGCTCTCCAAAAAATTGAACTGGTCAACACTTATATCCTCTCGAAGATTAACTATGTCGCCAAAGTGTTGCCTCTTCCCAGTGGCATTGCACATAGAATGCTGTCTGCCCTGGGCCATTTTGTGACCAGAGGCAATATCTTCAAAGTTAAATATGTTACGTTGACGCTCCCTCCTCGGAAGGGCGGATTGAACCTCACAGATGTCTATAAAAAGGCACAGGCGCTCTATCTAAGCAGTATGTATAAGCTATGGACAAAATCTCCACACTGTCTCACTGCTCACCTTCTCAACGAAATCTCCCCAGCGAACCTCAACCCCCCGATTGATGTACATCATATTCCACACGACCTTTATCATTTAAAATACTTCCTGCTTGAATATAGTTATGCTCGAACAAGAATTCCGGCGAAGGAAATAACGGTGGTGAAGCAACTTTATAAGACTTTGATCGAGTCCACCTCCAGGAATAACATCGAAGACAAATATACAGCTCACAATTGGCGGGTGATTTGGGATAATATTCATTCACGCCATTTACCGTCTCACGTGCGAGCGTCTTGGTATCTCACGGTGAATCGCAAAATAGCTACCAATGCCAGACTCCATTCCATTCATCTGGCCGATTCACCCTTATGCAACACTTGCCAGGTACAAGATAGCGAGGAACATCGATTTGTCTGCGAAAAAGTGCGAGATGTTTGGGCGGTCATACGACAGTTGTTGGCGAGCATCACTAGAACATGCCCTGCGACCATAACGCCAGCTGACTTCCTCACTCCGGAGGTAGTGCCTTACCCGCAGACCAAAAGAAATTCAGTAAACTGGCTTAAAGGCCACACAGTTTACTATCTTTTCAATGTGAACGAAACGAGTAAAGAAGACTTTCTCCTGTATTTAATGATACAGCACCACCGACTACAGAAGACTAAAAACTATAAAGCTCATTTTGCAAACTTTTTAAGTCACACGATCATTTCACAGCCAATATAGGATGGAGTGCTTAAAGCCATTTCTTCCGACATGGTGGATTCCACTCTTCCTTCGGACGCCCGAAGTGCAGTCCAAAGAAGTAAGTGCGGGACAGGCTAATTTACGAGTGCGTCACTTGGATCATTCGTCACGTTCAGAAATTAACAGAATGTTTGTAATAGCGCGTTCCGTCTCTTTGGCGGATGCCCTGCACAGAACTGAGTTTCCTAGTTTCTTAATTGTAACAGTCGATCCGATGGAGAGAAACAACGATAGAAGACTTTTCATTTATATTTTTCATTTCAATACTAACTCTGATTTGTGGGGTGAGACGCACTCATGCGGTGCAAAGTGCACGGATTCCCGGATCTCCTGAATACATATGAAAATGGACAAATTCATTTACACTGCAAATGGATGCAACATTTCGTCTCCGGACTAATTTCTGTTTTTATGTTACTGGCGGCGGAGTCAAGCCGCAGCATTTCTTCAGTGCGCCGATGAGGTAGGGTGCCGTGGTGACGGTTACGGTGGGAGACAAGATGGCCAGGCCTCAGATTGCATGACCCCTGCCCTCCTTGCCTCTCCCTGCCTGATACCACTTAAAGACACAAAAAAAAAAAAAAAAAAAAAAAAAAGTGGTATAATGCTCGCCTGCCACGCGGGCGGCCCGGGAAAAAAGATACATATAAAAAAAAAACAAAAAAAAAAAGTGGTTAAAAAAAAAAAAAAAAAAAAAAAGTGGCTAGGATACCTGGCTCTCACCCAGGAGGCCCGGGTTCGATTCCCGGTACCTTAAAAAAAAAAAAAAAAAAAAAAAAAAAAAAAAAAAAAAAAAAAAGTGGCGCACTTGGTTAGCGCACGGTACTTATAAGGCAGTAGCCGTGAGCAATGCCGGGGTTGTGAGTTCGAGCCTCACCTGGGGCATACTTTTATTTCGTAGCAGCTGACTATGGAAGCTTCGGGACGCTAGATTTGAGATGCATCACGTACCTGAGAGACCATAAATGTGCGAGCACTGTAGTCAACGACTGCGTGTTCCTCGGTAGTATAGTGGTTAGTATCCCCGCCTGTCACGCGGGAGACCGGGGTTCGATTCCCCGCCGGGGAGGTGCGATTTTTATATCGCGAAGGTTGCACATGTGGCCCGAAAAAGCATTACCGTTGTGATCAAGGAATGTAATTGCTAAAAAATCGTAAGAAAGTCTGCGTCTTAGGAAGTGTTTCTCGTATTCTGCACACGACGTCGTCGTTTCACAACTCACAGGGTTTGCCGTCGACGCTGAATCAGCGCACCCCAGGATTAATGATCGAGCTCGAAGCACCCAAAAAAAAGAATAATTTTAGCAGAGCGTGGTTTCGATCCACGGACCTCTGGGTTATGGGCCCAGCACGCTTCCACTGCGCCACTCTGCTGTGCGGACAGATGCGCGCTCTTCGGTGCGTGACATGGGACACTTGGAAAAGCGTTGTCTGCGTCGCCTACCGTTTAATTAACTGCGTAGCATCTGCCAGCTTGACTTGTCTCGACTTTGCTCGACTGACGCTACGCTGACGCTTGCACGAAGCGATATTTACCGCGATCGTCTCGAGATGCAGCTGCGAGATGCTCAGGATTAACATTGCACTCCACGAAGGTGGAGACATTCGAATGCACTGCCTAGCTACGCGCCCGCAACTAACAAAATGCCGACCCTGCCAGGATTCGAACCTGGAATCTTCTAATCCGTAGTCAGACGCGTTATCCGTTGCGCCACAGGGCCACTGTTCGCGTTTTGTGCTACGAGGCGGGTGCACATCGCAAAGCAACGTGTTCTCCGTGGCTCGACAATTGCATGTCATCCACTGACAACTGCGGCGCGGCCACTCTGGTCTTCGGCACTCTGCAGGGAGCTGCCACCAAGGAAGGCATCTCTCCTCCTGCTGCTCGGCCACGGAGCGCCTGCACAGCTTAGAGCTTGCCACAGATCTGCCGTCGCTGATGGACAGGTAGCGGAATGCAAGGCGGCCGTTTTTTTGCATTTTTTCGGTGATGACAAGCGGTTGACATGCTTGTAAGTGTAGCATATAAAACAAGAATCGTATGAAGCATTCGTAGACAGGTGCTAACGTCGCAGTATGGCCGCAGGTGACGGTCGTATGACGGGTCTGTAGCCACAACAGGTTGGCATCAAAGTGAATACCGCTAACTGTAAGCACTCTGCTGTAGCCCCAGTGGCGCAATTGGTTAGCGCACGGTACTTATAAGGCAGTAGCCGTGAGCAATGCCGGGGTTGTGAGTTCGAGCCTCACCTGGGGCATACTTTTATTTCGTAGCAGCTGACTATGGAAGCATCGGGACGCTAGGTTTGAGATGTATCGCGTACATGAGAACCATAAATGTGCGTGCACTGTAGACAAGGACTGCGTGTTCCTCGGTAGTATAGTGGTTAGTATCCCCGCCTGTCACGCGGGAGACCGGGGTTCGATTCCCCGCCGGGGAGATGCGAATTTTATATCGCGAAGGTTGCGCGTGTGGCCCGAAAAAGCATTACCGTTGTGATCAAGGAATGTAATTGCTAAAAAATCGTAAGAAAGTCTGCGTCTTAGGAAGTGTTTCTCGTATTCTGCACACGACGTCGTCGTTTCACAACTCACAGGGTTTGCCGTCGACGCTGAATCAGCGCACCCCAGGATTAATGATCGAGCTCGAAGCACCCAAGAAAAAGAATAATTTTAGCAGAGCGTGGTTTCGATCCACGGACCTCTGGGTTATGGGCCCAGCACGCTTCCACTGCGCCACTCTGCTGTGCGGACAGATGCGCGCTCTTCGGTGCGTGACATGGGACACTTGGAAAAGCGTTGTCTGCGTCGCCTACCGTTTAATTAACTGCGTAGCATCTGCCAGCTTGACTTGTCTCGACTTTGCTCGACTGACGCTACGCTGACGCTTGCACGAAGCGATATTTACCGCGATCGTCTCGAGATGCAGCTGCGAGATGCTCAGGATTAACATTGCACTCCACGAAGGTGGAGACATTCGAATGCACTGCCTAGCTACGCGCCCGCAACTAACAAAATGCCGACCCTGCCAGGATTCGAACCTGGAATCTTCTGATCCGTAGTCAGACGCGTTATCCGTTGCGCCACAGGGCCACTGTTCGCGTTTTGTGCTACGAGGCGGGTGCACATCGCAAAACAACGTGTTCTCCGTGGCTCGACAATTGCATGTCATCCACTGACAACGGCGGCGCGGCCACTCTGGTCTTCGGCACTCTGCAGGGAGCTGCCACCAAGGAAGGCATCTCTCCTCCTGCTGCTCGGCCACGGAGCGCCTGCACAGCTTAGAGCTTGCCACAGATCTGCCGTCGCTGATGGACAGGTAGCGGAATGCAAGGCGGCCGTTTTTTTGCATTTTTTCGGTGATGACAAGCGGTTGACATGCTTGTAAGTGTAGCATATAAAACAAGAATCGTATGAAGCATTCGTAGACAGGTGCTAACGTCGCAGTATGGCCGCAGGTGACGGTCGTATGACGGGTCTGTAGCCACAACAGGTTGGCATCAAAGTGAATACCGCTAACTGTAAGCACTGTGCTGTAGCCCCAGTGGCGCAATTGGTTAGCGCACGGTACTTATAAGGCAGTAGCCGTGAGCAATGCCGGGGTTGTGAGTTCGAGCCTCACCTGGGGCATACTTTTATTTCGTAGCAGCTGACTATGGAAGCATCGGGACGCTAGGTTTGAGATGTATCGCGTACATGAGAACCATAAATGTGCGTGCACTGTAGACAAGGACTGCGTGTTCCTCGGTAGTATAGTGGTTAGTATCCCCGCCTGTCACGCGGGAGACCGGGGTTCGATTCCCCGCCGGGGAGGTGCGAATTTTATATCGCGAAGGTTGCGCGTGTGGCCCGAAAAAGCATTACCGTTGTGATCAAGGAATGTAATTGCTAAAAAATCGTAAGAAAGTCTGCGTCTTAGGAAGTGTTTCTCGTATTCTGCACACGACGTCGTCGTTTCACAACTCACAGGGTTTGCCGTCGACGCTGAATCAGCGCACCCCAGGATTAATGATCGAGCTCGAAGCACCCAAGAAAAAGAATAATTTTAGCAGAGCGTGGTTTCGATCCACGGACCTCTGGGTTATGGGCCCAGCACGCTTCCACTGCGCCACTCTGCTGAGCGGACAGATGCGCGCTCTTCGGTGCGTGACATGGGACACTTGGAAAAGCGTTGTCTGCGTCGCCTACCGTTTAATTAACTGCGTAGCATCTGCCAGCTTGACTTGTCTCGACTTTGCTCGACTGACGCTACGCTGACGCTTGCACGAAGCGATATTTACCGCGATCGTCTCGAGATGCAGCTGCGAGATGCTCAGGATTAACATTGCACTCCACGAAGGTGGAGACATTCGAATGCACTGCCTAGCTACGCGCCCGCAACTAACAAAATGCCGACCCTGCCAGGATTCGAACCTGGAATCTTCTAATCCGTAGTCAGACGCGTTATCCGTTGCGCCACAGGGCCACTGTTCGCGTTTTGTGCTACGAGGCGGGTGCACATCGCAAAGCAACGTGTTCTCCGTGGCTCGACAATTGCATGTCATCCACTGACAACTGCGGCGCGGCCACTCTGGTCTTCGGCACTCTGCAGGGAGCTGCCACCAAGGAAGGCATCTCTCCTCCTGCTGCTCGGCCACGGAGCGCCTGCACAGCTTAGAGCTTGCCACAGATCTGCCGTCGCTGATGGACAGGTAGCGGAATGCAAGGCGGCCGTTTTTTTGCATTTTTTCGGTGATGACAAGCGGTTGACATGCTTGTAAGTGTAGCATATAAAACAAGAATCGTATGAAGCATTCGTAGACAGGTGCTAACGTCGCAGTATGGCCGCAGGTGACGGTCGTATGACGGGTCTGTAGCCACAACAGGTTGGCATCAAAGTGAATACCGCTAACTGTAAGCACTCTGCTGTAGCCCCAGTGGCGCAATTGGTTAGCGCACGGTACTTATAAGGCAGTAGCCGTGAGCAATGCCGGGGTTGTGAGTTCGAGCCTCACCTGGGGCATACTTTTATTTCGTAGCAGCTGACTATGGAAGCATCGGGACGCTAGGTTTGAGATGTATCGCGTACATGAGAACCATAAATGTGCGTGCACTGTAGACAAGGACTGCGTGTTCCTCGGTAGTATAGTGGTTAGTATCCCCGCCTGTCACGCGGGAGACCGGGGTTCGATTCCCCGCCGGGGAGATGCGAATTTTATATCGCGAAGGTTGCGCGTGTGGCCCGAAAAAGCATTACCGTTGTGATCAAGGAATGTAATTGCTAAAAAATCGTAAGAAAGTCTGCGTCTTAGGAAGTGTTTCTCGTATTCTGCACACGACGTCGTCGTTTCACAACTCACAGGGTTTGCCGTCGACGCTGAATCAGCGCACCCCAGGATTAATGATCGAGCTCGAAGCACCCAAGAAAAAGAATAATTTTAGCAGAGCGTGGTTTCGATCCACGGACCTCTGGGTTATGGGCCCAGCACGCTTCCACTGCGCCACTCTGCTGTGCGGACAGATGCGCGCTCTTCGGTGCGTGACATGGGACACTTGGAAAAGCGTTGTCTGCGTCGCCTACCGTTTAATTAACTGCGTAGCATCTGCCAGCTTGACTTGTCTCGACTTTGCTCGACTGACGCTACGCTGACGCTTGCACGAAGCGATATTTACCGCGATCGTCTCGAGATGCAGCTGCGAGATGCTCAGGATTAACATTGCACTCCACGAAGGTGGAGACATTCGAATGCACTGCCTAGCTACGCGCCCGCAACTAACAAAATGCCGACCCTGCCAGGATTCGAACCTGGAATCTTCTGATCCGTAGTCAGACGCGTTATCCGTTGCGCCACAGGGCCACTGTTCGCGTTTTGTGCTACGAGGCGGGTGCACATCGCAAAACAACGTGTTCTCCGTGGCTCGACAATTGCATGTCATCCACTGACAACGGCGGCGCGGCCACTCTGGTCTTCGGCACTCTGCAGGGAGCTGCCACCAAGGAAGGCATCTCTCCTCCTGCTGCTCGGCCACGGAGCGCCTGCACAGCTTAGAGCTTGCCACAGATCTGCCGTCGCTGATGGACAGGTAGCGGAATGCAAGGCGGCCGTTTTTTTGCATTTTTTCGGTGATGACAAGCGGTTGACATGCTTGTAAGTGTAGCATATAAAACAAGAATCGTATGAAGCATTCGTAGACAGGTGCTAACGTCGCAGTATGGCCGCAGGTGACGGTCGTATGACGGGTCTGTAGCCACAACAGGTTGGCATCAAAGTGAATACCGCTAACTGTAAGCACTGTGCTGTAGCCCCAGTGGCGCAATTGGTTAGCGCACGGTACTTATAAGGCAGTAGCCGTGAGCAATGCCGGGGTTGTGAGTTCGAGCCTCACCTGGGGCATACTTTTATTTCGTAGCAGCTGACTATGGAAGCATCGGGACGCTAGGTTTGAGATGTATCGCGTACATGAGAACCATAAATGTGCGTGCACTGTAGACAAGGACTGCGTGTTCCTCGGTAGTATAGTGGTTAGTATCCCCGCCTGTCACGCGGGAGACCGGGGTTCGATTCCCCGCCGGGGAGGTGCGAATTTTATATCGCGAAGGTTGCGCGTGTGGCCCGAAAAAGCATTACCGTTGTGATCAAGGAATGTAATTGCTAAAAAATCGTAAGAAAGTCTGCGTCTTAGGAAGTGTTTCTCGTATTCTGCACACGACGTCGTCGTTTCACAACTCACAGGGTTTGCCGTCGACGCTGAATCAGCGCACCCCAGGATTAATGATCGAGCTCGAAGCACCCAAGAAAAAGAATAATTTTAGCAGAGCGTGGTTTCGATCCACGGACCTCTGGGTTATGGGCCCAGCACGCTTCCACTGCGCCACTCTGCTGTGCGGACAGATACGCGCTCTTCGGTGCGTGACATGGGACACTTGGAAAAGCGTTGTCTGCGTCGCCTACCGTTTAATTAACTGCGTAGCATCTGCCAGCTTGACTTGTCTCGACTTTGCTCGACTGACGCTACGCTGACGCTTGCACGAAGCGATATTTACCGCGATCGTCTCGAGATGCAGCTGCGAGATGCTCAGGATTAACATTGCACTCCACGAAGGTGGAGACATTCGAATGCACTGCCTAGCTACGCGCCCGCAACTAACAAAATGCCGACCCTGCCAGGATTCGAACCTGGAATCTTCTGATCCGTAGTCAGACGCGTTATCCGTTGCGCCACAGGGCCACTGTTCGCGTTTTGTGCTACGAGGCGGGTGCACATCGCAAAACAACGTGTTCTCCGTGGCTCGACAATTGCATGTCATCCACTGACAACGGCGGCGCGGCCACTCTGGTCTTCGGCACTCTGCAGGGAGCTGCCACCAAGGAAGGCATCTCTCCTCCTGCTGCTCGGCCACGGAGCGCCTGCACAGCTTAGAGCTTGCCACAGATCTGCCGTCGCTGATGGACAGGTAGCGGAATGCAAGGCGGCCGTTTTTTTGCATTTTTTCGGTGATGACAAGCGGTTGACATGCTTGTAAGTGTAGCATATAAAACAAGAATCGTATGAAGCATTCGTAGACAGGTGCTAACGTCGCAGTATGGCCGCAGGTGACGGTCGTATGACGGGTCTGTAGCCACAACAGGTTGGCATCAAAGTGAATACCGCTAACTGTAAGCACTGTGCTGTAGCCCCAGTGGCGCAATTGGTTAGCGCACGGTACTTATAAGGCAGTAGCCGTGAGCAATGCCGGGGTTGTGAGTTCGAGCCTCACCTGGGGCATACTTTTATTTCGTAGCAGCTGACTATGGAAGCATCGGGACGCTAGGTTTGAGATGTATCGCGTACATGAGAACCATAAATGTGCGTGCACTGTAGACAAGGACTGCGTGTTCCTCGGTAGTATAGTGGTTAGTATCCCCGCCTGTCACGCGGGAGACCGGGGTTCGATTCCCCGCCGGGGAGGTGCGAATTTTATATCGCGAAGGTTGCGCGTGTGGCCCGAAAAAGCATTACCGTTGTGATCAAGGAATGTAATTGCTAAAAAATCGTAAGAAAGTCTGCGTCTTAGGAAGTGTTTCTCGTATTCTGCACACGACGTCGTCGTTTCACAACTCACAGGGTTTGCCGTCGACGCTGAATCAGCGCACCCCAGGATTAATGATCGAGCTCGAAGCACCCAAGAAAAAGAATAATTTTAGCAGAGCGTGGTTTCGATCCACGGACCTCTGGGTTATGGGCCCAGCACGCTTCCACTGCGCCACTCTGCTGAGCGGACAGATGCGCGCTCTTCGGTGCGTGACATGGGACACTTGGAAAAGCGTTGTCTGCGTCGCCTACCGTTTAATTAACTGCGTAGCATCTGCCAGCTTGACTTGTCTCGACTTTGCTCGACTGACGCTACGCTGACGCTTGCACGAAGCGATATTTACCGCGATCGTCTCGAGATGCAGCTGCGAGATGCTCAGGATTAACATTGCACTCCACGAAGGTGGAGACATTCGAATGCACTGCCTAGCTACGCGCCCGCAACTAACAAAATGCCGACCCTGCCAGGATTCGAACCTGGAATCTTCTAATCCGTAGTCAGACGCGTTATCCGTTGCGCCACAGGGCCACTGTTCGCGTTTTGTGCTACGAGGCGGGTGCACATCGCAAAGCAACGTGTTCTCCGTGGCTCGACAATTGCATGTCATCCACTGACAACTGCGGCGCGGCCACTCTGGTCTTCGGCACTCTGCAGGGAGCTGCCACCAAGGAAGGCATCTCTCCTCCTGCTGCTCGGCCACGGAGCGCCTGCACAGCTTAGAGCTTGCCACAGATCTGCCGTCGCTGATGGACAGGTAGCGGAATGCAAGGCGGCCGTTTTTTTGCATTTTTTCGGTGATGACAAGCGGTTGACATGCTTGTAAGTGTAGCATATAAAACAAGAATCGTATGAAGCATTCGTAGACAGGTGCTAACGTCGCAGTATGGCCGCAGGTGACGGTCGTATGACGGGTCTGTAGCCACAACAGGTTGGCATCAAAGTGAATACCGCTAACTGTAAGCACTCTGCTGTAGCCCCAGTGGCGCAATTGGTTAGCGCACGGTACTTATAAGGCAGTAGCCGTGAGCAATGCCGGGGTTGTGAGTTCGAGCCTCACCTGGGGCATACTTTTATTTCGTAGCAGCTGACTATGGAAGCATCGGGACGCTAGGTTTGAGATGTATCGCGTACATGAGAACCATAAATGTGCGTGCACTGTAGACAAGGACTGCGTGTTCCTCGGTAGTATAGTGGTTAGTATCCCCGCCTGTCACGCGGGAGACCGGGGTTCGATTCCCCGCCGGGGAGATGCGAATTTTATATCGCGAAGGTTGCGCGTGTGGCCCGAAAAAGCATTACCGTTGTGATCAAGGAATGTAATTGCTAAAAAATCGTAAGAAAGTCTGCGTCTTAGGAAGTGTTTCTCGTATTCTGCACACGACGTCGTCGTTTCACAACTCACAGGGTTTGCCGTCGACGCTGAATCAGCGCACCCCAGGATTAATGATCGAGCTCGAAGCACCCAAGAAAAAGAATAATTTTAGCAGAGCGTGGTTTCGATCCACGGACCTCTGGGTTATGGGCCCAGCACGCTTCCACTGCGCCACTCTGCTGTGCGGACAGATGCGCGCTCTTCGGTGCGTGACATGGGACACTTGGAAAAGCGTTGTCTGCGTCGCCTACCGTTTAATTAACTGCGTAGCATCTGCCAGCTTGACTTGTCTCGACTTTGCTCGACTGACGCTACGCTGACGCTTGCACGAAGCGATATTTACCGCGATCGTCTCGAGATGCAGCTGCGAGATGCTCAGGATTAACATTGCACTCCACGAAGGTGGAGACATTCGAATGCACTGCCTAGCTACGCGCCCGCAACTAACAAAATGCCGACCCTGCCAGGATTCGAACCTGGAATCTTCTGATCCGTAGTCAGACGCGTTATCCGTTGCGCCACAGGGCCACTGTTCGCGTTTTGTGCTACGAGGCGGGTGCACATCGCAAAACAACGTGTTCTCCGTGGCTCGACAATTGCATGTCATCCACTGACAACGGCGGCGCGGCCACTCTGGTCTTCGGCACTCTGCAGGGAGCTGCCACCAAGGAAGGCATCTCTCCTCCTGCTGCTCGGCCACGGAGCGCCTGCACAGCTTAGAGCTTGCCACAGATCTGCCGTCGCTGATGGACAGGTAGCGGAATGCAAGGCGGCCGTTTTTTTGCATTTTTTCGGTGATGACAAGCGGTTGACATGCTTGTAAGTGTAGCATATAAAACAAGAATCGTATGAAGCATTCGTAGACAGGTGCTAACGTCGCAGTATGGCCGCAGGTGACGGTCGTATGACGGGTCTGTAGCCACAACAGGTTGGCATCAAAGTGAATACCGCTAACTGTAAGCACTCTGCTGTAGCCCCAGTGGCGCAATTGGTTAGCGCACGGTACTTATAAGGCAGTAGCCGTGAGCAATGCCGGGGTTGTGAGTTCGAGCCTCACCTGGGGCATACTTTTATTTCGTAGCAGCTGACTATGGAAGCATCGGGACGCTAGGTTTGAGATGTATCGCGTACATGAGAACCATAAATGTGCGTGCACTGTAGACAAGGACTGCGTGTTCCTCGGTAGTATAGTGGTTAGTATCCCCGCCTGTCACGCGGGAGACCGGGGTTCGATTCCCCGCCGGGGAGGTGCGAATTTTATATCGCGAAGGTTGCGCGTGTGGCCCGAAAAAGCATTACCGTTGTGATCAAGGAATGTAATTGCTAAAAAATCGTAAGAAAGTCTGCGTCTTAGGAAGTGTTTCTCGTATTCTGCACACGACGTCGTCGTTTCACAACTCACAGGGTTTGCCGTCGACGCTGAATCAGCGCACCCCAGGATTAATGATCGAGCTCGAAGCACCCAAGAAAAAGAATAATTTTAGCAGAGCGTGGTTTCGATCCACGGACCTCTGGGTTATGGGCCCAGCACGCTTCCACTGCGCCACTCTGCTGTGCGGACAGATGCGCGCTCTTCGGTGCGTGACATGGGACACTTGGAAAAGCGTTGTCTGCGTCGCCTACCGTTTAATTAACTGCGTAGCATCTGCCAGCTTGACTTGTCTCGACTTTGCTCGACTGACGCTACGCTGACGCTTGCACGAAGCGATATTTACCGCGATCGTCTCGAGATGCAGCTGCGAGATGCTCAGGATTAACATTGCACTCCACGAAGGTGGAGACATTCGAATGCACTGCCTAGCTACGCGCCCGCAACTAACAAAATGCCGACCCTGCCAGGATTCGAACCTGGAATCTTCTGATCCGTAGTCAGACGCGTTATCCGTTGCGCCACAGGGCCACTGTTCGCGTTTTGTGCTACGAGGCGGGTGCACATCGCAAAACAACGTGTTCTCCGTGGCTCGACAATTGCATGTCATCCACTGACAACGGCGGCGCGGCCACTCTGGTCTTCGGCACTCTGCAGGGAGCTGCCACCAAGGAAGGCATCTCTCCTCCTGCTGCTCGGCCACGGAGCGCCTGCACAGCTTAGAGCTTGCCACAGATCTGCCGTCGCTGATGGACAGGTAGCGGAATGCAAGGCGGCCGTTTTTTTGCATTTTTTCGGTGATGACAAGCGGTTGACATGCTTGTAAGTGTAGCATATAAAACAAGAATCGTATGAAGCATTCGTAGACAGGTGCTAACGTCGCAGTATGGCCGCAGGTGACGGTCGTATGACGGGTCTGTAGCCACAACAGGTTGGCATCAAAGTGAATACCGCTAACTGTAAGCACTCTGCTGTAGCCCCAGTGGCGCAATTGGTTAGCGCACGGTACTTATAAGGCAGTAGCCGTGAGCAATGCCGGGGTTGTGAGTTCGAGCCTCACCTGGGGCATACTTTTATTTCGTAGCAGCTGACTATGGAAGCATCGGGACGCTAGGTTTGAGATGTATCGCGTACATGAGAACCATAAATGTGCGTGCACTGTAGACAAGGACTGCGTGTTCCTCGGTAGTATAGTGGTTAGTATCCCCGCCTGTCACGCGGGAGACCCGGGTTCGATTCCCCGCCGGGGAGGTGCGAATTTTATATCGCGAAGGTTGCGCGTGTGGCCCGAAAAAGCATTACCGTTGTGATCAAGGAATGTAATTGCTAAAAAATCGTAAGAAAGTCTGCGTCTTAGGAAGTGTTTCTCGTATTCTGCACACGACGTCGTCGTTTCACAACTCACAGGGTTTGCCGTCGACGCTGAATCAGCGCACCCCAGGATTAATGATCGAGCTCGAAGCACCCAAGAAAAAGAATAATTTTAGCAGAGCGTGGTTTCGATCCACGGACCTCTGGGTTATGGGCCCAGCACGCTTCCACTGCGCCACTCTGCTGTGCGGACAGATGCGCGCTCTTCGGTGCGTGACATGGGACACTTGGAAAAGCGTTGTCTGCGTCGCCTACCGTTTAATTAACTGCGTAGCATCTGCCAGCTTGACTTGTCTCGACTTTGCTCGACTGACGCTACGCTGACGCTTGCACGAAGCGATATTTACCGCGATCGTCTCGAGATGCAGCTGCGAGATGCTCAGGATTAACATTGCACTCCACGAAGGTGGAGACATTCGAATGCACTGCCTAGCTACGCGCCCGCAACTAACAAAATGCCGACCCTGCCAGGATTCGAACCTGGAATCTTCTGATCCGTAGTCAGACGCGTTATCCGTTGCGCCACAGGGCCACTGTTCGCGTTTTGTGCTACGAGGCGGGTGCACATCGCAAAGCAACGTGTTCTCCGTGGCTCGACAATTGCATGTCATCCACTGACAACGGCGGCGCGGCCACTCTGGTCTTCGGCACTCTGCAGGGAGCTGCCACCAAGGAAGGCATCTCTCCTCCTGCTGCTCGGCCACGGAGCGCCTGCACAGCTTAGAGCTTGCCACAGATCTGCCGTCGCTGATGGACAGGTAGCGGAATGCAAGGCGGCCGTTTTTTTGCATTTTTTCGGTGATGACAAGCGGTTGACATGCTTGTAAGTGTAGCATATAAAACAAGAATCGTATGAAGCATTCGTAGACAGGTGCTAACGTCGCAGTATGGCCGCAGGTGACGGTCGTATGACGGGTCTGTAGCCACAACAGGTTGGCATCAAAGTGAATACCGCTAACTGTAAGCACTGTGCTGTAGCCCCAGTGGCGCAATTGGTTAGCGCACGGTACTTATAAGGCAGTAGCCGTGAGCAATGCCGGGGTTGTGAGTTCGAGCCTCACCTGGGGCATACTTTTATTTCGTAGCAGCTGACTATGGAAGCATCGGGACGCTAGGTTTGAGATGTATCGCGTACATGAGAACCATAAATGTGCGTGCACTGTAGACAAGGACTGCGTGTTCCTCGGTAGTATAGTGGTTAGTATCCCCGCCTGTCACGCGGGAGACCGGGGTTCGATTCCCCGCCTGGGAGGTGCGAATTTTATATCGCGAAGGTTGCGCGTGTGGCCCGAAAAAGCATTACCGTTGTGATCAAGGAATGTAATTGCTAAAAAATCGTAAGAAAGTCTGCGTCTTAGGAAGTGTTTCTCGTATTCTGCACACGACGTCGTCGTTTCACAACTCACAGGGTTTGCCGTCGACGCTGAATCAGCGCACCCCAGGATTAATGATCGAGCTCGAAGCACCCAAGAAAAAGAATAATTTTAGCAGAGCGTGGTTTCGATCCACGGACCTCTGGGTTATGGGCCCAGCACGCTTCCACTGCGCCACTCTGCTGTGCGGACAGATGCGCGCTCTTCGGTGCGTGACATGGGACACTTGGAAAAGCGTTGTCTGCGTCGCCTACCGTTTAATTAACTGCGTAGCATCTGCCAGCTTGACTTGTCTCGACTTTGCTCGACTGACGCTACGCTGACGCTTGCACGAAGCGATATTTACCGCGATCGTCTCGAGATGCAGCTGCGAGATGCTCAGGATTAACATTGCACTCCACGAAGGTGGAGACATTCGAATGCACTGCCTAGCTACGCGCCCGCAACTAACAAAATGCCGACCCTGCCAGGATTCGAACCTGGAATCTTCTGGTCCGTAGTCAGACGCGTTATCCGTTGCGCCACAGGGCCACTGTTCGCGTTTTGTGCTACGAGGCGGGTGCACATCGCAAAACAACGTGTTCTCCGTGGCTCGACAATTGCATGTCATCCACTGACAACGGCGGCGCGGCCACTCTGGTCTTCGGCACTCTGCAGGGAGCTGCCACCAAGGAAGGCATCTCTCCTCCTGCTGCTCGGCCACGGAGCGCCTGCACAGCTTAGAGCTTGCCACAGATCTGCCGTCGCTGATGGACAGGTAGCGGAATGCAAGGCGGCCGTTTTTTTGCATTTTTTCGGTGATGACAAGCGGTTGACATGCTTGTAAGTGTAGCATATAAAACAAGAATCGTATGAAGCATTCGTAGACAGGTGCTAACGTCGCAGTATGGCCGCAGGTGACGGTCGTATGACGGGTCTGTAGCCACAACAGGTTGGCATCAAAGTGAATACCGCTAACTGTAAGCACTGTGCTGTAGCCCCAGTGGCGCAATTGGTTAGCGCACGGTACTTATAAGGCAGTAGCCGTGAGCAATGCCGGGGTTGTGAGTTCGAGCCTCACCTGGGGCATACTTTTATTTCGTAGCAGCTGACTATGGAAGCATCGGGACGCTAGGTTTGAGATGTATCGCGTACATGAGAACCATAAATGTGCGTGCACTGTAGACAAGGACTGCGTGTTCCTCGGTAGTATAGTGGTTAGTATCCCCGCCTGTCACGCGGGAGACCGGGGTTCGATTCCCCGCCGGGGAGATGCGAATTTTATATCGCGAAGGTTGCGCGTGTGGCCCGAAAAAGCATTACCGTTGTGATCAAGGAATGTAATTGCTAAAAAATCGTAAGAAAGTCTGCGTCTTAGGAAGTGTTTCTCGTATTCTGCACACGACGTCGTCGTTTCACAACTCACAGGGTTTGCCGTCGACGCTGAATCAGCGCACCCCAGGATTAATGATCGAGCTCGAAGCACCCAAGAAAAAGAATAATTTTAGCAGAGCGTGGTTTCGATCCACGGACCTCTGGGTTATGGGCCCAGCACGCTTCCACTGCGCCACTCTGCTGTGCGGACAGATGCGCGCTCTTCGGTGCGTGACATGGGACACTTGGAAAAGCGTTGTCTGCGTCGCCTACCGTTTAATTAACTGCGTAGCATCTGCCAGCTTGACTTGTCTCGACTTTGCTCGACTGACGCTACGCTGACGCTTGCACGAAGCGATATTTACCGCGATCGTCTCGAGATGCAGCTGCGAGATGCTCAGGATTAACATTGCACTCCACGAAGGTGGAGACATTCGAATGCACTGCCTAGCTACGCGCCCGCAACTAACAAAATGCCGACCCTGCCAGGATTCGAACCTGGAATCTTCTGATCCGTAGTCAGACGCGTTATCCGTTGCGCCACAGGGCCACTGTTCGCGTTTTCTGCTACGAGGCGGGTGCACATCGCAAAGCAACGTGTTCTCCGTGGCTCGGCAATTGCATGTCATCCACTGACAACGGCGGCGCGGCCACTCTGGTCTTCGGCACTCTGCAGGGAGCTGCCACCAAGGAAGGCATCTCTCCTCCTGCTGCTCGGCCACGGAGCGCCTGCACAGCTTAGAGCTTGCCACAGATCTGCCGTCGCTGATGGACAGGTAGCGGAATGCAAGGCGGCCGTTTTTTTGCATTTTTTCGGTGATGACAAGCGGTTGACATGCTTGTAAGTGTAGCATATAAAACAAGAATCGTATGAAGCATTCGTAGACAGGTGCTAACGTCGCAGTATGGCCGCAGGTGACGGTCGTATGACGGGTCTGTAGCCACAACAGGTTGGCATCAAAGTGAATACCGCTAACTGTAAGCACTCTGCTGTAGCCCCAGTGGCGCAATTGCTTAGCGCACGGTACTTATAAGGCAGTAGCCGTGAGCAATGCCGGGGTTGTGAGTTCGAGCATCACCTGGGGCATACTTTTATTTCGTAGCAGCTGACTATGGAAGCATCGGGACGCTAGATTTGAGATGCATCACGTACCTGAGAGACCATAAATGTGCGTGCACTGTAGTCAACGACTGCGTGTTTCACGGTAGTATAGTGGTTAGTATCCCCGCCTGTCACGCGGGAGACCGGGGTTCGATTCCCCGCCGGGGAGGTGCGATTTTTATATCGCGAAGGTTGCACATGTGGCCCGAAAAAGCATTACCGTTGTGATCAAGGAATGTAATTGCTAAAAAATCGTAAGAAAGTCTGCGTCTTAGGAAGTGTTTCTCGTATTCTGCACACGACGTCGTCGTTTCACAACTCACAGGGTTTGCCGTCGACGCTGAATCAGCGCACCCCAGGATTAATGATCGAGCTCGAAGCACCCAAAAAAAAGAATAATTTTAGCAGAGCGTGGTTTCGATCCACGGACCTCTGGGTTATGGGCCCAGCACGCTTCCACTGCGCCACTCTGCTGTGCGGACAGATGCGCGCTCTTCGGTGCGTGACATGGGACACTTGGAAAAGCGTTGTCTGCGTCGCCTACCGTTTAATTAACTGCGTAGCATCTGCCAGCTTGACTTGTCTCGACTTTGCTCGACTGACGCTACGCTGACGCTTGCACGAAGCGATATTTACCGCGATCGTCTCGAGATGCAGCTGCGAGATGCTCAGGATTAACATTGCACTCCACGAAGGTGGAGACATTCGAATGCACTGCCTAGCTACGCGCCCGCAACTAACAAAATGCCGACCCTGCCAGGATTCGAACCTGGAATCTTCTGATCCGTAGTCAGACGCGTTATCCGTTGCGCCACAGGGCCACTGTTCGCGTTTTCTGCTACGAGGCGGGTGCACATCGCAAAGCAACGTGTTCTCCGTGGCTCGGCAATTGCATGTCATCCACTGACAACGGCGGCGCGGCCACTCTGGTCTTCGGCACTCTGCAGGGAGCTGCCACCAAGGAAGGCATCTCTCCTCCTGCTGCTCGGCCACGGAGCGCCTGCACAGCTTAGAGCTTGCCACAGATCTGCCGTCGCTGATGGACAGGTAGCGGAATGCAAGGCGGCCGTTTTTTTGCATTTTTTCGGTGATGACAAGCGGTTGACATGCTTGTAAGTGTAGCATATAAAACAAGAATCGTATGAAGCATTCGTAGACAGGTGCTAACGTCGCAGTATGGCCGCAGGTGACGGTCGTATGACGGGTCTGTAGCCACAACAGGTTGGCATCAAAGTGAATACCGCTAACTGTAAGCACTGTGCTGTAGCCCCAGTGGCGCAATTGGTTAGCGCACGGTACTTATAAGGCAGTAGCCGTGAGCAATGCCGGGGTTGTGAGTTCGAGCATCACCTGGGGCATACTTTTATTTCGTAGCAGCTGACTATGGAAGCATCGGGACGCTAGATTTGAGATGCATCACGTACCTGAGAGACCATAAATGTGCGTGCACTGTAGTCAACGACTGCGTGTTCCTCGGTAGTATAGTGGTTAGTATCCCCGCCTGTCACGCGGGAGACCGGGGTTCGATTCCCCGCCGGGGAGGTGCGATTTTTATATCGCGAAGGTTGCACATGTGGCCCGAAAAAGCATTACCGTTGTGATCAAGGAATGTAATTGCTAAAAAATCGTAAGAAAGTCTGCGTCTTAGGAAGTGTTTCTCGTATTCTGCACACGACGTCGTCGTTTCACAACTCACAGGGTTTGCCGTCGACGCTGAATCAGCGCACCCCAGGATTAATGATCGAGCTCGAAGCACCCAAAAAAAAGAATAATTTTAGCAGAGCGTGGTTTCGATCCACGGACCTCTGGGTTATGTGCCCAGCACGCTTCCACTGCGCCACTCTGCTGTGCGGACAGATGCGCGCTCTTCGGTGCGTGACATGGGACACTTGGAAAAGCGTTGTCTGCGTCGCCTACCGTTTAATTAACTGCGTAGCATCTGCCAGCTTGACTTGTCTCGACTTTGCTCGACTGACGCTACGCTGACGCTTGCACGAAGCGATATTTACCGCGATCGTCTCGAGATGCAGCTGCGAGATGCTCAGGATTAACATTGCACTCCACGAAGGTGGAGACATTCGAATGCACTGCCTAGCTACGCGCCCGCAACCAACAAAATGCCGACCCTGCCAGGATTCGAACCTGGAATCTTCTGATCCGTAGTCAGACGCGTTATCCGTTGCGCCACAGGGCCACTGTTCGCGTTTTGTGCTACGAGGCGGGTGCACATCGCAAAGCAACGTGTTCTCCGTGGCTCGACAATTGCATGTCATCCACTGACAACGGCGGCGCGGCCACTCTGGTCTTCGGCACTCTGCAGGGAGCTGCCATCAAGGAAGGCATCTCTCCTCCTGCTGCTCGGCCACGGAGCGCCTGCACAGCTTAGAGCTTGCCACAGATCTGCCGTCGCTGATGGACAGGTAGCGGAATGCAAGGCGGCCGTTTCTTTGCATTTTTTCGGTGATGACAAGCGGTTGACATGCTTGTAAGTGTAGCATATAAAACAAGAATCGTATGAAGCATTCGTAGACAGGTGCTAACGTCGCAGTATGGCCGCAGGTGACGGTCGTATGACGGGTCTGTAGCCACAACAGGTTGGCATCAAAGTGAATACCGCTAACTGTAAGCACTGTGCTGTAGCCCCAGTGGCGCAATTGGTTAGCGCACGGTACTTATAAGGCAGTAGCCGTGAGCAATGCCGGGGTTGTGAGTTCGAGCATCACCTGGGGCATACTTTTATTTCGTAGCAGCTGACTATGGAAGCATCGGGACGCTAGATTTGAGATGCATCACGTACCTGAGAGACCATAAATGTGCGTGCACTGTAGTCAACGACTGCGTGTTCCTCGGTAGTATAGTGGTTAGTATCCCCGCCTATCACGCGGGAGACCGGGGTTCGATTCCCCGCCGGGGAGGTGCGATTTTTATATCGCGAAGGTTGCACATGTGGCCCGAAAAAGCATTACCGTTGTGATCAAGGAATGTAATTGCTAAAAAATCGTAAGAAAGTCTGCGTCTTAGGAAGTGTTTCTCGTATTCTGCACACGACGTCGTCGTTTCACAACTCACAGGGTTTGCCGTCGACGCTGAATCAGCGCACCCCAGGATTAATGATCGAGCTCGAAGCACCCAAAAAAAAGAATAATTTTAGCAGAGCGTGGTTTCGATCCACGGACCTCTGGGTTATGGGCCCAGCACGCTTCCACTGCGCCACTCTGCTGTGCGGACAGATGCGCGCTCTTCGGTGCGTGACATGGGACACTTGGAAAAGCGTTGTCTGCGTCGCCTACCGTTTAATTAACTGCGTAGCATCTGCCAGCTTGACTTGTCTCGACTTTGCTCGACTGACGCTACGCTGACGCTTGCACGAAGCGATATTTACCGCGATCGTCTCGAGATGCAGCTGCGAGATGCTCAGGATTAACATTGCACTCCACGAAGGTGGAGACATTCGAATGCACTGCCTAGCTACGCGCCCGCAACCAACAAAATGCCGACCCTGCCAGGATTCGAACCTGGAATCTTCTGATCCGTAGTCAGACGCGTTATCCGTTGCGCCACAGGGCCACTGTTCGCGTTTTGTGCTACGAGGCGGGTGCACATCGCAAAGCAACGTGTTCTCCGTGGCTCGACAATTGCATGTCATCCACTGACAACGGCGGCGCGGCCACTCTGGTCTTCGGCACTCTGCAGGGAGCTGCCATCAAGGAAGGCATCTCTCCTCCTGCTGCTCGGCCACGGAGCGCCTGCACAGCTTAGAGCTTGCCACAGATCTGCCGTCGCTGATGGACAGGTAGCGGAATGCAAGGCGGCCGTTTTTTTGCATTTTTTCGGTGATGACAAGCGGTTGACATGCTTGTAAGTGTAGCATATAAAACAAGAATCGTATGAAGCATTCGTAGACAGGTGCTAACGTCGCAGTATGGCCGCAGGTGACGGTCGTATGACGGGTCTGTAGCCACAACAGGTTGGCATCAAAGTGAATACCGCTAACTGTAAGCACTGTGCTGTAGCCCCAGTGGCGCAATTGGTTAGCGCACGGTACTTATAAGGCAGTAGCCGTGAGCAATGCCGGGGTTGTGAGTTCGAGCATCACCTGGGGCATACTTTTATTTCGTAGCAGCTGACTATGGAAGCATCGGGACGCTAGATTTGAGATGCATCACGTACCTGAGAGACCATAAATGTGCGTGCACTGTAGTCAACGACTGCGTCTTCCTCGGTAGTATAGTGGTTAGTATCCCCGCCTATCACGCGGGAGACCGGGGTTCGATTCCCCGCCGGGGAGGTGCGATTTTTATATCGCGAAGGTTGCACATGTGGCCCGAAAAAGCATTACCGTTGTGATCAAGGAATGTAATTGCTAAAAAATCGTAAGAAAGTCTGCGTCTTAGGAAGTGTTTCTCGTATTCTGCACACGACGTCGTCGTTTCACAACTCACAGGGTTTGCCGTCGACGCTGAATCAGCGCACCCCAGGATTAATGATCGAGCTCGAAGCACCCAAAAAAAAGAATAATTTTAGCAGAGCGTGGTTTCGATCCACGGACCTCTGGGTTATGGGCCCAGCACGCTTCCACTGCGCCACTCTGCTGTGCGGACAGATGCGCGCTCTTCGGTGCGTGACATGGGACACTTGGAAAAGCGTTGTCTGCGTCGCCTACCGTTTAATTAACTGCGTAGCATCTGCCAGCTTGACTTGTCTCGACTTTGCTCGACTGACGCTACGCTGACGCTTGCACGAAGCGATATTTACCGCGATCGTCTCGAGATGCAGCTGCGAGATGCTCAGGATTAACATTGCACTCCACGAAGGTGGAGACATTCGAATGCACTGCCTAGCTACGCGCCCGCAACTAACAAAATGCCGACCCTGCCAGGATTCGAACCTGGAATCTTCTGATCCGTAGTCAGACGCGTTATCCGTTGCGCCACAGGGCCACTGTTCGCGTTTTGTGCTACGAGGCGGGTGCACATCGCAAAGCAACGTGTTCTCCGTGGCTCGACAATTGCATGTCATCCACTGACAACGGCGGCGCGGCCACTCTGGTCTTCGGCACTCTGCAGGGAGCTGCCATCAAGGAAGGCATCTCTCCTCCTGCTGCTCGGCCACGGAGCGCCTGCACAGCTTAGAGCTTGCCACAGATCTGCCGTCGCTGATGGACAGGTAGCGGAATGCAAGGCGGCCGTTTTTTTGCATTTTTTCGGTGATGACAAGCGGTTGACATGCTTGTAAGTGTAGCATATAAAACAAGAATCGTATGAAGCATTCGTAGACAGGTGCTAACGTCGCAGTATGGCCGCAGGTGACGGTCGTATGACGGGTCTGTAGCCACAACAGGTTGGCATCAAAGTGAATACCGCTAACTGTAAGCACTGTGCTGTAGCCCCAGTGGCGCAATTGGTTAGCGCACGGTACTTATAAGGCAGTAGCCGTGAGCAATGCCGGGGTTGTGAGTTCGAGCATCACCTGGGGCATACTTTTATTTCGTAGCAGCTGACTATGGAAGCATCGGGACGCTAGATTTGAGATGCATCACGTACCTGAGAGACCATAAATGTGCGTGCACTGTAGTCAACGACTGCGTGTTCCTCGGTAGTATAGTGGTTAGTATCCCCGCCTATCACGCGGGAGACCGGGGTTCGATTCCCCGCCGGGGAGGTGCGATTTTTATATCGCGAAGGTTGCACATGTGGCCCGAAAAAGCATTACCGTTGTGATCAAGGAATGTAATTGCTAAAAAATCGTAAGAAAGTCTGCGTCTTAGGAAGTGTTTCTCGTATTCTGCACACGACGTCGTCGTTTCACAACTCACAGGGTTTGCCGTCGACGCTGAATCAGCGCACCCCAGGATTAATGATCGAGCTCGAAGCACCCAAAAAAAAGAATAATTTTAGCAGAGCGTGGTTTCGATCCACGGACCTCTGGGTTATGGGCCCAGCACGCTTCCACTGCGCCACTCTGCTGTGCGGACAGATGCGCGCTCTTCGGTGCGTGACATGGGACACTTGGAAAAGCGTTGTCTGCGTCGCCTACCGTTTAATTAACTGCGTAGCATCTGCCAGCTTGACTTGTCTCGACTTTGCTCGACTGACGCTACGCTGACGCTTGCACGAAGCGATATTTACCGCGATCGTCTCGAGATGCAGCTGCGAGATGCTCAGGATTAACATTGCACTCCACGAAGGTGGAGACATTCGAATGCACTGCCTAGCTACGCGCCCGCAACTAACAAAATGCCGACCCTGCCAGGATTCGAACCTGGAATCTTCTGATCCGTAGTCAGACGCGTTATCCGTTGCGCCACAGGGCCACTGTTCGCGTTTTGTGCTACGAGGCGGGTGCACATCGCAAAGCAACGTGTTCTCCGTGGCTCGACAATTGCATGTCATCCACTGACAACGGCGGCGCGGCCACTCTGGTCTTCGGCACTCTGCAGGGAGCTGCCACCAAGGAAGGCATCTCTCCTCCTGCTGCTCGGCCACGGAGCGCCTGCACAGCTTAGAGCTTGCCACAGATCTGCCGTCGCTGATGGACAGGTAGCGGAATGCAAGGCGGCCGTTTTTTTGCATTTTTTCGGTGATGACAAGCGGTTGACATGCTTGTAAGTGTAGCATATAAAACAAGAATCGTATGAAGCATTCGTAGACAGGTGCTAACGTCGCAGTATGGCCGCAGGTGACGGTCGTATGACGGGTCTGTAGCCACAACAGGTTGGCATCAAAGTGAATACCGCTAACTGTAAGCACTGTGCTGTAGCCCCAGTGGCGCAATTGGTTAGCGCACGGTACTTATAAGGCAGTAGCCGTGAGCAATGCCGGGGTTGTGAGTTCGAGCCTCACCTGGGGCATACTTTTATTTCGTAGCAGCTGACTATGGAAGCATCGGGACGCTAGGTTTGAGATGTATCGCGTACATGAGAACCATAAATGTGCGTGCACTGTAGACACGGACTGCGTGTTCCTCGGTAGTATAGTGGTTAGTATCCCCGCCTGTCACGCGGGAGACCGGGGTTCGATTCCCCGCCGGGGAGGTGCGAATTTTATATCGCGAAGGTTGCGCGTGTGGCCCGAAAAAGCATTACCGTTGTGATCAAGGAATGTAATTGCTAAAAAATCGTAAGAAAGTCTGCGTCTTAGGAAGTGTTTCTCGTATTCTGCACACGACGTCGTCGTTTCACAACTCACAGGGTTTGCCGTCGACGCTGAATCAGCGCACCCCAGGATTAATGATCGAGCTCGAAGCACCCAAGAAAAAGAATAATTTTAGCAGAGCGTGGTTTCGATCCACGGACCTCTGGGTTATGGGCCCAGCACGCTTCCACTGCGCCACTCTGCTGTGCGGACAGATTCGCGCTCTTCGGTGCGTGACATGGGACACTTGGAAAAGCGTTGTCTGCGTCGCCTACCGTTTAATTAACTGCGTAGCATCTGCCAGCTTGACTTGTCTCGACTTTGCTCGACTGACGCTACGCTGACGCTTGCACGAAGCGATATTTACCGCGATCGTCTCGAGATGCAGCTGCGAGATGCTCAGGATTAACATTGCACTCCACGAAGGTGGAGACATTCGAATGCACTGCCTAGCTACGCGCCCGCAACTAACAAAATGCCGACCCTGCCAGGATTCGAACCTGGAATCTTCTGATCCGTAGTCAGACGCGTTATCCGTTGCGCCACAGGGCCACTGTTCGCGTTTTGTGCTACGAGGCGGGTGCACATCGCAAAGCAACGTGTTCTCCGTGGCTCGACAATTGCATGTCATCCACTGACAACGGCGGCGCGGCCACTCTGGTCTTCGGCACTCTGCAGGGAGCTGCCACCAAGGAAGGCATCTCTCCTCCTGCTGCTCGGCCACGGAGCGCCTGCACAGCTTAGAGCTTGCCACAGATCTGCCGTCGCTGATGGACAGGTAGCGGAATGCAAGGCGGCCGTTTTTTTGCATTTTTTCGGTGATGACAAGCGGTTGACATGCTTGTAAGTGTAGCATATAAAACAAGAATCGTATGAAGCATTCGTAGACAGGTGCTAACGTCGCAGTATGGCCGCAGGTGACGGTCGTATGACGGGTCTGTAGCCACAACAGGTTGGCATCAAAGTGAATACCGCTAACTGTAAGCACTCTGCTGTAGCCCCAGTGGCGCAATTGGTTAGCGCACGGTACTTATAAGGCAGTAGCCGTGAGCAATGCCGGGGTTGTGAGTTCGAGCCTCACCTGGGGCATACTTTTATTTCGTAGCAGCTGACTATGGAAGCATCGGGACGCTAGGTTTGAGATGTATCGCGTACATGAGAACCATAAATGTGCGTGCACTGTAGACAAGGACTGCGTGTTCCTCGGTAGTATAGTGGTTAGTATCCCCGCCTGTCACGCGGGAGACCGGGGTTCGATTCCCCGCCGGGGAGATGCGAATTTTATATCGCGAAGGTTGCGCGTGTGGCCCGAAAAAGCATTACCGTTGTGATCAAGGAATGTAATTGCTAAAAAATCGTAAGAAAGTCTGCGTCTTAGGAAGTGTTTCTCGTATTCTGCACACGACGTCGTCGTTTCACAACTCACAGGGTTTGCCGTCGACGCTGAATCAGCGCACCCCAGGATTAATGATCGAGCTCGAAGCACCCAAGAAAAAGAATAATTTTAGCAGAGCGTGGTTTCGATCCACGGACCTCTGGGTTATGGGCCCAGCACGCTTCCACTGCGCCACTCTGCTGTGCGGACAGATGCGCGCTCTTCGGTGCGTGACATGGGACACTTGGAAAAGCGTTGTCTGCGTCGCCTACCGTTTAATTAACTGCGTAGCATCTGCCAGCTTGACTTGTCTCGACTTTGCTCGACTGACGCTACGCTGACGCTTGCACGAAGCGATATTTACCGCGATCGTCTCGAGATGCAGCTGCGAGATGCTCAGGATTAACATTGCACTCCACGAAGGTGGAGACATTCGAATGCACTGCCTAGCTACGCGCCCGCAACTAACAAAATGCCGACCCTGCCAGGATTCGAACCTGGAATCTTCTGATCCGTAGTCAGACGCGTTATCCGTTGCGCCACAGGGCCACTGTTCGCGTTTTGTGCTACGAGGCGGGTGCACATCGCAAAACAACGTGTTCTCCGTGGCTCGACAATTGCATGTCATCCACTGACAACGGCGGCGCGGCCACTCTGGTCTTCGGCACTCTGCAGGGAGCTGCCACCAAGGAAGGCATCTCTCCTCCTGCTGCTCGGCCACGGAGCGCCTGCACAGCTTAGAGCTTGCCACAGATCTGCCGTCGCTGATGGACAGGTAGCGGAATGCAAGGCGGCCGTTTTTTTGCATTTTTTCGGTGATGACAAGCGGTTGACATGCTTGTAAGTGTAGCATATAAAACAAGAATCGTATGAAGCATTCGTAGACAGGTGCTAACGTCGCAGTATGGCCGCAGGTGACGGTCGTATGACGGGTCTGTAGCCACAACAGGTTGGCATCAAAGTGAATACCGCTAACTGTAAGCACTGTGCTGTAGCCCCAGTGGCGCAATTGGTTAGCGCACGGTACTTATAAGGCAGTAGCCGTGAGCAATGCCGGGGTTGTGAGTTCGAGCCTCACCTGGGGCATACTTTTATTTCGTAGCAGCTGACTATGGAAGCATCGGGACGCTAGGTTTGAGATGTATCGCGTACATGAGAACCATAAATGTGCGTGCACTGTAGACAAGGACTGCGTGTTCCTCGGTAGTATAGTGGTTAGTATCCCCGCCTGTCACGCGGGAGACCGGGGTTCGATTCCCCGCCGGGGAGGTGCGATTTTTATATCGCGAAGGTTGCACATGTGGCCCGAAAAAGCATTACCGTTGTGATCAAGGAATGTAATTGCTAAAAAATCGTAAGAAAGTCTGCGTCTTAGGAAGTGTTTCTCGTATTCTGCACACGACGTCGTCGTTTCACAACTCACAGGGTTTGCCGTCGACGCTGAATCAGCGCACCCCAGGATTAATGATCGAGCTCGAAGCACCCAAGAAAAAGAATAATTTTAGCAGAGCGTGGTTTCGATCCATGGACCTCTGGGTTATGGGCCCAGCACGCTTCCACTGCGCCACTCTGCTGTGCGGACAGATGCGCGCTCTTCGGTGCGTGACATGGGACACTTGGAAAAGCGTTGTCTGCGTCGCCTACCGTTTAATTAACTGCGTAGCATCTGCCAGCTTGACTTGTCTCGACTTTGCTCGACTGACGCTACGCTGACGCTTGCACGAAGCGATATTTACCGCGATCGTCTCGAGATGCAGCTGCGAGATGCTCAGGATTAACATTGCACTCCACGAAGGTGGAGACATTCGAATGCACTGCCTAGCTACGCGCCCGCAACTAACAAAATGCCGACCCTGCCAGGATTCGAACCTGGAATCTTCTGATCCGTAGTCAGACGCGTTATCCGTTGCGCCACAGGGCCACTGTTCGCGTTTTGTGCTACGAGGCGGGTGCACATCGCAAAGCAACGTGTTCTCCGTGGCTCGACAATTGCATGTCATCCACTGACAACGGCGGCGCGGCCACTCTGGTCTTCGGCACTCTGCAGGGAGCTGCCACCAAGGAAGGCATCTCTCCTCCTGCTGCTCGGCCACGGAGCGCCTGCACAGCTTAGAGCTTGCCACAGATCTGCCGTCGCTGATGGACAGGTAGCGGAATGCAAGGCGGCCGTTTTTTTGCATTTTTTCGGTGATGACAAGCGGTTGACATGCTTGTAAGTGTAGCATATAAAACAAGAATCGTATGAAGCATTCGTAGACAGGTGCTAACGTCGCAGTATGGCCGCAGGTGACGGTCGTATGACGGGTCTGTAGCCACAACAGGTTGGCATCAAAGTGAATACCGCTAACTGTAAGCACTGTGCTGTAGCCCCAGTGGCGCAATTGGTTAGCGCACGGTACTTATAAGGCAGTAGCCGTGAGCAATGCCGGGGTTGTGAGTTCGAGCCTCACCTGGGGCATACTTTTATTTCGTAGCAGCTGACTATGGAAGCATCGGGACGCTAGGTTTGAGATGTATCGCGTACATGAGAACCATAAATGTGCGTGCACTGTAGACAAGGACTGCGTGTTCCTCGGTAGTATAGTGGTTAGTATCCCCGCCTGTCACGCGGGAGACCGGGGTTCGATTCCCCGCCGGGGAGGTGCGATTTTTATATCGCGAAGGTTGCACATGTGGCCCGAAAAAGCATTACCGTTGTGATCAAGGAATGTAATTGCTAAAAAATCGTAAGAAAGTCTGCGTCTTAGGAAGTGTTTCTCGTATTCTGCACACGACGTCGTCGTTTCACAACTCACAGGGTTTGCCGTCGACGCTGAATCAGCGCACCCCAGGATTAATGATCGAGCTCGAAGCACCCAAGAAAAAGAATAATTTTAGCAGAGCGTGGTTTCGATCCATGGACCTCTGGGTTATGGGCCCAGCACGCTTCCACTGCGCCACTCTGCTGTGCGGACAGATGCGCGCTCTTCGGTGCGTGACATGGGACACTTGGAAAAGCGTTGTCTGCGTCGCCTACCGTTTAATTAACTGCGTAGCATCTGCCAGCTTGACTTGTCTCGACTTTGCTCGACTGACGCTACGCTGACGCTTGCACGAAGCGATATTTACCGCGATCGTCTCGAGATGCAGCTGCGAGATGCTCAGGATTAACATTGCACTCCACGAAGGTGGAGACATTCGAATGCACTGCCTAGCTACGCGCCCGCAACTAACAAAATGCCGACCCTGCCAGGATTCGAACCTGGAATCTTCTGATCCGTAGTCAGACGCGTTATCCGTTGCGCCACAGGGCCACTGTTCGCGTTTTGTGCTACGAGGCGGGTGCACATCGCAAAGCAACGTGTTCTCCGTGGCTCGACAATTGCATGTCATCCACTGACAACGGCGGCGCGGCCACTCTGGTCTTCGGCACTCTGCAGGGAGCTGCCACCAAGGAAGGCATCTCTCCTCCTGCTGCTCGGCCACGGAGCGCCTGCACAGCTTAGAGCTTGCCACAGATCTGCCGTCGCTGATGGACAGGTAGCGGAATGCAAGGCGGCCGTTTTTTTGCATTTTTTCGGTGATGACAAGCGGTTGACATGCTTGTAAGTGTAGCATATAAAACAAGAATCGTATGAAGCATTCGTAGACAGGTGCTAACGTCGCAGTATGGCCGCAGGTGACGGTCGTATGACGGGTCTGTAGCCACAACAGGTTGGCATCAAAGTGAATACCGCTAACTGTAAGCACTGTGCTGTAGCCCCAGTGGCGCAATTGGTTAGCGCACGGTACTTATAAGGCAGTAGCCGTGAGCAATGCCGGGGTTGTGAGTTCGAGCCTCACCTGGGGCATACTTTTATTTCGTAGCAGCTGACTATGGAAGCATCGGGACGCTAGGTTTGAGATGTATCGCGTACATGAGAACCATAAATGTGCGTGCACTGTAGACAAGGACTGCGTGTTCCTCGGTAGTATAGTGGTTAGTATCCCCGCCTGTAACGCGGGAGACCGGGGTTCGATTCCCCGCCGGGGAGATGCGATTTTTATATCGCGAAGGTTGCGCGTGTGGCCCGAAAAAGCATTACCGTTGTGATCAAGGAATGTAATTGCTAAAAAATCGTAAGAAAGTCTGCGTCTTAGGAAGTGTTTCTCGTATTCTGCACACGACGTCGTCGTTTCACAACTCACAGGGTTTGCCGTCGACGCTGAATCAGCGCACCCCAGGATTAATGATCGAGCTCGAAGCACCCAAGAAAAAGAATAATTTTAGCAGAGCGTGGTTTCGATCCACGGACCTCTGGGTTATGGGCCCAGCACGCTTCCACTGCGCCACTCTGCTGTGCGGACAGATGCGCGCTCTTCGGTGCGTGACATGGGACACTTGGAAAAGCGTTGTCTGCGTCGCCTACCGTTTAATTAACTGCGTAGCATCTGCCAGCTTGACTTGTCTCGACTTTGCTCGACTGACGCTACGCTGACGCTTGCACGAAGCGATATTTACCGCGATCGTCTCGAGATGCAGCTGCGAGATGCTCAGGATTAACATTGCACTCCACGAAGGTGGAGACATTCGAATGCACTGCCTAGCTACGCGCCCGCAACTAACAAAATGCCGACCCTGCCAGGATTCGAACCTGGAATCTTCTGATCCGTAGTCAGACGCGTTATCCATTGCGCCACAGGGCCACTGTTCGCGTTTTGTGCTACGAGGCGGGTGCACATCGCAAAGCAACGTGTTCTCCGTGGCTCGACAATTGCATGTCATCCACTGACAACGGCGGCGCGGCCACTCTGGTCTTCGGCACTCTGCAGGGAGCTGCCACCAAGGAAGGCATCTCTCCTCCTGCTGCTCGGCCACGGAGCGCCTGCACAGCTTAGAGCTTGCCACAGATCTGCCGTCGCTGATGGACAGGTAGCGGAATGCAAGGCGGCCGTTTTTTTGCATTTTTTCGGTGATAACAAGCGGTTGACATGCTTGTAAGTGTAGCATATAAAACAAGAATCGTATGAAGCATTCGTAGACAGGTGCTAACGTCGCAGTATGGCCGCAGGTGACGGTCGTATGACGGGTCTGTAGCCACAACAGGTTGGCATCAAAGTGAATACCGCTAACTGTAAGCACTGTGCTGTAGCCCCAGTGGCGCAATTGGTTAGCGCACGGTACTTATAAGGCAGTAGCCGTGAGCAATGCCGGGGTTGTGAGTTCGAGCCTCACCTGGGGCATACTTTTATTTCGTAGCAGCTGACTATGGAAGCATCGGGACGCTAGGTTTGAGATGTATCGCGTACATGAGAACCATAAATGTTCGTGCACTGTAGACAAGGACTGCGTGTTCCTCGGTAGTATAGTGGTTAGTATCCCCGCCTGTCACGCGGGAGACCGGGGTTCGATTCCCCGCCGGGGAGATGCGATTTTTATATCGCGAAGGTTGCGCGTGTGGCCCGAAAAAGCATTACCGTTGTGATCAAGGAATGTAATTGCTAAAAAATCGTAAGAAAGTCTGCGTCTTAGGAAGTGTTTCTCGTATTCTGCACACGACGTCGTCGTTTCACAACTCACAGGGTTTGCCGTCGACGCTGAATCAGCGCACCCCAGGATTAATGATCGAGCTCGAAGCACCCAAGAAAAAGAATAATTTTAGCAGAGCGTGGTTTCGATCCACGGACCTCTGGGTTATGGGCCCAGCACGCTTCCACTGCGCCACTCTGCTGTGCGGACAGATGCGCGCTCTTCGGTGCGTGACATGGGACACTTGGAAAAGCGTTGTCTGCGTCGCCTACCGTTTAATTAACTGCGTAGCATCTGCCAGCTTGACTTATCTCGACTTTGCTCGACTGACGCTACGCTGACGCTTGCACGAAGCGATATTTACCGCGATCGTCTCGAGATGCAGCTGCGAGATGCTCAGGATTAACATTGCACTCCACGAAGGTGGAGACATTCGAATGCACTGCCTAGCTACGCGCCCGCAACTAACAAAATGCCGACCCTGCCAGGATTCGAACCTGGAATCTTCTGATCCGTAGTCAGACGCGTTATCCGTTGCGCCACAGGGCCACTGTTCGCGTTTTCTGCTACGAGGCGGGTGCACATCGCAAAGCAACGTGTTCTCCGTGGCTCGGCAATTGCATGTCATCCACTGACAACGGCGGCGCGGCCACTCTGGTCTTCGGCACTCTGCAGGGAGCTGCCACCAAGGAAGGCATCTCTCCTCCTGCTGCTCGGCCACGGAGCGCCTGCACAGCTTAGAGCTTGCCACAGATCTGCCGTCGCTGATGGACAGGTAGCGGAATGCAAGGCGGCCGTTTTTTTGCATTTTTTCGGTGATGACAAGCGGTTGACATGCTTGTAAGTGTAGCATATAAAACAAGAATCGTATGAAGCATTCGTAGACAGGTGCTAACGTCGCAGTATGGCCGCAGGTGACGGTCGTATGACGGGTCTGTAGCCACAACAGGTTGGCATCAAAGTGAATACCGCTAACTGTAAGCACTGTGCTGTAGCCCCAGTGGCGCAATTGGTTAGCGCACGGTACTTATAAGGCAGTAGCCGTGAGCAATGCCGGGGTTGTGAGTTCGAGCCTCACCTGGGGCATACTTTTATTTCGTAGCAGCTGACTATGGAAGCATCGGGACGCTAGGTTTGAGATGTATCGCGTACATGAGAACCATAAATGTGCGTGCACTGTAGACAAGGACTGCGTGTTCCTCGGTAGTATAGTGGTTAGTATCCCCGCCTGTCACGCGGGAGACCGGGGTTCGATTCCCCGCCGGGGAGGTGCGATTTTTATATCGCGAAGGTTGCACATGTGGCCCGAAAAAGCATTACCGTTGTGATCAAGGAATGTAATTGCTAAAAAATCGTAAGAAAGTCTGCGTCTTAGGAAGTGTTTCTCGTATTCTGCACACGACGTCGTCGTTTCACAACTCACAGGGTTTGCCGTCGACGCTGAATCAGCGCACCCCAGGATTAATGATCGAGCTCGAAGCACCCAAGAAAAAGAATAATTTTAGCAGAGCGTGGTTTCGATCCACGGACCTCTGGGTTATGGGCCCAGCACGCTTCCACTGCGCCACTCTGCTGTGCGGACAGATGCGCGCTCTTCGGTGCGTGACATGGGACACTTGGAAAAGCGTTGTCTGCGTCGCCTACCGTTTAATTAACTGCGTAGCATCTGCCAGCTTGACTTGTCTCGACTTTGCTCGACTGACGCTACGCTGACGCTTGCACGAAGCGATATTTACCGCGATCGTCTCGAGATGCAGCTGCGAGATGCTCAGGATTAACATTGCACTCCACGAAGGTGGAGACATTCGAATGCACTGCCTAGCTACGCGCCCGCAACTAACAAAATGCCGACCCTGCCAGGATTCGAACCTGGAATCTTCTGATCCGTAGTCAGACGCGTTATCCGTTGCGCCACAGGGCCACTGTTCGCGTTCTGTGCTACCAGGCTGGTGCACATCGCAAAGCAACGTGATCTCCGTGGCTCGACAATTGCATGTCATCCACTGACAACGGCGGCGCGGCCACTCTGGTCTTCGGCACTCTGCAGGGAGCTGCCACCAAGGAAGGCATCTCTCCTCCTGCTGCTCGGCCACGGAGCGCCTGCACAGCTTAGAGCTTGCCACAGATCTGCCGTCGCTGATGGACAGGTAGCGGAATGCAAGGCGGCCGTTTTTTTTGCATTTTTTCGGTGATGACAAGCGGTTGACATGCTTGTAAGTGTAGCATATAAAACAAGAATCGTATGAAGCATTCGTAGACAGGTGCTAACGTCGCAGTATGGCCGCAGGTGACGGTCGTATGACGGGTCTGTAGCCACAACAGGTTGGCATCAAAGTGAATACCGCTAACTGTAAGCACTGTGCTGTAGCCCCAGTGGCGAAAGTTCCGCTTGCGACGCCGTGCAGGTCGCACGTGTTGTGCCTTCGCTCCGCAATAGCGTGTGCAAGCTGTGACTACTTTCGTTGTTTACCTTGTTTGCTAGATTTGCTGTCTTGTGTTTCCGTCACTTCACTTCGCTTTTAGTGTTTTGTGTAGTTGTGTGTTAGCGGTCTCGACCGTTTAATACGTGGATATGTCGTCCAGGTTGTTCCCAAGGAAATGTACTCTGTGTTTCGAATTTGACAAGTCTACACGTCATGTTCAACCGAGTTCCATGGAAGTTCACGATTTCATAGTGGATGTCATTGGTATTACGTCTGACCAGGTTCATACTGCCTATTACGACACAGATCTCTACTGTTTCTTCGTCAAGTTGTTAAACCCTGTGTTACTGGAGAGGATTCTGTTAAAACATGGTAGCAGAGCTGAGTTCCGTCATCGTGACGCCTCGGTGAGTACTGTTCTCATATCCAATGCTGATGTAGAATATAAAAATGTCCGCGTGTACAACCTGCCGCCGGAAGTTGAAAACTGTTATTTACGTGAGATTTTGACGAAGTATGGGGAGGTCAAGCAAATCCGTAACGAACGTTGGTCTAGCCAACATCGGTTACAGTGTTTTAGTGGCGTCCGGTCAGTCGAAATGCACGTCAAGCAAGATATCCCCTCCCATCTTATTGTTTGTGGGTATAAAGTGCATGTCACGTACAGTGGGCAACCAGGCACATGCTTTATTTGTAACGAAACTGGCCACTTGCGTACGAACTGCCCTAAACGTGTCTTTGTTCTCAAAAGTACTTTGGAACAGCGTAGAAAATTGACATTGGCCGATCTTGTTAGGGAGGCCCCAATCACGGACATCGAACGCCCTAGTGATAGTGAAATATTGCCCCCGGAGCCTGGTTTGCCTGTTGCCGACTTTCCACCCTTTCCTTCAAAACCGGTTACCGATCCGCCTGCTTCCAAATCTGACGTGCAGCTGCTGAGCCACAAACGGCGACGAACGTGTGATGATGATAGTCCGGACGAAGATCTCCAGGAATTAGAACATGACGTCCCGAAAGAGATGCCGGTTACGGTTACTAACTCACGTTTTTCTGAACCGTCGCACGCAGCTGTCGACGTTGCGGCTATTGACGTCATTCCGAGTGACGTACAGGCAGCTTTGGCATCACAACAGCCGAGCCCGCCGCCTGAAGTCGCGACGTCACCACAGGACGAATCACAACAAGCGCGTGCTCCCGATAAGCATAACGAGGAAGGCAGTATTTGTGTACAAACTGAAGGAAGTCAAAGTCCGTCTACAAACAAACACGAAGTTCGTGCTAGTGACAACAAACAAACTTGTCCACCTTCTGAGTCAGTTCTTTCTGCAGATCAGATGGCTGAGGCGTCACATCTCGTTATGGACTGCGCAGTCACTCAGGACCCTCCCACGCCTCCATCTGCCGATGTGTTCCCTAGCAGAGCACGTAGTAGGACCAAAGTTCAACCGAACGTCAACGCAGTACGGAAGAAAAACAAACCCAACGATACCCAAGTGACTGTTCGTGATCCTCCCGACAATGCAGACCATTCCGAAGTTTCTATGCCCTTGTAATGCGACCAGTGTTGTTTAGTGACCCTTTCCGTACCTCACTGTACTAATGGCACAAGCGTACAAATTCGTCTCCCTGAACATAAATAAGATTCGATCTGATCTCAAAATTGCGGCCCTACAGCAGTTTCTATACGAATCTGACGCTGATATTGTGTTGTTACAGGAAGTTACTGTTTTGAATCTCTTCATCTCTGGTTTTAAAACCATATCAAACGTTGCTCCTGAGGAAAGTACAGGTACCGCACTTTTAATACGGGAAGGTATTCCAGTTGGGGAGATCGAGTTTTTAGATTCCGGTCGAGGAGTGGGCTGTAAAATTTTTGATGTCACCCTTGTTAACTTATATGCCCCGTCAGGCAACAGCAACAAATTCGAACGGTCACGTTTTTATAAGGAGGATGTTACGTATCTGTTGCGGGGAAGTCCTCAAAACCTGATAATAGGAGGTGACTTTAACTGTGTTCTACGTAAAAACGATCAGTCCCCTAATTTTAACTACTGTAAAGAACTGCACGAGCTCGTTAAGAATATTAAGCTGAAAGATGCTTGGGAACTGAAGTATCCTACTTTAGTTAAATTCACTTTTTTCACCGTTGCTTCATGCAGCCGTCTGGATAGACTTTATCTATCGGACTGTATCAGTGACCGACTCCTAGCGGTTGACGTAATCCCGGCTAGTTTTACCGACCATTGCGCTGTTGCGGCAACAGTTCACTTAAATCGACAGCCTACCAAATTATTTCGTTCCCCGTGGATGTTAAACATATCGCATCTGGCGGACGCTGAATTATTTGACGTTATCAGACATGTGTGGGAAACTTGTTTGCGTTCCATCACTTTTTATCCGACTAAAGCGATGTGGTGGACCACTGTTGCCAAACCAAAGCTTCGAAAAAGTCTCATTTATTATAGTGCTCAGAAAGCACGCGCCTGCAAGAAGACCTTTGAGTTTTACTACACTGTGTTGCGACAATTGTATGATTCATCCACTGCGACCAACACTAACTTTCCATCAATTCAACGTGTCAAGGCTAAACTTGTCAGCTTGAAGCGTCAACAATTGGAAGGTCTGAAAGTTAAATCCAAACCTAAATCTGTTTTAGCCGACGAAATGACATCTATGTACCATTTATTCAAGCATTTATCACGCCGCCGCCGGGCTTTCATTGATGTTTTGGAAAGAGATAATGGGGAATTACTCTCTACTCAAGCGGCCATTATTAGTGAAATTCACCAACATTTCCAACGACTGTATTCCAGTGAGATTGTCAATGAACCTGCTGTCAGTGCAGTGGTCAATGTTTTTGATCGGGCGATTAGTCCTGCTGACAATGTCGACTTTTTATCGGATTTCACTCCCGAGGAAGTTTTAGCCTTGATCTCCAAGTCGCCTTCCTTTAAATCGCCTGGTCCTGATGGTTTGCCCAAGGAATTTTATACCAAATTCTGGAATGTCCTTGGTGGTACTTTTACTGAAATTGTTAATGAAGTCATGAGTGGTGGTCCTCTTCCTGCCGACTTGAAAGTGGGTAGAATTGTTTTAGTCCCGAAGAGAACTGGTCACAAGCGAGTTGATAATCTCCGTCCAATCACATTATTGAACTTTGATTATAAAACGATTGCCCGAGCGATTAATAGCAGAATGACCCCCATCCTTGGAAAAGTTATTCATTCACATCAGTCTTGCCTTCCAGGGAGATCCATTATGACTCCGGTTGCAGAGTACAGAGACGTTATTTCAGTAGCGGCCGTAACCAACATCAAATGTGCTTTCCTTTTTCTTGACTTTTGCAAAGCTTTTGACCGCGTTAGTCATCACTATTTAGAACGCATCCTGCAACGAATTGGACTCGCAGAACGAGCTGTGGCAGTCATTCGGAATATGATAACCGGCATTACTGCTAGGATCACAGTTAACGGTCAGCTGACACAAGCTGTTAGCATACGACGCGGTGTACCGCAAGGCAGTCCGTTGTCGATGTCGCTCTTTGTTTTGTCGCTCGAGCCATTTCTGAAGAGATTGTGTCTCACATTAAGTGGCCTTTCTGTCTTAGGGAGCAATCTTACTGTGAGGGCTTACGCCGATGATGTTGCTGTTATCCTACGTCATGAGTCTGAAGTGGCCCAATTGCGGGCTGAGATTGATACTTACAGCACTGCTTCTGGGGCGAAACTCAGTGAGGGTAAATGTAAGGTTCTACGCTTACGGGGCTTCGAATCTCTTGCTATACCGTGGGCGCAGATCGTCGAACAACATGTTGCTCTGGGTATCATCATCGATAGGTGTCCCTTACGTATGGCAGCTAAAAACTGGAAACTTACTGCCAATCGAATACAGGGAGCTATAGTGGAAAACACATGGCGATCGACAAATATCCTCCAGAAGATCAGGATTTTGAATACCTACATACTCTGTAAAGCTTATTATGTCGCTCAGGTGTTCCCTCTTCCCAAAATGCAAGCCCATAAGATCATGCGTTTGTCCAGCAGGTTTGTGTGGCTCGGTCATATTTTTAAGTTAACCTATACCACACTGTCTAAGTCAGTGCAAGCTGGGGGCCTGCAACTCAATGATATCCGTCGAAAGGCGACAGCACTCTATATAAAACGAACAACTGCGATAATTACCACGATGCCCCATACTATCACATCGAAGCTGTTTCGCATTGTTCGCCCTAAATGTATGAAACCGCCAATTGACATCGGTAAACTCAACTTTCAATTGCAACATGTCGGTGTTTATTACCTCGAAATTAGTTACTTAGGTGACAGTGTTTTCACAAGTCCTTGTCTCACGACAGTGTTCTTACTTGCTCAGTGGCAGAAGTACGAAGCTCCAACTACAATTGAAATGCACTACCCAAGAATCGTCTGGACGGCAGTGTGGACCAATATTACTCTAAAAATTCATTCCTCCGATGTGATTTCCGCCTGGTATAAAGTTGTCCACAATCTTGTTCCAACCAACGAAAAACTCAACCGCATTGGCTTAAGTGCTACTGACAACTGCCTCAAATGTGGATTCGTTGACACTCTGAGGCACAGGTTTACTTGCTGCGGGCATCAGTTCAACTGGCATTGGGTGCGGAAACGATTGGCGCTGCTCACACGTAGCACTGAAAGTCTTTATACAACTGATATCCTCCTGTGGCCTGATACACGGTATTACCCCACAACGAAAAACAATACTGTTATGTGGATGCTGGGTCATTTTGTCAATTACGTCATCACTAACCACGGAGAAGACAATATTACTGTCTTTACTGCTTATATGGAAACGGCATATTGGCGAAGTACCCAGTTCCCGCACATTAAAAGGGATTTTGGAAACATGTTAAAAATACTGTTTGAGAAACAGGGAATTGGGTGATTCTAAAGTCAATCCGCCATTACTGTTAACATTTCCACGGTGAAGTTCCCAAGTACAAGCGAACACTGAATACTATTTTCGTTATCGTTTCACCTATGGCGCTTGAAGAACCTGAGGTTTTCTTTTCTTTCTTATTCCTCATTATTTGTTTTTTGCGGGAAGAGACATTTTTTTTTTCCCCTTGTTTTGAGAGAGATTTCTATTTTTCCTTGCACTTATATTACAAAGAAGACGAGGCAATGAACTCCTTGTAATCCGGAAGAACCAGTATTCTTTTTGTGTACTGTTGTACGACGCCAGTGAATCTGGAGACTTTGATTTCTTTTGACTATAGCTGATGAAGCTCGCCAAGGACGGCATTCATGGAGAGCGCAAGGAGGGCTGTAAGGGGAGAAGGGAGGCCCTAAAAAAAAAAAAAAAAAAAAAAAAAAAAAAAAAAAAAAAAAAAAGTGGCGCAATTGGTTAGCGCACGGTACTTATAAGGCAGTAGCCGTGAGCAATGCCGGGGTTGTGAGTTCGAGCCTCACCTGGGGCATACTTTTATTTCGTAGCAGCTGACTATGGAAGCATCGGGACGCTAGGTTTGAGATGTATCGCGTACATGAGAACCATAAATGTGCGTGCACTGTAGACAAGGACTGCGTGTTCCTCGGTCAGTTCCGCTTTAGACGCCGTGCCGTGTGGACGTGCCTAGTCTTCCGCTCCGCCGTAGCGTTACGTATAGTGGACTATCGTTTTTGTTACGTGTTGTGTTGCAACTTCTGAGAGTCTTTCTCCGTCGTTGTTTCGTACCTTGTGTTACTTTCTGTCCTTATTTCAGTGTTTTTTGTGTAGCGGTTTCGACCGCATGTTTTGAAAATGTCGTCCCAGGTTATTCCTCGTCAGGCTACAGTTAGTTTTGCTTTTGACAAGTCAACCCGCCATGTGCAACCTAGTTCTCTTGAGATTCATGATTGGTTGGTAGATACCTTTGGTGTTCATTCGGATCAGGTGCACACTGCTTATTTTGATACCGAACTGTATGTTTTCTTTGTTAAGTTTATGGACCCACTTCAGGTTGATAAAATTCTTTCTAAATATGGTCATCAAGTTCTCTTTCGGCATCGGGATGATTCTGTAAGTACCGTGCTGCTTTCCAATGCTTCCATCACGTATACCAATGTTCGTGTTTACAACCTTCCACCGGAGGTGGATAATGTCTATCTTAAGGAGGGTCTACAGAAGTATGGTGATGTAAAGAGCATTCGCCTTGAACGCTGGTCAAGCCAACATCGCCTGCAATGTTACAGTGGTATTCGTTCAGTCGAAATGCACGTTAAGCAGAATATTCCATCTCACCTGCAGATCGGTGGATATCGTGTCCATGTAACATATAGTGGTCAGGTTGGCACCTGTTTTTTGTGCAATGAAAGTGGTCACGTGCGTACCGACTGTCCGCGGAGAGTTTTTGTTTTAAAAAATTCTCTCGAACAGCGTCGCAAGTTAACGGTCGCTGACCTCGTTGCAGGTGGTTCTGCTCTTGGTGTAGCACAGTCCAGTGGTAGTAGCGCCCCGCCACAGGTTTTGCGCACCCCTGATACAGAATTTCCTCCTTTGCGTGCTAAATCTGATGTTGTTCCGTCTGTCCCTCAGGTGGGTGTGCCACTTTTGAATAATAAGAGGCGTCGCCCACACGATGGAAATAGTACGGATGAGGATCTCCCTGAGATGCCCCAGTCCGAGCGACCGGCATCCTCCGAGCCACTGTGTACTGTAGCTGCTCCCTGCCCTCCTGAGGTAGCGGTTCCGGTGGCGGCTGCTGGCGCCCCTCCGGCCTCCGACGCAGCTTCTCTCGAGTCGGGTCGTCGGTCGGGCCTGTTGGCGCCGTCTTCCGAACCGACTTCGATGTCACAAAAAGTGGAGCCGCGACAACTTCCTGCTTCGCTGCCCCATACCTCTGCCAGCGGAGCTGCTCCGCTTCCTTCCAACTCTGCGGCCTCGGACCTTCCTGCTCACGTTTCGCCTCCGTGCAGTCCATGTTTGCCGGAAGCTAGTGCAGGTGTTGACCATTCCGTTTTGTCGGATGTTTCCCCCGCGACCCCGGATCCCGCATGTGGACCGGCGCGGGTGGTGTCGGATACAGAACTTGACCCTCCTACGTCACCGGCGGCTGAAGTTTCCTTGCCCGTCAGCCGACGCAAGTTACGCGTTCAGCCGAACGTTAATGCTGTTCGTAAAAAACCGAAACGTAAGGGATCCGCGGAACGGGGTAGCAGTCCCCCTCCCTCGGATGCCTCCGTCACCCCTGCTATGGACTGTGACGCTGGTGCGTCGGTGTAGGTGATTTGTTTTCTCGCTTTTCTCTCTATGGTTCAAGCATACACCTTTCTTACCTTAAATGTTAACCGTATTGAGTCCGACGTTCGCATTGCCTCTTTGCGGCAGTTTATTTACGACGCCTGTGCGGACGTAGTGTTTTTGCAGGAAGTGTTGTTTTCTGATCTCTCTCTACCTGGATTTCAAACTGTTTTTAATGTCGCGCCGGAATATTCAACAGGAACTGCTCTTTTCTTTCGAGAGGGCATTCCTATTACTGACATTGAATTCCTTGACTCTGGCCGTGGGATTGGTTGTCGTCTTTTTGATCTCCGCCTCGTTGTTTTGTATGCCCCCTCTGGTTCGGGTCACACTGTGGCTCGTTCGCGCTTTTATAAAGAAGAGCTTATTTATCTTTTGCGCCAGAGTCCTCGGAGTCTCCTGCTCGGAGGCGATTTTAATTGTGTTTTACGCCCTGCAGACCAGTCCCCCAATTTTAATTATTGCCGTGATTTACATGACTTAGTTCGTACGATGCATCTGCGTGATGTTTGGGAACACAAATATCCAAGCCTGGTGAAATATACGTTTTTTACCGCGTCCTCATGCAGTAGACTCGACAGATTCTATTTATCTGATTTTTTATGTGATAAAATTCTTTCTGTCGATGTTATTCCTACTAGTTTTTCTGACCATTGTGCTTTTACTGCAACTGTAAATCTTAGTCGCCAACCTGCAAAACTTTATCGTTCCCAGTGGATGTTAAATGTTTCCCACCTTGCCGACAGTGCTATGGATGATGTTATAAGTGGCGTGTGGGAGCGATGTCTTCGCTCTGTCCCGCGATACCCCTCCTTGCTGGTTTGGTGGACTGCGTTTGCCAAGCCCAAGATTCGTCAGACTTTGATTTTCTACTGTGCTGCGAGGTCGCGTGATTTTAAGAACACGTATGAATATTACTACTCTGTCCTGCGTGAACTATATGACGCGGCGGGTACCTCTCCACTGCGGATCCATGATGTTCGTCGTATTAAAGCCAAGCTCTTGAGCCTTAAACGACGACAGATGGATGGTCTGCGAGTTAAGTCGAAACCTCACTCTCTTGTTGAAGGTGAACTGACATCCTTGTACCACCTGCTACGGCATCAGACTCGTCGTCGTCGCTCCTTCATCTCTTCTCTTACGGTGGATGATGGGCGACAGCTTAGTGCACAGGAGGAAATGGTTCGTGCTCTTCATCAGTATTACACTAGTCTCTATTCTGCCGATGATTCTGGTGAGTCTCTTTCGGATGATGTCTTTGGGGATCTAACTGCGACGATCGCGCCTGACGCGAACGGCGAATTTCTCCGGGAGTTCCAGGTAGATGATGTTTTCGATTTTATTGCTCGCTCTCCGTCCAGTAAATCGCCGGGTCCAGACGGCCTGCCTAAAGAATTTTATCTCCGTTTTTGGCCTCTTTTGGGTGGCATTTTTACGCAGATTTTAAATGAGATTGTCAGAGGGATGGATGTGCCTGCCGATTTTAAAGTAGGGAAAATTGTTTTAATTCCGAAGTCCTCTGGTCGTTTATCTGCTGCCAATCTTCGTCCGCTCACATTGCTGAATTTTGACTATAAGACAGCTGCTAGAGCGCTCAATAGCCGGTTGTCTTCTCTGCTTCGGGGTGTGATTGGTGCACATCAATGTTGTTTTCCTGATAGATCTATTCTGACACCAGTAGCCGAATATCGGGATGTTGTCTCGGTTGCGGCGGTTACAAACGTACATTGTGCCTTTGCCTTCCTTGATTTTTATAAGGCTTTTGATCACGTCAGTCATGTGTTTTTAGATCGTGTTTTAGGTACAATAGGTTTTAACGCTTCCTCACGTGGTGTTCTTGGCAATTTGTACAGGGGAATAACAGCTCGGGTGTCAGTCAATGGGCAGCTGACGCCGCCCATTGCTATCCGCCGCGGAGTGCCTCAGGGTAGTCCGCTCTCTATGTCTTTATTCGTTTTGTCCCTGGAACCGCTGCTTCGGACTATTGCTCTCAAGCTTCAGGGTATGTCCCTCTCTGGTGGGAAGCTCTCGGTTAAGGCATATGCGGATGATGTCGTTGTTCTCCTCCGTCAACGAGATGATATCCCGTTGTTGAAAGGGGCAGTTGATGCATACTGTCGTGTCTCTGGAGCGCGTCTCAATCAGGGTAAATGTAAGTTCCTTGATATCCGAGGATTTCGCGATGCTGACGTCCCTTGGGCCACTTTTGTCGATCGCCATACGTCCTTGGGGATTATCATTGATCGGTGTCCTCTAAAAATGGCGGCTCTCAATTGGAAATCTGTCACCGAGAAGATACAGGGGGCTCTGATGGTCCATGAGCAGCGCTCTGCTACCATTTTGCAAAAAGTCAGAATTTTAGACACCTACGTCCTATGTAAAGCTTATTATGTTGCTCAGCTGTTCCCACTTCCCATGATGGTGGCGAAAAGGTTGCGCCAATTGTCTAGCAGGTTTATATGGAAGGGCCATCTATTCAAGTTACGTTACGAGGTAATGACGAAACCGCGTCTCTCCGGAGGCTTGGGCCTCTCTGACATTACTCGCAAGGCGTCTGCTTTGTACGTCCGCCGAACGAATCTAATTGTTACGCAAGAAGTGACTTCAATTACATCCAGGCTTTTTACTGTTGTGCGTCCGGCGAGCCTTGCTCCACCTGTCGATGTCGGACGCCTAAATTTTAAGTTGAAACACATTCGGGAATTTTACATTGCGGTGAGTTACCTCGGTGACGTCTTCTTGCGGCGACCGGTGCCAACGACCAAGAGCTTGATTGCCCGCTGGGAGGGGCTGGCCAGTCCCAATCCAATAGAACTGGCGTCTCCATCCGTGTCCTGGAGGAACGTCTGGAAGAACGTTAGTCTGCCGATCCACTCTATGGCCGTGGCGTCCACGTGGTATAGGGTAATAAATAATTTGGTTCCCACCAATGTACGACTGCACCGTATTGGTCTTTCTGACACGGACACCTGTACTCGGTGTGGTCTCCTGGATACCCTTGAACATCGATTCACCTGCTGTGGGCACCTTGCTAATTGGCGTTGGCTCAGGAAACAACTTGCTTTTGTCACTAGGTCTGCTGAAGCCGCTTATACTATTGACATCATCGTCCGGCCCGATTCTTCCTTTTTTCCGCGGACGAAGCTCCATACCGTCATGTGGTTGATTGGCCATTTCGTACATTTTGTCAACAGTTGTCATGAAGAGGATGGACACCTAGCGTTTCGGCAGTACATGCTTACTGCTTACTGGCAGCGCTTGCGATTGCCAGGCCTCCGAGATGATTTTGCCAATATGCTTAGCCTGACATTTGAAGGAGAGGGTGTTGGCTAAGGTCACCTGTGTGAGCCATTTTCTTTTATACTGTTTCTGAATTTGCCGCCTTTATGTGTGTTTCTTCTCTACACCAGGACTGAAGTTTTCGTGTTTTTTAACCTTTATTTCAGTAAGCAGTCTACATTATATAGTCATGTTTTAGGATTTTAATTTCAGTACTGTACTTCTTTTGAAGTGGCTGTGTGGTGGATATTCTTTAATATTTTTTTCAATAGATATATTCGTTCGAGTGGTAGAGTGTCTGCTTCAAAAAAAAAAAAAAAAAATAAAAAAAAAAAGTGGTTAAGGCGTAAAAAAAAAAAAAAAAAAAAAAAATCGGTAGTATAGTGGTTAGTATCCCCGCCTGTCACGCGGGAGACCGGGGTTCGATTCCCCGCCGGGGAGGTGCGATTTTTATATCGCGAAGGTTGCACATGTGGCCCGAAAAAGCATTACCGTTGTGATCAAGGAATGTAATTGCTAAAAAATCGTAAGAAAGTCTGCGTCTTAGGAAGTGTTTCTCGTATTCTGCACACGACGTCGTCGTTTCACAACTCACAGGGTTTGCCGTCGACGCTGAATCAGCGCACCCCAGGATTAATGATCGAGCTCGAAGCACCCAAGAAAAAGAATAATTTTAGCAGAGCGTGGTTTCGATCCACGGACCTCTGGGTTATGGGCCCAGCACGCTTCCACTGCGCCACTCTGCTGTGCGGACAGATGCGCGCTCTTCGGTGCGTGACATGGGACACTTGGAAAAGCGTTGTCTGCGTCGCCTACCGTTTAATTAACTGCGTAGCATCTGCCAGCTTGACTTGTCTCGACTTTGCTCGACTGACGCTACGCTGACGCTTGCACGAAGCGATATTTACCGCGATCGTCTCGAGATGCAGCTGCGAGATGCTCAGGATTAACATTGCACTCCACGAAGGTGGAGACATTCGAATGCACTGCCTAGCTACGCGCCCGCAACTAACAAAATGCCGACCCTGCCAGGATTCGAACCTGGAATCTTCTGATCCGTAGTCAGACGCGTTATCCGTTGCGCCACAGGGCCACTGTTCGCGTTTTCTGCTACGAGGCGGGTGCACATCGCAAAGCAACGTGTTCTCCGTGGCTCGACAATTGCATGTCATCCACTGACAACGGCGGCGCGGCCACTCTGGTCTTCGGCACTCTGCAGGGAGCTGCCACCAAGGAAGGCATCTCTCCTCCTGCTGCTCGGCCACGGAGCGCCTGCACAGCTTAGAGCTTGCCACAGATCTGCCGTCGCTGATGGACAGGTAGCGGAATGCAAGGCGGCCGTTTTTTTGCATTTTTTCGGTGATGACAAGCGGTTGACATGCTTGTAAGTGTAGCATATAAAACAAGAATCGTATGAAGCATTCGTAGACAGGTGCTAACGTCGCAGTATGGCCGCAGGTGACGGTCGTATGACGGGTCTGTAGCCACAACAGGTTGGCATCAAAGTGAATACCGCTAACTGTAAGCACTGTGCTGTAGCCCCAGTGGCGCAATTGGTTAGCGCACGGTACTTATAAGGCAGTAGCCGTGAGCAATGCCGGGGTTGTGAGTTCGAGCCTCACCTGGGGCATACTTTTATTTCGTAGCAGCTGACTATGGAAGCATCGGGACGCTAGGTTTGAGATGTATCGCGTACATGAGAACCATAAATGTGCGTGCACTGTAGACAAGGACTGCGTGTTCCTCGATAGTATAGTGGTTAGTATCCCCGCCTGTCACGCGGGAGACCGGGGTTCGATTCCCCGCCGGGGAGGTGCGATTTTTATATCGCGAAGGTTGCACATGTGGCCCGAAAAAGCATTACCGTTGTGATCAAGGAATGTAATTGCTAAAAAATCGTAAGAAAGTCTGCGTCTTAGGAAGTGTTTCTCGTATTCTGCACACGACGTCGTCGTTTCACAACTCACAGGGTTTGCCGTCGACGCTGAATCAGCGCACCCCAGGATTAATGATCGAGCTCGAAGCACCCAAGAAAAAGAATAATTTTAGCAGAGCGTGGTTTCGATCCACGGACCTCTGGGTTATGGGCCCAGCACGCTTCCACTGCGCCACTCTGCTGTGCAGACAGATGCGCGCTCTTCGGTGCGTGACATGGGACACTTGGAAAAGCGTTGTCTGCGTCGCCTACCGTTTAATTAACTGCGTAGCATCTGCCAGCTTGACTTGTCTCGACTTTGCTCGACTGACGCTACGCTGACGCTTGCACGAAGCGATATTTACCGCGATCGTCTCGAGATGCAGCTGCGAGATGCTCAGGATTAACATTGCACTCCACGAAGGTGGAGACATTCGAATGCACTGCCTAGCTACGCGCCCGCAACTAACAAAATGCCGACCCTGCCAGGATTCGAACCTGGAATCTTCTGATCCGTAGTCAGACGCGTTATCCGTTGCGCCACAGGGCCACTGTTCGCGTTTTCTGCTACGAGGCGGGTGCACATCGCAAAGCAACGTGTTCTCCGTGGCTCGACAATTGCATGTCATCCACTGACAACGGCGGCGCGGCCACTCTGGTCTTCGGCACTCTGCAGGGAGCTGCCACCAAGGAAGGCATCTCTCCTCCTGCTGCTCGGCCACGGAGCGCCTGCACAGCTTAGAGCTTGCCACAGATCTGCCGTCGCTGATGGACAGGTAGCGGAATGCAAGGCGGCCGTTTTTTTGCATTTTTTCGGTGATGACAAGCGGTTGACATGCTTGTAAGTGTAGCATATAAAACAAGAATCGTATGAAGCATTCGTAGACAGGTGCTAACGTCGCAGTATGGCCGCAGGTGACGGTCGTATGACGGGTCTGTAGCCACAACAGGTTGGCATCAAAGTGAATACCGCTAACTGTAAGCACTGTGCTGTAGCCCCAGTGGCGCAATTGGTTAGCGCACGGTACTTATAAGGCAGTAGCCGTGAGCAATGCCGGGGTTGTGAGTTCGAGCCTCACCTGGGGCATACTTTTATTTCGTAGCAGCTGACTATGGAAGCATCGGGACGCTAGATTTGAGATGCATCACGTACCTGAGAGACCATAAATGTGCGTGCACTGTAGTCAACGACTGCGTGTTCCTCGGTAGTATAGTGGTTAGTATCCCCGCCTGTCACGCGGGTGACCGGGGTTCGATTCCCCGCCGGGGAGGCGCGATTTTTATATCGCGAAGGTTGCACATGTGGCCCGAAAAAGCATTACCGTTGTGATCAAGGAATGTAATTGCTAAAAAATCGTAAGAAAGTCTGCGTCTTAGGAAGTGTTTCTCGTATTCTGCACACGACGTCGTCGTTTCACAACTCACAGGGTTTGCCGTCGACGCTGAATCAGCGCACCCCAGGATTAATGATCGAGCTCGAAGCACCCAAGAAAAAGAATAATTTTAGCAGAGCGTGGTTTCGATCCACGGACCTCTGGGTTATGGGCCCAGCACGCTTCCACTGCGCCACTCTGCTGTGCGGACAGATGCGCGCTCTTCGGTGCGTGACATGGGACACTTGGAAAAGCGTTGTCTGCGTCGCCTACCGTTTAATTAACTGCGTAGCATCTGCCAGCTTGACTTGTCTCGACTTTGCTCGACTGACGCTACGCTGACGCTTGCACGAAGCGATATTTACCGCGATCGTCTCGAGATGCAGCTGCGAGATGCTCAGGATTAACATTGCACTCCACGAAGGTGGAGACATTCGAATGCACTGTCTAGCTACGCGCCCGCAACTAACAAAATGCCGACCCTGCCAGGATTCGAACCTGGAATCTTCTGATCCGTAGTCAGACGCGTTATCCGTTGCGCCACAGGGCCACTGTTCGCGTTTTCTGCTACGAGGCGGGTGCACATCGCAAAGCAACGTGTTCTCCGTGGCTCGACAATTGCATGTCATCCACTGACAACGGCGGCGCGGCCACTCTGGTCTTCGGCACTCTGCAGGGAGCTGCCACCAAGGAAGGCATCTCTCCTCCTGCTGCTCGGCCACGGAGCGCCTGCACAGCTTAGAGCTTGCCACAGATCTGCCGTCGCTGATGGACAGGTAGCGGAATGCAAGGCGGCCGTTTTTTTGCATTTTTTCGGTGATGACAAGCGGTTGACATGCTTGTAAGTGTAGCATATAAAACAAGAATCGTATGAAGCATTCGTAGACAGGTGCTAACGTCGCAGTATGGCCGCAGGTGACGGTCGTATGACGGGTCTGTAGCCACAACAGGTTGGCATCAAAGTGAATACCGCTAACTGTAAGCACTGTGCTGTAGCCCCAGTGGCGCAATTGGTTAGCGCACGGTACTTATAAGGCAGTAGCCGTGAGCAATGCCGGGGTTGTGAGTTCGAGCCTCACCTGGGGCATACTTTTATTTCGTAGCAGCTGACTATGGAAGCATCGGGACGCTAGGTTTGAGATGTATCGCGTACATGAGAACCATAAATGTGCGTGCACTGTAGACAAGGACTGCGTGTTCCTCGATAGTATAGTGGTTAGTATCCCCGCCTGTCACGCGGGAGACCGGGGTTCGATTCCCCGCCGGGGAGGTGCGATTTTTATATCGCGAAGGTTGCACATGTGGCCCGAAAAAGCATTACCGTTGTGATCAAGGAATGTAATTGCTAAAAAATCGTAAGAAAGTCTGCGTCTTAGGAAGTGTTTCTCGTATTCTGCACACGACGTCGTCGTTTCACAACTCACAGGGTTTGCCGTCGACGCTGAATCAGCGCACCCCAGGATTAATGATCGAGCTCGAAGCACCCAAGAAAAAGAATAATTTTAGCAGAGCGTGGTTTCGATCCACGGACCTCTGGGTTATGGGCCCAGCACGCTTCCACTGCGCCACTCTGCTGTGCGGACAGATGCGCGCTCTTCGGTGCGTGACATGGGACACTTGGAAAAGCGTTGTCTGCGTCGCCTACCGTTTAATTAACTGCGTAGCATCTGCCAGCTTGACTTGTCTCGACTTTGCTCGACTGACGCTACGCTGACGCTTGCACGAAGCGATATTTACCGCGATCGTCTCGAGATGCAGCTGCGAGATGCTCAGGATTAACATTGCACTCCACGAAGGTGGAGACATTCGAATGCACTGCCTAGCTACGCGCCCGCAACTAACAAAATGCCGACCCTGCCAGGATTCGAACCTGGAATCTTCTGATCCGTAGTCAGACGCGTTATCCGTTGCGCCACAGGGCCACTGTTCGCGTTTTGTGCTACGAGGCGGGTGCACATCGCAAAGCAACGTGTTCTCCGTGGCTCGACAATTGCATGTCATCCACTGACAACGGCGGCGCGGCCACTCTGGTCTTCGGCACTCTGCAGGGAGCTGCCACCAAGGAAGGCATCTCTCCTCCTGCTGCTCGGCCACGGAGCGCCTGCACAGCTTAGAGCTTGCCACAGATCTGCCGTCGCTGATGGACAGGTAGCGGAATGCAAGGCGGCCGTTTTTTTGCATTTTTTCGGTGATGACAAGCGGTTGACATGCTTGTAAGTGTAGCATATAAAACAAGAATCGTATGAAGCATTCGTAGACAGGTGCTAACGTCGCAGTATGGCCGCAGGTGACGGTCGTATGACGGGTCTGTAGCCACAACAGGTTGGCATCAAAGTGAATACCGCTAACTGTAAGCACTGTGCTGTAGCCCCAGTGGCGCAATTGGTTAGCGCACGGTACTTATAAGGCAGTAGCCGTGAGCAATGCCGGGGTTGTGAGTTCGAGCCTCACCTGGGGCATACTTTTATTTCGTAGCAGCTGACTATGGAAGCATCGGGACGCTAGATTTGAGATGCATCACGTACCTGAGAGACCATAAATGTGCGTGCACTGTAGTCAACGACTGCGTGTTCCTCGGTAGTATAGTGGTTAGTATCCCCGCCTGTCACGCGGGAGACCGGGGTTCGATTCCCCGCCGGGGAGGTGCGATTTTTATATCGCGAAGGTTGCACATGTGGCCCGAAAAAGCATTACCGTTGTGATCAAGGAATGTAATTGCTAAAAAATCGTAAGAAAGTCTGCGTCTTAGGAAGTGTTTCTCGTATTCTGCACACGACGTCGTCGTTTCACAACTCACAGGGTTTGCCGTCGACGCTGAATCAGCGCACCCCAGGATTAATGATCGAGCTCGAAGCACCCAAGAAAAAGAATAATTTTAGCAGAGCGTGGTTTCGATCCACGGACCTCTGGGTTATGGGCCCAGCACGCTTCCACTGCGCCACTCTGCTGTGCGGACAGATGCGCGCTCTTCGGTGCGTGACATGGGACACTTGGAAAAGCGTTGTCTGCGTCGCCTACCGTTTAATTAACTGCGTAGCATCTGCCAGCTTGACTTGTCTCGACTTTGCTCGACTGACGCTACGCTGACGCTTGCACGAAGCGATATTTACCGCGATCGTCTCGAGATGCAGCTGCGAGATGCTCAGGATTAACATTGCACTCCACGAAGGTGGAGACATTCGAATGCACTGCCTAGCTACGCGCCCGCAACTAACAAAATGCCGACCCTGCCAGGATTCGAACCTGGAATCTTCTGATCCGTAGTCAGACGCGTTATCCGTTGCGCCACAGGGCCACTGTTCGCGTTTTGTGCTACGAGGCGGGTGCACATCGCAAAGCAACGTGTTCTCCGTGGCTCGACAATTGCATGTCATCCACTGACAACGGCGGCGCGGCCACTCTGGTCTTCGGCACTCTGCAGGGAGCTGCCACCAAGGAAGGCATCTCTCCTCCTGCTGCTCGGCCACGGAGCGCCTGCACAGCTTAGAGCTTGCCACAGATCTGCCGTCGCTGATGGACAGGTAGCGGAATGCAAGGCGGCCGTTTTTTTTGCATTTTTTCGGTGATGACAAGCGGTTGACATGCTTGTAAGTGTAGCATATAAAACAAGAATCGTATGAAGCATTCGTAGACAGGTGCTAACGTCGCAGTATGGCCGCAGGTGACGGTCGTATGACGGGTCTGTAGCCACAACAGGTTGGCATCAAAGTGAATAACGCTAACTGTAAGCACTGTGCTGTAGCCCCAGTGGCGCAATTGGTTAGCGCACGGTACTTATAAGGCAGTAGCCGTGAGCAATGCCGGGGTTGTGAGTTCGAGCCTCACCTGGGGCATATAGTTCCGCTTTAGACGCCGTGCAGTGTGGACGTGCCTAGTCTTCCGCTCCGCCGTAGCGTTACGTATAGTGGACTATCGTTTTTGTTTACGTGTTGTGTTGCAACTTCTGTGAGTGTTTCTCCGTCGTTGTTTCGTACCTTGTGTTACTTTCTGTCCTTATTTCAGTGTTTTTTGTGTAGCGGTTTCGACCGCATATTTTGAAAATGTCGTCCCAGGTTATTCCTCGTCAGGCTACAGTTAGTTTTGCTTTTGACAAGTCAACCCGCCATGTGCAACCTAGTTCTCTTGAGATTCATGATTGGTTGGTAGATACCTTTGGTGTTCATTCGGATCAGGTGCACACTGCTTATTTTGATACCGAACTGTATGTTTTCTTTGTTAAGTTTATGGACCCACTCCAGGTTGATAAAATTCTTTCTAAATATGGTCATCAAGTTCTCTTTCGGCATCGGGATGATTCTGTAAGTACCGTGCTGCTTTCCAATGCTTCCATCACGTATACCAATGTTCGTGTTTACAACCTTCCACCGGAGGTGGATAATGTCTATCTTAAGGAGGGTCTACAGAAGTATGGTGATGTAAAGAGCATTCGCCTTGAACGCTGGTCAAGCCAACATCGCCTGCAATGTTACAGTGGTATTCGTTCAGTCGAAATGCACGTTAAGCAGAATATTCCATCTCACCTGCAGATCGGTGGATATCGTGTCCATGTAACATATAGTGGTCAGGTGGGCACCTGTTTTTTGTGCAATGAAAGTGGTCACGTGCGTACCGACTGTCCGCGGAGAGTTTTTGTTTTAAAAAATTCTCTCGAACAGCGTCGCAAGTTAACGGTCGCTGACCTCGTTGCAGGTGGTTCTGCTCTTGGTGTAGCACAGTCCAGTGGTAGTAGCGCCCCTCCACAGGTTTTGCGCACCCCTGATACAGAATTTCCTCCTTTGCGTGCTAAATCTGATGTTGTTCCGTCTGTCCCTCAGGTGGGTGTGCCACTTTTGAATAATAAGAGGCGTCGCCCACACGATGGAAATAGTACGGATGAGGATCTCCCTGAGATGCCCCAGTCCGAGCGACCGGCATCCTCCGAGCCACTGTGTACTGTAGCTGCTCCCTGCCCTCCTGAGGTAGCGGTTCCGGTGGCGGCTGCTGGCGCCCCTCCGGCCTCCGACGCAGCTTCTCTCGAGTCGGGTCGTCGGTCGGGCCTGTTGGCGCCGTCTTCCGAACCGACTTCGATGTCACAACAAGTGGAGCCGCGACAACTTCCTGCTTCGCTGCCCCATACCTCTGCCAGCGGAGCTGCTCCGCTTCCTTCCAACTCTGCGGCCTCGGACCTTCCTGCTCACGTTTCGCCTCCGTGCAGTCCATGTTTGCCGGAAGCTAGTGCAGGTGTTGACCATTCCGTTTTGTCGGATGTTTCCCCCGCGACCCCGGATCCCGCATGTGGACCGGCGCGGGTGGTGTCGGATACAGAACTTGACCCTCCTACGTCACCGGCGGCTGAAGTTTCCTTGCCCGTCAGCCGACGCAAGTTACGCGTTCAGCCGAACGTTAATGCTGTTCGTAAAAAACCGAAACGTAAGGGATCCGCGGAACGGGGTAGCAGTCCCCCTCCCTCGGATGCCTCAGTCACCCCTGCTATGGACTGTGACGCTGGTGCGTCGGTGTAGGTGATTTGTTTTCTCGCTTTTCTCTCTATGGTTCAAGCATACACCTTTCTTACCTTAAATGTTAACCGTATTGAGTCCGACGTTCGCATTGCCTCTTTGCGGCAGTTTATTTACGACGCCTGTGCGGACGTAGTGTTTTTGCAGGAAGTGTTGTTTTCTGATCTCTCTCTACCTGGATTTCAAACTGTTTTTAATGTCGCGCCGGAATATTCAACAGGAACTGCTCTTTTCTTTCGAGAGGGCATTCCTATTACTGACATTGAATTCCTTGACTCTGGCCGTGGGATTGGTTGTCGTCTTTTTGATCTCCGCCTCGTTGTTTTGTATGCCCCCTCTGGTTCGGGTCACACTGTGGCTCGATCGCGCTTTTATAAAGAAGAGCTTATTTATCTTTTGCGCCAGAGTCCTCGGAGTCTCCTGCTCGGAGGCGATTTTAATTGTGTTTTACGCCCTGCAGACCAGTCCCCCAATTTTAATTATTGCCGTGATTTACATGACTTAGTTCGTACGATGCATCTGCGTGATGTTTGGGAACACAAATATCCAAGCCTGGTGAAATATACGTTTTTTACCGCGTCCTCATGCAGTAGACTCGACAGATTCTATTTATCTGATTTTTTATGTGATAAAATTCTTTCTGTCGATGTTATTCCTACTAGTTTTTCTGACCATTGTGCTTTTACTGCAACTGTAAATCTTAGTCGCCAACCTGCAAAACTTTATCGTTCCCAGTGGATGTTAAATGTTTCCCACCTTGCCGACAGTGCTATGGATGATGTTATAAGTGGCGTGTGGGAGCGATGTCTTCGCTCTGTCCCGCGATACCCCTCCTTGCTGGTTTGGTGGACTGCGTTTGCCAAGCCCAAGATTCGTCAGACTTTGATTTTCTACTGTGCTGCTAGGACGCGTGATTTTAAGAACACGTATGAATATTACTACTCTGTCCTGCGTGAACTATATGACGCGGCGGGTACCTCTCCACTGCGGATCCATGATGTTCGTCGTATTAAAGCCAAGCTCTTGAGCCTTAAACGACGACAGATGGATGGTCTGCGAGTTAAGTCGAAACCTCACTCTCTTGTTGAAGGTGAACTGACATCCTTGTACCACCTGCTACGGCATCAGACTCGTCGTCGTCGCTCCTTCATCTCTTCTCTTACGGTGGATGATGGGCGACAGCTTAGTGCACAGGAGGAAATGGTTCGTGCTCTTCATCAGTATTACACTAGTCTCTATTCTGCCGATGATTCTGGTGAGTCTCTTTCGGATGATGTCTTTGGGGATCTAACTGCGACGATCGCGCCTGACGCGAACGGCGAATTTCTCCGGGAGTTCCAGGTAGATGATGTTTTCGATTTTATTGCTCGCTCTCCGTCCAGTAAATCGCCGGGTCCAGACGGCCTGCCTAAAGAATTTTATCTCCGTTTTTGGCCTCTTTTGGGTGGCATTTTTACGCAGATTTTAAATGAGATTGTCAGAGGGATGGATGTGCCTGCCGATTTTAAAGTAGGGAAAATTGTTTTAATCCCGAAGTCCTCTGGTCGTTTATCTGCTGCCAATCTTCGTCCGCTCACATTGCTGAATTTTGACTATAAGACAGCTGCTAGAGCGCTCAATAGCCGGCTGTCTTCTCTGCTTCGGGGTGTGATTGGTGCACATCAATGTTGTTTTCATGATAGATCTATTCTGACACCAGTAGCCGAATATCGGGATGTTGTCTCGGTTGCGGCGGTTACAAACGTACATTGTGCCTTTGCCTTCCTTGATTTTTATAAGGCTTTTGATCACGTCAGTCATGTGTTTTTAGATCGTGTTTTAGGTACAATAGGTTTTAACGCTTCATCACGTGGTGTTCTTGGCAATTTGTACAGGGGAATAACAGCTCGGGTGTCAATCAATGGGCAGCTGACGCCGCCCATTGCTATCCGCCGCGGAGTGCCTCAGGGTAGTCCGCTCTCTATGTCTTTATTCGTTTTGTCCCTGGAACCGCTGCTTCGGACTATTGCTCTCAAGCTTCAGGGTATGTCCCTCTCTGGTGGGAAGCTCTCGGTTAAGGCATATGCGGATGATGTCGTTGTTCTCCTCCGTCAACGAGATGATATCCCGTTGTTGAAAGGGGCAGTTGATGCATACTGTCGTGTCTCTGGAGCGCGTCTCAATCAGGGTAAATGTAAGTTCCTTGATATTCGAGGATTTCGCGATGCTGACGTCCCTTGGGCCACTTTTGTCGATCGCCATACGTCCTTGGGGATTATCATTGATCGGTGTCCTCTAAAAATGGCGGCTCTCAATTGGAAATCTGTCACCGAGAAGATACAGGGGGCTCTGATGGTCCATGAGCAGCGCTCTGCTACCATTTTGCAAAAAGTCAGAATTTTAGACACCTACGTCCTATGTAAAGCTTATTATGTTGCTCAGCTGTTCCCACTTCCCATGATGGTGGCGAAAAGGTTGCGCCAATTGTCTAGCAGGTTTATATGGAAGGGCCATCTATTCAAGTTACGTTACGAGGTAATGACGAAACCGCGTCTCTCCGGAGGCTTGGGCCTCTCTGACATTACTCGCAAGGCGTCTGCTTTGTACGTCCGCCGAACGACTCTAATTGTTACGCAAGAAGTGACTTCAATTACATCCAGGCTTTTTACTGTTGTGCGTCCGGCGAGCCTTGCTCCACCTGTCGATGTCGGACGCCTAAATTTTAAGTTGAAACACATTCGGGAATTTTACATTGCGGTGAGTTACCTCGGTGACGTCTTCTTGCGGCGACCGGTGCCAACGACCAAGAGCTTGATTGCCCGCTGGGAGGGGCTGGCCAGTCCCAATCCAATAGAACTGGCGTCTCCATCCGTGTCCTGGAGGAACGTCTGGAAGAACGTTAGTCTGCCGATCCACTCTATGGCCGTGGCGTCCACGTGGTATAGGGTAATAAATAATTTGGTTCCCACCAATGTACGACTGCACCGTATTGGTCTTTCTGACACGGACACCTGTACTCGGTGTGGTCTCCTGGATACCCTTGAACATCGATTCACCTGCTGTGGGCACCTTGCTAATTGGCGTTGGCTCAGGAAACAACTCGCTTTTGTCACTAGGTCTGCTGAGGCCGCTTATACTATTGACATCATCGTCCGGCCCGATTCTTCCTTTTTTCCGCGGACGAAGCTCCATACAGTCATGTGGTTGATTGGCCATTTCGTACATTTTGTCAACAGTTGTCATGAAGAGGATGGACACCTAGCGTTTCGGCAGTACATGCTTACTGCTTACTGGCAGCGCTTGCGATTGCCAGGCCTCCGAGATGATTTTGCCAATATGCTTAGCCTGACATTTGAAAGAGAGGGTGTTGGCTAAGGTCACCTGTGTGAGCCATTTTCTTTTATACTGTTTCTGAATTTGCCGCCTTTATGTATGTTTCTTCTCTACACCAGGACTGAAGTTTTCGTGTTTTAACCTTTATTTCAGTAAGCAGTCTACATTATATAGTCATGTTTTAGGATTTTAGTTTCAGTACTGTACTTCTTTTGAAGTGGCTGTGTGGTGGATATTCTTTAATATTTTTTTCAATAGATATATTCGTTCGAGTGGTAGAGTGTCTGCTTCAAAAAAAAAAAAAAAAAAAAAAAAAAAAAAAAAAAAAAAAAAAGTGGCGCAATTGGTTAGCGCACGGTACTTATAAGGCAGTAGCCGTGAGCAATGCCGGGGTTGTGAGTTCGAGCCTCACCTGGGGCATACTTTTATTTCGTAGCAGCTGACTATGGAAGCATCGGGACGCTAGATTTGAGATGCATCACGTACCTGAGAGACCATAAATGTGCGTGCACTGTAGTCAACGACTGCGTGTTCCTCGGTAGTATAGTGGTTAGTATCCCCGCCTGTCACGCGGGAGACCGGGGTTCGATTCCCCGCCGGGGAGGCGCGATTTTTATATCGCGAAGGTTGCACATGTGGCCCGAAAAAGCATTACCGTTGTGATCAAGGAATGTAATTGCTAAAAAATCGTAAGAAAGTCTGCGTCTTAGGAAGTGTTTCTCGTATTCTGCACACGACGTCGTCGTTTCACAACTCACAGGGTTTGCCGTCGACGCTGAATCAGCGCACCCCAGGATTAATGATCGAGCTCGAAGCACCCAAGAAAAAGAATAATTTTAGCAGAGCGTGGTTTCGATCCACGGACCTCTGGGTTATGGGCCCAGCACGCTTCCACTGCGCCACTCTGCTGTGCGGACAGATGCGCGCTCTTCGGTGCGTGACATGGGACACTTGGAAAAGCGTTGTCTGCGTCGCCTACCGTTTAATTAACTGCGTAGCATCTGCCAGCTTGACTTGTCTCGACTTTGCTCGACTGACGCTACGCTGACGCTTGCACGAAGCGATATTTACCGCGATCGTCTCGAGATGCAGCTGCGAGATGCTCAGGATTAACATTGCACTCCACGAAGGTGGAGACATTCGAATGCACTGCCTAGCTACGCGCCCGCAACTAACAAAATGCCGACCCTGCCAGGATTCGAACCTGGAATCTTCTGATCCGTAGTCAGACGCGTTATCCGTTGCGCCACAGGGCCACTGTTCGCGTTTTGTGCTACGAGGCGGGTGCACATCGCAAAGCAACGTGTTCTCCGTGGCTCGACAATTGCATGTCATCCACTGACAACGGCGGCGCGGCCACTCTGGTCTTCGGCACTCTGCAGGGAGCTGCCACCAAGGAAGGCATCTCTCCTCCTGCTGCTCGGCCACGGAGCGCCTGCACAGCTTAGAGCTTGCCACAGATCTGCCGTCGCTGATGGACAGGTAGCGGAATGCAAGGCGGCCGTTTTTTTGCATTTTTTCGGTGATGACAAGCGGTTGACATGCTTGTAAGTGTAGCATATAAAACAAGAATCGTATGAAGCATTCGTAGACAGGTGCTAACGTCGCAGTATGGCCGCAGGCGACGGTCGTATGACGGGTCTGTAGCCACAACAGGTTGGCATCAAAGTGAATACCGCTAACTGTAAGCACTGTGCTGTAGCCCCAGTGGCGCAATTGGTTAGCGCACGGTACTTATAAGGCAGTAGCCGTGAGCAATGCCGGGGTTGTGAGTTCGAGCCTCACCTGGGGCATACTTTTATTTCGTAGCAGCTGACTATGGAAGCATCGGGACGCTAGATTTGAGATGCATCACGTACCTGAGAGAACATAAATGTGCGTGCACTGTAGTCAACGACTGCGTGTTCCTCGGTAGTATAGTGGTTAGTATCCCCGCCTGTCACGCGGGAGACCGGGGTTCGATTCCCCGCCGGGGAGGTGCGATTTTTATATCGCGAAGGTTGCACATGTGGCCCGAAAAAGCATTACCGTTGTGATCAAGGAATGTAATTGCTAAAAAATCGTAAGAAAGTCTGCGTCTTAGGAAGTGTTTCTCGTATTCTGCACACGACGTCGTCGTTTCACAACTCACAGGGTTTGCCGTCGACGCTGAATCAGCGCACCCCAGGATTAATGATCGAGCTCGAAGCACCCAAGAAAAAGAATAATTTTAGCAGAGCGTGGTTTCGATCCACGGACCTCTGGGTTATGGGCCCAGCACGCTTCCACTGCGCCACTCTGCTGTGCGGACAGATGCGCGCTCTTCGGTGCGTGACATGGGACACTTGGAAAAGCGTTGTCTGCGTCGCCTACCGTTTAATTAACTGCGTAGCATCTGCCAGCTTGACTTGTCTCGACTTTGCTCGACTGACGCTACGCTGACGCTTGCACGAAGCGATATTTACCGCGATCGTCTCGAGATGCAGCTGCGAGATGCTCAGGATTAACATTGCACTCCACGAAGGTGGAGACATTCGAATGCACTGCCTAGCTACGCGCCCGCAACTAACAAAATGCCGACCCTGCCAGGATTCGAACCTGGAATCTTCTGATCCGTAGTCAGACGCGTTATCCGTTGCGCCACAGGGCCACTGTTCGCGTTCTGTGCTACCAGGCGGGTGCACATCGCAAAGCAACGTGATCTCCGTGGCTCGACAATTGCATGTCATCCACTGACAACGGCGGCGCGGCCACTCTGGTCTTCGGCACTCTGCAGGGAGCTGCCACCAAGGAAGGCATCTCTCCTCCTGCTGCTCGGCCACGGAGCGCCTGCACAGCTTAGAGCTTGCCACAGATCTGCCGTCGCTGATGGACAGGTAGCGGAATGCAAGGCGGCCGTTTTTTTGCATTTTTTCGGTGATGACAAGCGGTTGACATGCTTGTAAGTGTAGCATATAAAACAAGAATCGTATGAAGCATTCGTAGACAGGTGCTAACGTCGCAGTATGGCCGCAGGTGACGGTCGTATGACGGGTCTGTAGCCACAACAGGTTGGCATCAAAGTGAATACCGCTAACTGTAAGCACTGTGCTGTAGCCCCAGTGGCGCAATTGGTTAGCGCACGGTACTTATAAGGCAGTAGCCGTGAGCAATGCCGGGGTTGTGAGTTCGAGCCTCACCTGGGGCATACTTTTATTTCGTAGCAGCTGACTATGGAAGCATCGGGACGCTAGATTTGAGATGCATCACGTACCTGAGAGAACATAAATGTGCGTGCGCTGTAGTCAACGACTGCGTGTTCCTCGGTAGTATAGTGGTTAGTATCCCCGCCTGTCACGCGGGAGACCGGGGTTCGATTCCCCGCCGGGGAGGTGCGATTTTTATATCGCGAAGGTTGCACATGTGGCCCGAAAAAGCATTACCGTTGTGATCAAGGAATGTAATTGCTAAAAAATCGTAAGAAAGTCTGCGTCTTAGGAAGTGTTTCTCGTATTCTGCACACGACGTCGTCGTTTCACAACTCACAGGGTTTGCCGTCGACGCTGAATCAGCGCACCCCAGGATTAATGATCGAGCTCGAAGCACCCAAGAAAAAGAATAATTTTAGCAGAGCGTGGTTTCGATCCACGGACCTCTGGGTTATGGGCCCAGCACGCTTCCACTGCGCCACTCTGCTGTGCGGACAGATGCGCGCTCTTCGGTGCGTGACATGGGACACTTGGAAAAGCGTTGTCTGCGTCGCCTACCGTTTAATTAACTGCGTAGCATCTGCCAGCTTGACTTGTCTCGACTTTGCTCGACTGACGCTACGCTGACGCTTGCACGAAGCGATATTTACCGCGATCGTCTCGAGATGCAGCTGCGAGATGCTCAGGATTAACATTGCACTCCACGAAGGTGGAGACATTCGAATGCACTGCCTAGCTACGCGCCCGCAACTAACAAAATGCCGACCCTGCCAGGATTCGAACCTGGAATCTTCTGATCCGTAGTCAGACGCGTTATCCGTTGCGCCACAGGGCCACTGTTCGCGTTCTGTGCTACCAGGCGGGTGCACATCGCAAAGCAACGTGATCTCCGTGGCTCGACAATTGCATGTCATCCACTGACAACGGCGGCGCGGCCACTCTGGTCTTCGGCACTCTGCAGGGAGCTGCCACCAAGGAAGGCATCTCTCCTCCTGCTGCTCGGCCACGGAGCGCCTGCACAGCTTAGAGCTTGCCACAGATCTGCCGTCGCTGATGGACAGGTAGCGGAATGCAAGGCGGCCGTTTTTTTGCATTTTTTCGGTGATGACAAGCGGTTGACATGCTTGTAAGTGTAGCATATAAAACAAGAATCGTATGAAGCATTCGTAGACAGGTGCTAACGTCGCAGTATGGCCGCAGGTGACGGTCGTATGACGGGTCTGTAGCCACAACAGGTTGGCATCAAAGTGAATACCGCTAACTGTAAGCACTGTGCTGTAGCCCCAGTGGCGCAATTGGTTAGCGCACGGTACTTATAAGGCAGTAGCCGTGAGCAATGCCGGGGTTGTGAGTTCGAGCCTCACCTGGGGCATACTTTTATTTCGTAGCAGCTGACTATGGAAGCATCGGGACGCTAGGTTTGAGATGTATCGCGTACATGAGAACCATAAATGTGCGTGCACTGTAGACAAGGACTGCGTGTTCCTCGATAGTATAGTGGTTAGTATCCCCGCCTGTCACGCGGGTGACCGGGGTTCGATTCCCCGCCGGGGAGGCGCGATTTTTATATCGCGAAGGTTGCACATGTGGCCCGAAAAAGCATTACCGTTGTGATCAAGGAATGTAATTGCTAAAAAATCGTAAGAAAGTCTGCGTCTTAGGAAGTGTTTCTCGTATTCTGCACACGACGTCGTCGTTTCACAACTCACAGGGTTTGCCGTCGACGCTGAATCAGCGCACCCCAGGATTAATGATCGAGCTCGAAGCACCCAAGAAAAAGAATAATTTTAGCAGAGCGTGGTTTCGATCCACGGACCTCTGGGTTACGGGCCCAGCACGCTTCCACTGCGCCACTCTGCTGTGCGGACAGATGCGCGCTCTTCGGTGCGTGACATGGGACACTTGGAAAAGCGTTGTCTGCGTCGCCTACCGTTTAATTAACTGCGTAGCATCTGCCAGCTTGACTTGTCTCGACTTTGCTCGACTGACGCTACGCTGACGCTTGCACGAAGCGATATTTACCGCGATCGTCTCGAGATGCAGCTGCGAGATGCTCAGGATTAACATTGCACTCCACGAAGGTGGAGACATTCGAATGCACTGCCTAGCTACGCGCCCGCAACTAACAAAATGCCGACCCTGCCAGGATTCGAACCTGGAATCTTCTGATCCGTAGTCAGACGCGTTATCCGTTGCGCCACAGGGCCACTGTTCGCGTTTTCTGCTACGAGGCGGGTGCACATCGCAAAGCAACGTGTTCTCCGTGGCTCGACAATTGCATGTCATCCACTGACAACGGCGGCGCGGCCACTCTGGTCTTCGGCACTCTGCAGGGAGCTGCCACCAAGGAAGGCATCTCTCCTCCTGCTGCTCGGCCACGGAGCGCCTGCACAGCTTAGAGCTTGCCACAGATCTGCCGTCGCTGATGGACAGGTAGCGGAATGCAAGGCGGCCGTTTTTTTGCATTTTTTCGGTGATGACAAGCGGTTGACATGCTTGTAAGTGTAGCATATAAAACAAGAATCGTATGAAGCATTCGTAGACAGGTGCTAACGTCGCAGTATGGCCGCAGGTGACGGTCGTATGACGGGTCTGTAGCCACAACAGGTTGGCATCAAAGTGAATACCGCTAACTGTAAGCACTGTGCTGTAGCCCCAGTGGCGCAATTGGTTAGCGCACGGTACTTATAAGGCAGTAGCCGTGAGCAATGCCGGGGTTGTGAGTTCGAGCCTCACCTGGGGCATACTTTTATTTCGTAGCAGCTGACTATGGAAGCATCGGGACGCTAGGTTTGAGATGTATCGCGTACATGAGAACCATAAATGTGCGTGCACTGTAGACAAGGACTGCGTGTTCCTCGATAGTATAGTGGTTAGTATCCCCGCCTGTCACGCGGGTGACCGGGGTTCGATTCCCCGCCGGGGAGGCGCGATTTTTATATCGCGAAGGTTGCACATGTGGCCCGAAAAAGCATTACCGTTGTGATCAAGGAATGTAATTGCTAAAAAATCGTAAGAAAGTCTGCGTCTTAGGAAGTGTTTCTCGTATTCTGCACACGACGTCGTCGTTTCACAACTCACAGGGTTTGCCGTCGACGCTGAATCAGCGCACCCCAGGATTAATGATCGAGCTCGAAGCACCCAAGAAAAAGAATAATTTTAGCAGAGCGTGGTTTCGATCCACGGACCTCTGGGTTATGGGCCCAGCACGCTTCCACTGCGCCACTCTGCTGTGCGGACAGATGCGCGCTCTTCGGTGCGTGACATGGGACACTTGGAAAAGCGTTGTCTGCGTCGCCTACCGTTTAATTAACTGCGTAGCATCTGCCAGCTTGACTTGTCTCGACTTTGCTCGACTGACGCTACGCTGACGCTTGCACGAAGCGATATTTACCGCGATCGTCTCGAGATGCAGCTGCGAGATGCTCAGGATTAACATTGCACTCCACGAAGGTGGAGACATTCGAATGCACTGCCTAGCTACGCGCCCGCAACTAACAAAATGCCGACCCTGCCAGGATTCGAACCTGGAATCTTCTGATCCGTAGTCAGACGCGTTATCCGTTGCGCCACAGGGCCACTGTTCGCGTTTTCTGCTACGAGGCGGGTGCACATCGCAAAGCAACGTGTTCTCCGTGGCTCGACAATTGCATGTCATCCACTGACAACGGCGGCGCGGCCACTCTGGTCTTCGGCACTCTGCAGGGAGCTGCCACCAAGGAAGGCATCTCTCCTCCTGCTGCTCGGCCACGGAGCGCCTGCACAGCTTAGAGCTTGCCACAGATCTGCCGTCGCTGATGGACAGGTAGCGGAATGCAAGGCGGCCGTTTTTTTGCATTTTTTCGGTGATGACAAGCGGTTGACATGCTTGTAAGTGTAGCATATAAAACAAGAATCGTATGAAGCATTCGTAGACAGGTGCTAACGTCGCAGTATGGCCGCAGGTGACGGTCGTATGACGGGTCTGTAGCCACAACAGGTTGGCATCAAAGTGAATACCGCTAACTGTAAGCACTGTGCTGTAGCCCCAGTGGCGCAATTGGTTAGCGCACGGTACTTATAAGGCAGTAGCCGTGAGCAATGCCGGGGTTGTGAGTTCGAGCCTCACCTGGGGCATACTTTTATTTCGTAGCAGCTGACTATGGAAGCATCGGGACGCTAGATTTGAGATGCATCACGTACCTGAGAGACCATAAATGTGCGTGCACTGTAGTCAACGACTGCGTGTTCCTCGGTAGTATAGTGGTTAGTATCCCCGCCTGTCACGCGGGAGACCGGGGTTCGATTCCCCGCCGGGGAGGTGCGATTTTTATATCGCGAAGGTTGCACATGTGGCCCGAAAAAGCATTACCGTTGTGATCAAGGAATGTAATTGCTAAAAAATCGTAAGAAAGTCTGCGTCTTAGGAAGTGTTTCTCGTATTCTGCACACGACGTCGTCGTTTCACAACTCACAGGGTTTGCCGTCGACGCTGAATCAGCGCACCCCAGGATTAATGATCGAGCTCGAAGCACCCAAGAAAAAGAATAATTTTAGCAGAGCGTGGTTTCGATCCACGGACCTCTGGGTTATGGGCCCAGCACGCTTCCACTGCGCCACTCTGCTGTGCGGACAGATGCGCGCTCTTCGGTGCGTGACATGGGACACTTGGAAAAGCGTTGTCTGCGTCGCCTACCGTTTAATTAACTGCGTAGCATCTGCCAGCTTGACTTGTCTCGACTTTGCTCGACTGACGCTACGCTGACGCTTGCACGAAGCGATATTTACCGCGATCGTCTCGAGATGCAGCTGCGAGATGCTCAGGATTAACATTGCACTCCACGAAGGTGGAGACATTCGAATGCACTGCCTAGCTACGCGCCCGCAACTAACAAAATGCCGACCCTGCCAGGATTCGAACCTGGAATCTTCTGATCCGTAGTCAGACGCGTTATCCGTTGCGCCACAGGGCCACTGTTCGCGTGCTGTGCTACCAGGCGGGTGCACATCGCAAAGCAACGTGATCTCCGTGGCTCGACAATTGCATGTCATCCACTGACAACGGCGGCGCGGCCACTCTGGTCTTCGGCACTCTGCAGGGAGCTGCCACCAAGGAAGGCATCTCTCCTCCTGCTGCTCGGCCACGGAGCGCCTGCACAGCTTAGAGCTTGCCACAGATCTGCCGTCGCTGATGGACAGGTAGCGGAATGCAAGGCGGCCGTTTTTTTGCATTTTTTCGGTGATGACAAGCGGTTGACATGCTTGTAAGTGTAGCATATAAAACAAGAATCGTATGAAGCATTCGTAGACAGGTGCTAACGTCGCAGTATGGCCGCAGGTGACGGTCGTATGACGGGTCTGTAGCCACAACAGGTTGGCATCAAAGTGAATACCGCTAACTGTAAGCACTGTGCTGTAGCCCCAGTGGCGCAATTGGTTAGCGCACGGTACTTATAAGGCAGTAGCCGTGAGCAATGCCGGGGTTGTGAGTTCGAGCCTCACCTGGGGCATACTTTTATTTCGTAGCAGCTGACTATGGAAGCATCGGGACGCTAGGTTTGAGATGTATCGCGTACATGAGAACCATAAATGTGCGTGCACTGTAGACAAGGACTGCGTGTTCCTCGATAGTATAGTGGTTAGTATCCCCGCCTGTCACGCGGGTGACCGGGGTTCGATTCCCCGCCGGGGAGGCGCGATTTTTATATCGCGAAGGTTGCACATGTGGCCCGAAAAAGCATTACCGTTGTGATCAAGGAATGTAATTGCTAAAAAATCGTAAGAAAGTCTGCGTCTTAGGAAGTGTTTCTCGTATTCTGCACACGACGTCGTCGTTTCACAACTCACAGGGTTTGCCGTCGACGCTGAATCAGCGCACCCCAGGATTAATGATCGAGCTCGAAGCACCCAAGAAAAAGAATAATTTTAGCAGAGCGTGGTTTCGATCCACGGACCTCTGGGTTATGGGCCCAGCACGCTTCCACTGCGCCACTCTGCTGTGCGGACAGATGCGCGCTCTTCGGTGCGTGACATGGGACACTTGGAAAAGCGTTGTCTGCGTCGCCTACCGTTTAATTAACTGCGTAGCATCTGCCAGCTTGACTTGTCTCGACTTTGCTCGACTGACGCTACGCTGACGCTTGCACGAAGCGATATTTACCGCGATCGTCTCGAGATGCAGCTGCGAGATGCTCAGGATTAACATTGCACTCCACGAAGGTGGAGACATTCGAATGCACTGCCTAGCTACGCGCCCGCAACTAACAAAATGCCGACCCTGCCAGGATTCGAACCTGGAATCTTCTGATCCGTAGTCAGACGCGTTATCCGTTGCGCCACAGGGCCACTGTTCGCGTGCTGTGCTACCAGGCGGGTGCACATCGCAAAGCAACGTGATCTCCGTGGCTCGACAATTGCATGTCATCCACTGACAACGGCGGCGCGGCCACTCTGGTCTTCGGCACTCTGCAGGGAGCTGCCACCAAGGAAGGCATCTCTCCTCCTGCTGCTCGGCCACGGAGCGCCTGCACAGCTTAGAGCTTGCCACAGATCTGCCGTCGCTGATGGACAGGTAGCGGAATGCAAGGCGGCCGTTTTTTTGCATTTTTTCGGTGATGACAAGCGGTTGACATGCTTGTAAGTGTAGCATATAAAACAAGAATCGTATGAAGCATTCGTAGACAGGTGCTAACGTCGCAGTATGGCCGCAGGTGACGGTCGTATGACGGGTCTGTAGCCACAACAGGTTGGCATCAAAGTGAATACCGCTAACTGTAAGCACTGTGCTGTAGCCCCAGTGGCGCAATTGGTTAGCGCACGGTACTTATAAGGCAGTAGCCGTGAGCAATGCCGGGGTTGTGAGTTCGAGCCTCACCTGGGGCATACTTTTATTTCGTAGCAGCTGACTATGGAAGCATCGGGACGCTAGGTTTGAGATGTATCGCGTACATGAGAACCATAAATGTGCGTGCACTGTAGACAAGGACTGCGTGTTCCTCGATAGTATAGTGGTTAGTATCCCCGCCTGTCACGCGGGTGACCGGGGTTCGATTCCCCGCCGGGGAGGCGCGATTTTTATATCGCGAAGGTTGCACATGTGGCCCGAAAAAGCATTACCGTTGTGATCAAGGAATGTAATTGCTAAAAAATCGTAAGAAAGTCTGCGTCTTAGGAAGTGTTTCTCGTATTCTGCACACGACGTCGTCGTTTCACAACTCACAGGGTTTGCCGTCGACGCTGAATCAGCGCACCCCAGGATTAATGATCGAGCTCGAAGCACCCAAGAAAAAGAATAATTTTAGCAGAGCGTGGTTTCGATCCACGGACCTCTGGGTTATGGGCCCAGCACGCTTCCACTGCGCCACTCTGCTGTGCGGACAGATGCGCGCTCTTCGGTGCGTGACATGGGACACTTGGAAAAGCGTTGTCTGCGTCGCCTACCGTTTAATTAACTGCGTAGCATCTGCCAGCTTGACTTGTCTCGACTTTGCTCGACTGACGCTACGCTGACGCTTGCACGAAGCGATATTTACCGCGATCGTCTCGAGATGCAGCTGCGAGATGCTCAGGATTAACATTGCACTCCACGAAGGTGGAGACATTCGAATGCACTGCCTAGCTACGCGCCCGCAACTAACAAAATGCCGACCCTGCCAGGATTCGAACCTGGAATCTTCTGATCCGTAGTCAGACGCGTTATCCGTTGCGCCACAGGGCCACTGTTCGCGTTTTCTGCTACGAGGCGGGTGCACATCGCAAAGCAACGTGTTCTCCGTGGCTCGACAATTGCATGTCATCCACTGACAACGGCGGCGCGGCCACTCTGGTCTTCGGCACTCTGCAGGGAGCTGCCACCAAGGAAGGCATCTCTCCTCCTGCTGCTCGGCCACGGAGCGCCTGCACAGCTTAGAGCTTGCCACAGATCTGCCGTCGCTGATGGACAGGTAGCGGAATGCAAGGCGGCCGTTTTTTTGCATTTTTTCGGTGATGACAAGCGGTTGACATGCTTGTAAGTGTAGCATATAAAACAAGAATCGTATGAAGCATTCGTAGACAGGTGCTAACGTCGCAGTATGGCCGCAGGTGACGGTCGTATGACGGGTCTGTAGCCACAACAGGTTGGCATCAAAGTGAATACCGCTAACTGTAAGCACTGTGCTGTAGCCCCAGTGGCGCAATTGGTTAGCGCACGGTACTTATAAGGCAGTAGCCGTGAGCAATGCCGGGGTTGTGAGTTCGAGCCTCACCTGGGGCATACTTTTATTTCGTAGCAGCTGACTATGGAAGCATCGGGACGCTAGATTTGAGATGCATCACGTACCTGAGAGACCATAAATGTGCGTGCACTGTAGTCAACGACTGCGTGTTCCTCGGTAGTATAGTGGTTAGTATCCCCGCCTGTCACGCGGGAGACCGGGGTTCGATTCCCCGCCGGGGAGGTGCGACTTTTATATCGCGAAGGTTGCACATGTGGCCCGAAAAAGCATTACCGTTGTGATCAAGGAATGTAATTGCTAAAAAATCGTAAGAAAGTCTGCGTCTTAGGAAGTGTTTCTCGTATTCTGCACACGACGTCGTCGTTTCACAACTCACAGGGTTTGCCGTCGACGCTGAATCAGCGCACCCCAGGATTAATGATCGAGCTCGAAGCACCCAAGAAAAAGAATAATTTTAGCAGAGCGTGGTTTCGATCCACGGACCTCTGGGTTATGGGCCCAGCACGCTTCCACTGCGCCACTCTGCTGTGCGGACAGATGCGCGCTCTTCGGTGCGTGACATGGGACACTTGGAAAAGCGTTGTCTGCGTCGCCTACCGTTTAATTAACTGCGTAGCATCTGCCAGCTTGACTTGTCTCGACTTTGCTCGACTGACGCTACGCTGACGCTTGCACGAAGCGATATTTACCGCGATCGTCTCGAGATGCAGCTGCGAGATGCTCAGGATTAACATTGCACTCCACGAAGGTGGAGACATTCGAATGCACTGCCTAGCTACGCGCCCGCAACTAACAAAATGCCGACCCTGCCAGGATTCGAACCTGGAATCTTCTGATCCGTAGTCAGACGCGTTATCCGTTGCGCCACAGGGCCACTGTTCGCGTTCTGTGCTACCAGGCGGGTGCACATCGCAAAGCAACGTGATCTCCGTGGCTCGACAATTGCATGTCATCCACTGACAACGGCGGCGCGGCCACTCTGGTCTTCGGCACTCTGCAGGGAGCTGCCACCAAGGAAGGCATCTCTCCTCCTGCTGCTCGGCCACGGAGCGCCTGCACAGCTTAGAGCTTGCCACAGATCTGCCGCCGCTGATGGACAGGTAGCGGAATGCAAGGCGGCCGTTTTTTTGCATTTTTTCGGTGATGACAAGCGGTTGACATGCTTGTAAGTGTAGCATATAAAACAAGAATCGTATGAAGCATTCGTAGACAGGTGCTAACGTCGCAGTATGGCCGCAGGTGACGGTCGTATGACGGGTCTGTAGCCACAACAGGTTGGCATCAAAGTGAATACCGCTAACTGTAAGCACTGTGCTGTAGCCCCAGTGGCGCAATTGGTTAGCGCACGGTACTTATAAGGCAGTAGCCGTGAGCAATGCCGGGGTTGTGAGTTCGAGCCTCACCTGGGGCATACTTTTATTTCGTAGCAGCTGACTATGGAAGCATCGGGACGCTAGGTTTGAGATGTATCGCGTACATGAGAACCATAAATGTGCGTGCACTGTAGAAAAGGACTGCGTGTTCCTCGATAGTATAGTGGTTAGTATCCCCGCCTGTCACGCGGGAGACCGGGGTTCGATTCCCCGCCGGGGAGGTGCGATTTTTATATCGCGAAGGTTGCACATGTGGCCCGAAAAAGCATTACCGTTGTGATCAAGGAATGTAATTGCTAAAAAATCGTAAGAAAGTCTGCGTCTTAGGAAGTGTTTCTCGTATTCTGCACACGACGTCGTCGTTTCACAACTCACAGGGTTTGCCGTCGACGCTGAATCAGCGCACCCCAGGATTAATGATCGAGCTCGAAGCACCCAAGAAAAAGAATAATTTTAGCAGAGCGTGGTTTCGATCCACGGACCTCTGGGTTATGGGCCCAGCACGCTTCCACTGCGCCACTCTGCTGTGCGGACAGATGCGCGCTCTTCGGTGCGTGACATGGGACACTTGGAAAAGCGTTGTCTGCGTCGCCTACCGTTTAATTAACTGCGTAGCATCTGCCAGCTTGACTTGTCTCGACTTTGCTCGACTGACGCTACGCTGACGCTTGCACGAAGCGATATTTACCGCGATCGTCTCGAGATGCAGCTGCGAGATGCTCAGGATTAACATTGCACTCCACGAAGGTGGAGACATTCGAATGCACTGCCTAGCTACGCGCCCGCAACTAACAAAATGCCGACCCTGCCAGGATTCGAACCTGGAATCTTCTGATCCGTAGTCAGACGCGTTATCCGTTGCGCCACAGGGCCACTGTTCGCGTGCTGTGCTACCAGGCGGGTGCACATCGCAAAGCAACGTGATCTCCGTGGCTCGACAATTGCATGTCATCCACTGACAACGGCGGCGCGGCCACTCTGGTCTTCGGCACTCTGCAGGGAGCTGCCACCAAGGAAGGCATCTCTCCTCCTGCTGCTCGGCCACGGAGCGCCTGCACAGCTTAGAGCTTGCCACAGATCTGCCGTCGCTGATGGACAGGTAGCGGAATGCAAGGCGGCCGTTTTTTTGCATTTTTTCGGTGATGACAAGCGGTTGACATGCTTGTAAGTGTAGCATATAAAACAAGAATCGTATGAAGCATTCGTAGACAGGTGCTAACGTCGCAGTATGGCCGCAGGTGACGGTCGTATGACGGGTCTGTAGCCACAACAGGTTGGCATCAAAGTGAATACCGCTAACTGTAAGCACTGTGCTGTAGCCCCAGTGGCGCAATTGGTTAGCGCACGGTACTTATAAGGCAGTAGCCGTGAGCAATGCCGGGGTTGTGAGTTCGAGCCTCACCTGGGGCATACTTTTATTTCGTAGCAGCTGACTATGGAAGCATCGGGACGCTAGATTTGAGATGCATCACGTACCTGAGAGACCATAAATGTGCGTGCACTGTAGTCAACGACTGCGTGTTCCTCGGTAGTATAGTGGTTAGTATCCCCGCCTGTCACGCGGGAGACCGGGGTTCGATTCCCCGCCGGGGAGGTGCGATTTTTATATCGCGAAGGTTGCACATGTGGCCCGAAAAAGCATTACCGTTGTGATCAAGGAATGTAATTGCTAAAAAATCGTAAGAAAGTCTGCGTCTTAGGAAGTGTTTCTCGTATTCTGCACACGACGTCGTCGTTTCACAACTCACAGGGTTTGCCGTCGACGCTGAATCAGCGCACCCCAGGATTAATGATCGAGCTCGAAGCACCCAAGAAAAAGAATAATTTTAGCAGAGCGTGGTTTCGATCCACGGACCTCTGGGTTATGGGCCCAGCACGCTTCCACTGCGCCACTCTGCTGTGCGGACAGATGCGCGCTCTTCGGTGCGTGACATGGGACACTTGGAAAAGCGTTGTCTGCGTCGCCTACCGTTTAATTAACTGCGTAGCATCTGCCAGCTTGACTTGTCTCGACTTTGCTCGACTGACGCTACGCTGACGCTTGCACGAAGCGATATTTACCGCGATCGTCTCGAGATGCAGCTGCGAGATGCTCAGGATTAACATTGCACTCCACGAAGGTGGAGACATTCGAATGCACTGCCTAGCTACGCGCCCGCAACTAACAAAATGCCGACCCTGCCAGGATTCGAACCTGGAATCTTCTGATCCGTAGTCAGACGCGTTATCCGTTGCGCCACAGGGCCACTGTTCGCGTGCTGTGCTACCAGGCGGGTGCACATCGCAAAGCAACGTGATCTCCGTGGCTCGACAATTGCATGTCATCCACTGACAACGGCGGCGCGGCCACTCTGGTCTTCGGCACTCTGCAGGGAGCTGCCACCAAGGAAGGCATCTCTCCTCCTGCTGCTCGGCCACGGAGCGCCTGCACAGCTTAGAGCTTGCCACAGATCTGCCGTCGCTGATGGACAGGTAGCGGAATGCAAGGCGGCCGTTTTTTTGCATTTTTTCGGTGATGACAAGCGGTTGACATGCTTGTAAGTGTAGCATATAAAACAAGAATCGTATGAAGCATTCGTAGACAGGTGCTAACGTCGCAGTATGGCCGCAGGTGACGGTCGTATGACGGGTGTGTAGCCACAACAGGTTGGCATCAAAGTGAATACCGCTAACTGTAAGCACTGTGCTGTAGCCCCAGTGGCGCAATTGGTTAGCGCACGGTACTTATAAGGCAGTAGCCGTGAGCAATGCCGGGGTTGTGAGTTCGAGCCTCACCTGGGGCATACTTTTATTTCGTAGCAGCTGACTATGGAAGCATCGGGACGCTAGATTTGAGATGCATCACGTACCTGAGAGACCATAAATGTGCGTGCACTGTAGTCAACGACTGCGTGTTCCTCGGTAGTATAGTGGTTAGTATCCCCGCCTGTCACGCGGGAGACCGGGGTTCGATTCCCCGCCGGGGAGGTGCGATTTTTATATCGCGAAGGTTGCACATGTGGCCCGAAAAAGCATTACCGTTGTGATCAAGGAATGTAATTGCTAAAAAATCGTAAGAAAGTCTGCGTCTTAGGAAGTGTTTCTCGTATTCTGCACACGACGTCGTCGTTTCACAACTCACAGGGTTTGCCGTCGACGCTGAATCAGCGCACCCCAGGATTAATGATCGAGCTCGAAGCACCCAAGAAAAAGAATAATTTTAGCAGAGCGTGGTTTCGATCCACGGACCTCTGGGTTATGGGCCCAGCACGCTTCCACTGCGCCACTCTGCTGTGCGGACAGATGCGCGCTCTTCGGTGCGTGACATGGGACACTTGGAAAAGCGTTGTCTGCGTCGCCTACCGTTTAATTAACTGCGTAGCATCTGCCAGCTTGACTTGTCTCGACTTTGCTCGACTGACGCTACGCTGACGCTTGCACGAAGCGATATTTACCGCGATCGTCTCGAGATGCAGCTGCGAGATGCTCAGGATTAACATTGCACTCCACGAAGGTGGAGACATTCGAATGCACTGCCTAGCTACGCGCCCGCAACTAACAAAATGCCGACCCTGCCAGGATTCGAACCTGGAATCTTCTGATCCGTAGTCAGACGCGTTATCCGTTGCGCCACAGGGCCACTGTTCGCGTGCTGTGCTACCAGGCGGGTGCACATCGCAAAGCAACGTGATCTCCGTGGCTCGACAATTGCATGTCATCCACTGACAACGGCGGCGCGGCCACTCTGGTCTTCGGCACTCTGCAGGGAGCTGCCACCAAGGAAGGCATCTCTCCTCCTGCTGCTCGGCCACGGAGCGCCTGCACAGCTTAGAGCTTGCCACAGATCTGCCGTCGCTGATGGACAGGTAGCGGAATGCAAGGCGGCCGTTTTTTTGCATTTTTTCGGTGATGACAAGCGGTTGACATGCTTGTAAGTGTAGCATATAAAACAAGAATCGTATGAAGCATTCGTAGACAGGTGCTAACGTCGCAGTATGGCCGCAGGTGACGGTCGTATGACGGGTGTGCAGCCACAACAGGTTGGCATCAAAGTGAATACCGCTAACTGTAAGCACTGTGCTGTAGCCCCAGTGGCGCAATTGGTTAGCGCACGGTACTTATAAGGCAGTAGCCGTGAGCAATGCCGGGGTTGTGAGTTCGAGCCTCACCTGGGGCATACTTTTATTTCGTAGCAGCTGACTATGGAAGCATCGGGACGCTAGGTTTGAGATGTATCGCGTACATGAGAACCATAAATGTGCGTGCACTGTAGACAAGGACTGCGTGTTCCTCGATAGTATAGTGGTTAGTATCCCCGCCTGTCACGCGGGAGACCGGGGTTCGATTCCCCGCCGGGGAGGTGCGATTTTTATATCGCGAAGGTTGCACATGTGGCCCGAAAAAGCATTACCGTTGTGATCAAGGAATGTAATTGCTAAAAAATCGTAAGAAAGTCTGCGTCTTAGGAAGTGTTTCTCGTATTCTGCACACGACGTCGTCGTTTCACAACTCACAGGGTTTGCCGTCGACGCTGAATCAGCGCACCCCAGGATTAATGATCGAGCTCGAAGCACCCAAGAAAAAGAATAATTTTAGCAGAGCGTGGTTTCGATCCACGGACCTCTGGGTTATGGGCCCAGCACGCTTCCACTGCGCCACTCTGCTGTGCGGACAGATGCGCGCTCTTCGGTGCGTGACATGGGACACTTGGAAAAGCGTTGTCTGCGTCGCCTACCGTTTAATTAACTGCGTAGCATCTGCCAGCTTGACTTGTCTCGACTTTGCTCGACTGACGCTACGCTGACGCTTGCACGAAGCGATATTTACCGCGATCGTCTCGAGATGCAGCTGCGAGATGCTCAGGATTAACATTGCACTCCACGAAGGTGGAGACATTCGAATGCACTGCCTAGCTACGCGCCCGCAACTAACAAAATGCCGACCCTGCCAGGATTCGAACCTGGAATCTTCTGATCCGTAGTCAGACGCGTTATCCGTTGCGCCACAGGGCCACTGTTCGCGTGCTGTGCTACCAGGCGGGTGCACATCGCAAAGCAACGTGATCTCCGTGGCTCGACAATTGCATGTCATCCACTGACAACGGCGGCGCGGCCACTCTGGTCTTCGGCACTCTGCAGGGAGCTGCCACCAAGGAAGGCATCTCTCCTCCTGCTGCTCGGCCACGGAGCGCCTGCACAGCTTAGAGCTTGCCACAGATCTGCCGTCGCTGATGGACAGGTAGCGGAATGCAAGGCGGCCGTTTTTTTGCATTTTTTCGGTGATGACAAGCGGTTGACATGCTTGTAAGTGTAGCATATAAAACAAGAATCGTATGAAGCATTCGTAGACAGGTGCTAACGTCGCAGTATGGCCGCAGGTGACGGTCGTATGACGGGTGTGTAGCCACAACAGGTTGGCATCAAAGTGAATACCGCTAACTGTAAGCACTGTGCTGTAGCCCCAGTGGCGCAATTGGTTAGCGCACGGTACTTATAAGGCAGTAGCCGTGAGCAATGCCGGGGTTGTGAGTTCGAGCCTCACCTGGGGCATACTTTTATTTCGTAGCAGCTGACTATGGAAGCATCGGGACGCTAGATTTGAGATGCATCACGTACCTGAGAGACCATAAATGTGCGTGCACTGTAGTCAACGACTGCGTGTTCCTCGGTAGTATAGTGGTTAGTATCCCCGCCTGTCACGCGGGAGACCGGGGTTCGATTCCCCGCCGGGGAGGTGCGATTTTTATATCGCGAAGGTTGCACATGTGGCCCGAAAAAGCATTACCGTTGTGATCAAGGAATGTAATTGCTAAAAAATCGTAAGAAAGTCTGCGTCTTAGGAAGTGTTTCTCGTATTCTGCACACGACGTCGTCGTTTCACAACTCACAGGGTTTGCCGTCGACGCTGAATCAGCGCACCCCAGGATTAATGATCGAGCTCGAAGCACCCAAGAAAAAGAATAATTTTAGCAGAGCGTGGTTTCGATCCACGGACCTCTGGGTTATGGGCCCAGCACGCTTCCACTGCGCCACTCTGCTGTGCGGACAGATGCGCGCTCTTCGGTGCGTGACATGGGACACTTGGAAAAGCGTTGTCTGCGTCGCCTACCGTTTAATTAACTGCGTAGCATCTGCCAGCTTGACTTGTCTCGACTTTGCTCGACTGACGCTACGCTGACGCTTGCACGAAGCGATATTTACCGCGATCGTCTCGAGATGCAGCTGCGAGATGCTCAGGATTAACATTGCACTCCACGAAGGTGGAGACATTCGAATGCACTGCCTAGCTACGCGCCCGCAACTAACAAAATGCCGACCCTGCCAGGATTCGAACCTGGAATCTTCTGATCCGTAGTCAGACGCGTTATCCGTTGCGCCACAGGGCCACTGTTCGCGTGCTGTGCTACCAGGCGGGTGCACATCGCAAAGCAACGTGATCTCCGTGGCTCGACAATTGCATGTCATCCACTGACAACGGCGGCGCGGCCACTCTGGTCTTCGGCACTCTGCAGGGAGCTGCCACCAAGGAAGGCATCTCTCCTCCTGCTGCTCGGCCACGGAGCGCCTGCACAGCTTAGAGCTTGCCACAGATCTGCCGTCGCTGATGGACAGGTAGCGGAATGCAAGGCGGCCGTTTTTTTGCATTTTTTCGGTGATGACAAGCGGTTGACATGCTTGTAAGTGTAGCATATAAAACAAGAATCGTATGAAGCATTCGTAGACAGGTGCTAACGTCGCAGTATGGCCGCAGGTGACGGTCGTATGACGGGTCTGTAGCCACAACAGGTTGGCATCAAAGTGAATACCGCTAACTGTAAGCACTGTGCTGTAGCCCCAGTGGCGCAATTGGTTAGCGCACGGTACTTATAAGGCAGTAGCCGTGAGCAATGCCGGGGTTGTGAGTTCGAGCCTCACCTGGGGCATACTTTTATTTCGTAGCAGCTGACTATGGAAGCATCGGGACGCTAGATTTGAGATGCATCACGTACCTGAGAGACCATAAATGTGCGTGCACTGTAGTCAACGACTGCGTGTTCCTCGGTAGTATAGTGGTTAGTATCCCCGCCTGTCACGCGGGAGACCGGGGTTCGATTCCCCGCCGGGGAGGTGCGATTTTTATATCGCGAAGGTTGCACATGTGGCCCGAAAAAGCATTACCGTTGTGATCAAGGAATGTAATTGCTAAAAAATCGTAAGAAAGTCTGCGTCTTAGGAAGTGTTTCTCGTATTCTGCACACGACGTCGTCGTTTCACAACTCACAGGGTTTGCCGTCGACGCTGAATCAGCGCACCCCAGGATTAATGATCGAGCTCGAAGCACCCAAGAAAAAGAATAATTTTAGCAGAGCGTGGTTTCGATCCACGGACCTCTGGGTTATGGGCCCAGCACGCTTCCACTGCGCCACTCTGCTGTGCGGACAGATGCGCGCTCTTCGGTGCGTGACATGGGACACTTGGAAAAGCGTTGTCTGCGTCGCCTACCGTTTAATTAACTGCGTAGCATCTGCCAGCTTGACTTGTCTCGACTTTGCTCGACTGACGCTACGCTGACGCTTGCACGAAGCGATATTTACCGCGATCGTCTCGAGATGCAGCTGCGAGATGCTCAGGATTAACATTGCACTCCACGAAGGTGGAGACATTCGAATGCACTGCCTAGCTACGCGCCCGCAACTAACAAAATGCCGACCCTGCCAGGATTCGAACCTGGAATCTTCTGATCCGTAGTCAGACGCGTTATCCGTTGCGCCACAGGGCCACTGTTCGCGTGCTGTGCTACCAGGCGGGTGCACATCGCAAAGCAACGTGATCTCCGTGGCTCGACAATTGCATGTCATCCACTGACAACGGCGGCGCGGCCACTCTGGTCTTCGGCACTCTGCAGGGAGCTGCCACCAAGGAAGGCATCTCTCCTCCTGCTGCTCGGCCACGGAGCGCCTGCACAGCTTAGAGCTTGCCACAGATCTGCCGTCGCTGATGGACAGGTAGCGGAATGCAAGGCGGCCGTTTTTTTGCATTTTTTCGGTGATGACAAGCGGTTGACATGCTTGTAAGTGTAGCATATAAAACAAGAATCGTATGAAGCATTCGTAGACAGGTGCTAACGTCGCAGTATGGCCGCAGGTGACGGTCGTATGACGGGTCTGTAGCCACAACAGGTTGGCATCAAAGTGAATACCGCTAACTGTAAGCACTGTGCTGTAGCCCCAGTGGCGCAATTGGTTAGCGCACGGTACTTATAAGGCAGTAGCCGTGAGCAATGCCGGGGTTGTGAGTTCGAGCCTCACCTGGGGCATACTTTTATTTCGTAGCAGCTGACTATGGAAGCATCGGGACGCTAGATTTGAGATGCATCACGTACCTGAGAGACCATAAATGTGCGTGCACTGTAGTCAACGACTGCGTGTTCCTCGGTAGTATAGTGGTTAGTATCCCCGCCTGTCACGCGGGAGACCGGGGTTCGATTCCCCGCCGGGGAGGTGCGATTTTTATATCGCGAAGGTTGCACATGTGGCCCGAAAAAGCATTACCGTTGTGATCAAGGAATGTAATTGCTAAAAAATCGTAAGAAAGTCTGCGTCTTAGGAAGTGTTTCTCGTATTCTGCACACGACGTCGTCGTTTCACAACTCACAGGGTTTGCCGTCGACGCTGAATCAGCGCACCCCAGGATTAATGATCGAGCTCGAAGCACCCAAGAAAAAGAATAATTTTAGCAGAGCGTGGTTTCGATCCACGGACCTCTGGGTTATGGGCCCAGCACGCTTCCACTGCGCCACTCTGCTGTGCGGACAGATGCGCGCTCTTCGGTGCGTGACATGGGACACTTGGAAAAGCGTTGTCTGCGTCGCCTACCGTTTAATTAACTGCGTAGCATCTGCCAGCTTGACTTGTCTCGACTTTGCTCGACTGACGCTACGCTGACGCTTGCACGAAGCGATATTTACCGCGATCGTCTCGAGATGCAGCTGCGAGATGCTCAGGATTAACATTGCACTCCACGAAGGTGGAGACATTCGAATGCACTGCCTAGCTACGCGCCCGCAACTAACAAAATGCCGACCCTGCCAGGATTCGAACCTGGAATCTTCTGATCCGTAGTCAGACGCGTTATCCGTTGCGCCACAGGGCCACTGTTCGCGTTCTGTGCTACCAGGCGGGTGCACATCGCAAAGCAACGTGATCTCCGTGGCTCGACAATTGCATGTCATCCACTGACAACGGCGGCGCGGCCACTCTGGTCTTCGGCACTCTGCAGGGAGCTGCCACCAAGGAAGGCATCTCTCCTCCTGCTGCTCGGCCACGGAGCGCCTGCACAGCTTAGAGCTTGCCACAGATCTGCCGTCGCTGATGGACAGGTAGCGGAATGCAAGGCGGCCGTTTTTTTGCATTTTTTCGGTGATGACAAGCGGTTGACATGCTTGTAAGTGTAGCATATAAAACAAGAATCGTATGAAGCATTCGTAGACAGGTGCTAACGTCGCAGTATGGCCGCAGGTGACGGTCGTATGACGGGTCTGTAGCCACAACAGGTTGGCATCAAAGTGAATACCGCTAACTGTAAGCACTGTGCTGTAGCCCCAGTGGCGCAATTGGTTAGCGCACGGTACTTATAAGGCAGTAGCCGTGAGCAATGCCGGGGTTGTGAGTTCGAGCCTCACCTGGGGCATACTTTTATTTCGTAGCAGCTGACTATGGAAGCATCGGGACGCTAGGTTTGAGATGTATCGCGTACATGAGAACCATAAATGTGCGTGCACTGTAGACAAGGACTGCGTGTTCCTCGATAGTATAGTGGTTAGTATCCCCGCCTGTCACGCGGGAGACCGGGGTTCGATTCCCCGCCGGGGAGGTGCGATTTTTATATCGCGAAGGTTGCACATGTGGCCCGAAAAAGCATTACCGTTGTGATCAAGGAATGTAATTGCTAAAAAATCGTAAGAAAGTCTGCGTCTTAGGAAGTGTTTCTCGTATTCTGCACACGACGTCGTCGTTTCACAACTCACAGGGTTTGCCGTCGACGCTGAATCAGCGCACCCCAGGATTAATGATCGAGCTCGAAGCACCCAAGAAAAAGAATAATTTTAGCAGAGCGTGGTTTCGATCCACGGACCTCTGGGTTATGGGCCCAGCACGCTTCCACTGCGCCACTCTGCTGTGCGGACAGATGCGCGCTCTTCGGTGCGTGACATGGGACACTTGGAAAAGCGTTGTCTGCGTCGCCTACCGTTTAATTAACTGCGTAGCATCTGCCAGCTTGACTTGTCTCGACTTTGCTCGACTGACGCTACGCTGACGCTTGCACGAAGCGATATTTACCGCGATCGTCTCGAGATGCAGCTGCGAGATGCTCAGGATTAACATTGCACTCCACGAAGGTGGAGACATTCGAATGCACTGCCTAGCTACGCGCCCGCAACTAACAAAATGCCGACCCTGCCAGGATTCGAACCTGGAATCTTCTGATCCGTAGTCAGACGCGTTATCCGTTGCGCCACAGGGCCACTGTTCGCGTGCTGTGCTACCAGGCGGGTGCACATCGCAAAGCAACGTGATCTCCGTGGCTCGACAATTGCATGTCATCCACTGACAACGGCGGCGCGGCCACTCTGGTCTTCGGCACTCTGCAGGGAGCTGCCACCAAGGAAGGCATCTCTCCTCCTGCTGCTCGGCCACGGAGCGCCTGCACAGCTTAGAGCTTGCCACAGATCTGCCGTCGCTGATGGACAGGTAGCGGAATGCAAGGCGGCCGTTTTTTTGCATTTTTTCGGTGATGACAAGCGGTTGACATGCTTGTAAGTGTAGCATATAAAACAAGAATCGTATGAAGCATTCGTAGACAGGTGCTAACGTCGCAGTATGGCCGCAGGTGACGGTCGTATGACGGGTGTGTAGCCACAACAGGTTGGCATCAAAGTGAATACCGCTAACTGTAAGCACTGTGCTGTAGCCCCAGTGGCGCAATTGGTTAGCGCACGGTACTTATAAGGCAGTAGCCGTGAGCAATGCCGGGGTTGTGAGTTCGAGCCTCACCTGGGGCATACTTTTATTTCGTAGCAGCTGACTATGGAAGCATCGGGACGCTAGATTTGAGATGCATCACGTACCTGAGAGACCATAAATGTGCGTGCACTGTAGTCAACGACTGCGTGTTCCTCGGTAGTATAGTGGTTAGTATCCCCGCCTGTCACGCGGGAGACCGGGGTTCGATTCCCCGCCGGGGAGGTGCGATTTTTATATCGCGAAGGTTGCACATGTGGCCCGAAAAAGCATTACCGTTGTGATCAAGGAATGTAATTGCTAAAAAATCGTAAGAAAGTCTGCGTCTTAGGAAGTGTTTCTCGTATTCTGCACACGACGTCGTCGTTTCACAACTCACAGGGTTTGCCGTCGACGCTGAATCAGCGCACCCCAGGATTAATGATCGAGCTCGAAGCACCCAAGAAAAAGAATAATTTTAGCAGAGCGTGGTTTCGATCCACGGACCTCTGGGTTATGGGCCCAGCACGCTTCCACTGCGCCACTCTGCTGTGCGGACAGATGCGCGCTCTTCGGTGCGTGACATGGGACACTTGGAAAAGCGTTGTCTGCGTCGCCTACCGTTTAATTAACTGCGTAGCATCTGCCAGCTTGACTTGTCTCGACTTTGCTCGACTGACGCTACGCTGACGCTTGCACGAAGCGATATTTACCGCGATCGTCTCGAGATGCAGCTGCGAGATGCTCAGGATTAACATTGCACTCCACGAAGGTGGAGACATTCGAATGCACTGCCTAGCTACGCGCCCGCAACTAACAAAATGCCGACCCTGCCAGGATTCGAACCTGGAATCTTCTGATCCGTAGTGAGACGCGTTATCCGTTGCGCCACAGGGCCACTGTTCGCGTGCTGTGCTACCAGGCGGGTGCACATCGCAAAGCAACGTGATCTCCGTGGCTCGACAATTGCATGTCATCCACTGACAACGGCGGCGCGGCCACTCTGGTCTTCGGCACTCTGCAGGGAGCTGCCACCAAGGAAGGCATCTCTCCTCCTGCTGCTCGGCCACGGAGCGCCTGCACAGCTTAGAGCTTGCCACAGATCTGCCGTCGCTGATGGACAGGTAGCGGAATGCAAGGCGGCCGTTTTTTTGCATTTTTTCGGTGATGACAAGCGGTTGACATGCTTGTAAGTGTAGCATATAAAACAAGAATCGTATGAAGCATTCGTAGACAGGTGCTAACGTCGCAGTATGGCCGCAGGTGACGGTCGTATGACGGGTCTGTAGCCACAACAGGTTGGCATCAAAGTGAATACCGCTAACTGTAAGCACTGTGCTGTAGCCCCAGTGGCGCAATTGGTTAGCGCACGGTACTTATAAGGCAGTAGCCGTGAGCAATGCCGGGGTTGTGAGTTCGAGCCTCACCTGGGGCATACTTTTATTTCGTAGCAGCTGACTATGGAAGCATCGGGACGCTAGATTTGAGATGCATCACGTACCTGAGAGAGCATAAATGTGCGTGCACTGTAGTCAACGACTGCGTGTTCCTCGGTAGTATAGTGGTTAGTATCCCCGCCTGTCACGCGGGAGACCGGGGTTCGATTCCCCGCCGGGGAGGTGCGATTTTTATATCGCGAAGGTTGCACATGTGGCCCGAAAAAGCATTACCGTTGTGATCAAGGAATGTAATTGCTAAAAAATCGTAAGAAAGTCTGCGTCTTAGGAAGTGTTTCTCGTATTCTGCACACGACGTCGTCGTTTCACAACTCACAGGGTTTGCCGTCGACGCTGAATCAGCGCACCCCAGGATTAATGATCGAGCTCGAAGCACCCAAGAAAAAGAATAATTTTAGCAGAGCGTGGTTTCGATCCACGGACCTCTGGGTTATGGGCCCAGCACGCTTCCACTGCGCCACTCTGCTGTGCGGACAGATGCGCGCTCTTCGGTGCGTGACATGGGACACTTGGAAAAGCGTTGTCTGCGTCGCCTACCGTTTAATTAACTGCGTAGCATCTGCCAGCTTGACTTGTCTCGACTTTGCTCGACTGACGCTACGCTGACGCTTGCACGAAGCGATATTTACCGCGATCGTCTCGAGATGCAGCTGCGAGATGCTCAGGATTAACATTGCACTCCACGAAGGTGGAGACATTCGAATGCACTGCCTAGCTACGCGCCCGCAACTAACAAAATGCCGACCCTGCCAGGATTCGAACCTGGAATCTTCTGATCCGTAGTCAGACGCGTTATCCGTTGCGCCACAGGGCCACTGTTCGCGTGCTGTGCTACCAGGCGGGTGCACATCGCAAAGCAACGTGATCTCCGTGGCTCGACAATTGCATGTCATCCACTGACAACGGCGGCGCGGCCACTCTGGTCTTCGGCACTCTGCAGGGAGCTGCCACCAAGGAAGGCATCTCTCCTCCTGCTGCTCGGCCACGGAGCGCCTGCACAGCTTAGAGCTTGCCACAGATCTGCCGTCGCTGATGGACAGGTAGCGGAATGCAAGGCGGCCGTTTTTTTGCATTTTTTCGGTGATGACAAGCGGTTGACATGCTTGTAAGTGTAGCATATAAAACAAGAATCGTATGAAGCATTCGTAGACAGGTGCTAACGTCGCAGTATGGCCGCAGGTGACGGTCGTATGACGGGTCTGTAGCCACAACAGGTTGGCATCAAAGTGAATACCGCTAACTGTAAGCACTGTGCTGTAGCCCCAGTGGCGCAATTGGTTAGCGCACGGTACTTATAAGGCAGTAGCCGTGAGCAATGCCGGGGTTGTGAGTTCGAGCCTCACCTGGGGCATACTTTTATTTCGTAGCAGCTGACTATGGAAGCATCGGGACGCTAGATTTGAGATGCATCACGTACCTGAGAGACCATAAATGTGCGTGCACTGTAGTCAACGACTGCGTGTTCCTCGGTAGTATAGTGGTTAGTATCCCCGCCTGTCACGCGGGAGACCGGGGTTCGATTCCCCGCCGGGGAGGTGCGATTTTTATATCGCGAAGGTTGCACATGTGGCCCGAAAAAGCATTACCGTTGTGATCAAGGAATGTAATTGCTAAAAAATCGTAAGAAAGTCTGCGTCTTAGGAAGTGTTTCTCGTATTCTGCACACGACGTCGTCGTTTCACAACTCACAGGGTTTGCCGTCGACGCTGAATCAGCGCACCCCAGGATTAATGATCGAGCTCGAAGCACCCAAGAAAAAGAATAATTTTAGCAGAGCGTGGTTTCGATCCACGGACCTCTGGGTTATGGGCCCAGCACGCTTCCACTGCGCCACTCTGCTGTGCGGACAGATGCGCGCTCTTCGGTGCGTGACATGGGACACTTGGAAAAGCGTTGTCTGCGTCGCCTACCGTTTAATTAACTGCGTAGCATCTGCCAGCTTGACTTGTCTCGACTTTGCTCGACTGACGCTACGCTGACGCTTGCACGAAGCGATATTTACCGCGATCGTCTCGAGATGCAGCTGCGAGATGCTCAGGATTAACATTGCACTCCACGAAGGTGGAGACATTCGAATGCACTGCCTAGCTACGCGCCCGCAACTAACAAAATGCCGACCCTGCCAGGATTCGAACCTGGAATCTTCTGATCCGTAGTCAGACGCGTTATCCGTTGCGCCACAGGGCCACTGTTCGCGTTCTGTGCTACCAGGCGGGTGCACATCGCAAAGCAACGTGATCTCCGTGGCTCGACAATTGCATGTCATCCACTGACAACGGCGGCGCGGCCACTCTGGTCTTCGGCACTCTGCAGGGAGCTGCCACCAAGGAAGGCATCTCTCCTCCTGCTGCTCGGCCACGGAGCGCCTGCACAGCTTAGAGCTTGCCACAGATCTGCCGTCGCTGATGGACAGGTAGCGGAATGCAAGGCGGCCGTTTTTTTGCATTTTTTCGGTGATGACAAGCGGTTGACATGCTTGTAAGTGTAGCATATAAAACAAGAATCGTATGAAGCATTCGTAGACAGGTGCTAACGTCGCAGTATGGCCGCAGGTGACGGTCGTATGACGGGTCTGTAGCCACAACAGGTTGGCATCAAAGTGAATACCGCTAACTGTAAGCACTGTGCTGTAGCCCCAGTGGCGCAATTGGTTAGCGCACGGTACTTATAAGGCAGTAGCCGTGAGCAATGCCGGGGTTGTGAGTTCGAGCCTCACCTGGGGCATACTTTTATTTCGTAGCAGCTGACTATGGAAGCATCGGGACGCTAGATTTGAGATGCATCACGTACCTGAGAGACCATAAATGTGCGTGCACTGTAGTCAACGACTGCGTGTTCCTCGGTAGTATAGTGGTTAGTATCCCCGCCTGTCACGCGGGAGACCGGGGTTCGATTCCCCGCCGGGGAGGTGCGATTTTTATATCGCGAAGGTTGCACATGTGGCCCGAAAAAGCATTACCGTTGTGATCAAGGAATGTAATTGCTAAAAAATCGTAAGAAAGTCTGCGTCTTAGGAAGTGTTTCTCGTATTCTGCACACGACGTCGTCGTTTCACAACTCACAGGGTTTGCCGTCGACGCTGAATCAGCGCACCCCAGGATTAATGATCGAGCTCGAAGCACCCAAGAAAAAGAATAATTTTAGCAGAGCGTGGTTTCGATCCACGGACCTCTGGGTTATGGGCCCAGCACGCTTCCACTGCGCCACTCTGCTGTGCGGACAGATGCGCGCTCTTCGGTGCGTGACATGGGACACTTGGAAAAGCGTTGTCTGCGTCGCCTACCGTTTAATTAACTGCGTAGCATCTGCCAGCTTGACTTGTCTCGACTTTGCTCGACTGACGCTACGCTGACGCTTGCACGAAGCGATATTTACCGCGATCGTCTCGAGATGCAGCTGCGAGATGCTCAGGATTAACATTGCACTCCACGAAGGTGGAGACATTCGAATGCACTGCCTAGCTACGCGCCCGCAACTAACAAAATGCCGACCCTGCCAGGATTCGAACCTGGAATCTTCTGATCCGTAGTCAGACGCGTTATCCGTTGCGCCACAGGGCCACTGTTCGCGTGCTGTGCTACCAGGCGGGTGCACATCGCAAAGCAACGTGATCTCCGTGGCTCGACAATTGCATGTCATCCACTGACAACGGCGGCGCGGCCACTCTGGTCTTCGGCACTCTGCAGGGAGCTGCCACCAAGGAAGGCATCTCTCCTCCTGCTGCTCGGCCACGGAGCGCCTGCACAGTTTAGAGCTTGCCACAGATCTGCCGTCGCTGATGGACAGGTAGCGGAATGCAAGGCGGCCGTTTTTTTGCATTTTTTCGGTGATGACAAGCGGTTGACATGCTTGTAAGTGTAGCATATAAAACAAGAATCGTATGAAGCATTCGTAGACAGGTGCTAACGTCGCAGTATGGCCGCAGGTGACGGTCGTATGACGGGTCTGTAGCCACAACAGGTTGGCATCAAAGTGAATACCGCTAACTGTAAGCACTGTGCTGTAGCCCCAGTGGCGCAATTGGTTAGCGCACGGTACTTATAAGGCAGTAGCCGTGAGCAATGCCGGGGTTGTGAGTTCGAGCCTCACCTGGGGCATACTTTTATTTCGTAGCAGCTGACTATGGAAGCATCGGGACGCTAGATTTGAGATGCATCACGTACCTGAGAGACCATAAATGTGCGTGCACTGTAGTCAACGACTGCGTGTTCCTCGGTAGTATAGTGGTTAGTATCCCCGCCTGTCACGCGGGAGACCGGGGTTCGATTCCCCGCCGGGGAGGTGCGATTTTTATATCGCGAAGGTTGCACATGTGGCCCGAAAAAGCATTACCGTTGTGATCAAGGAATGTAATTGCTAAAAAATCGTAAGAAAGTCTGCGTCTTAGGAAGTGTTTCTCGTATTCTGCACACGACGTCGTCGTTTCACAACTCACAGGGTTTGCCGTCGACGCTGAATCAGCGCACCCCAGGATTAATGATCGAGCTCGAAGCACCCAAGAAAAAGAATAATTTTAGCAGAGCGTGGTTTCGATCCACGGACCTCTGGGTTATGGGCCCAGCACGCTTCCACTGCGCCACTCTGCTGTGCGGACAGATGCGCGCTCTTCGGTGCGTGACATGGGACACTTGGAAAAGCGTTGTCTGCGTCGCCTACCGTTTAATTAACTGCGTAGCATCTGCCAGCTTGACTTGTCTCGACTTTGCTCGACTGACGCTACGCTGACGCTTGCACGAAGCGATATTTACCGCGATCGTCTCGAGATGCAGCTGCGAGATGCTCAGGATTAACATTGCACTCCACGAAGGTGGAGACATTCGAATGCACTGCCTAGCTACGCGCCCGCAACTAACAAAATGCCGACCCTGCCAGGATTCGAACCTGGAATCTTCTGATCCGTAGTCAGACGCGTTATCCGTTGCGCCACAGGGCCACTGTTCGCGTGCTGTGCTACCAGGCGGGTGCACATCGCAAAGCAACGTGATCTCCGTGGCTCGACAATTGCATGTCATCCACTGACAACGGCGGCGCGGCCACTCTGGTCTTCGGCACTCTGCAGGGAGCTGCCACCAAGGAAGGCATCTCTCCTCCTGCTGCTCGGCCACGGAGCGCCTGCACAGCTTAGAGCTTGCCACAGATCTGCCGTCGCTGATGGACAGGTAGCGGAATGCAAGGCGGCCGTTTTTTTGCATTTTTTCGGTGATGACAAGCGGTTGACATGCTTGTAAGTGTAGCATATAAAACAAGAATCGTATGAAGCATTCGTAGACAGGTGCTAACGTCGCAGTATGGCCGCAGGTGACGGTCGTATGACGGGTCTGTAGCCACAACAGGTTGGCATCAAAGTGAATACCGCTAACTGTAAGCACTGTGCTGTAGCCCCAGTGGCGCAATTGGTTAGCGCACGGTACTTATAAGGCAGTAGCCGTGAGCAATGCCGGGGTTGTGAGTTCGAGCCTCACCTGGGGCATACTTTTATTTCGTAGCAGCTGACTATGGAAGCATCGGGACGCTAGATTTGAGATGCATCACGTACCTGAGAGACCATAAATGTGCGTGCACTGTAGTCAACGACTGCGTGTTCCTCGGTAGTATAGTGGTTAGTATCCCCGCCTGTCACGCGGGAGACCGGGGTTCGATTCCCCGCCGGGGAGGTGCGATTTTTATATCGCGAAGGTTGCACATGTGGCCCGAAAAAGCATTACCGTTGTGATCAAGGAATGTAATTGCTAAAAAATCGTAAGAAAGTCTGCGTCTTAGGAAGTGTTTCTCGTATTCTGCACACGACGTCGTCGTTTCACAACTCACAGGGTTTGCCGTCGACGCTGAATCAGCGCACCCCAGGATTAATGATCGAGCTCGAAGCACCCAAGAAAAAGAATAATTTTAGCAGAGCGTGGTTTCGATCCACGGACCTCTGGGTTATGGGCCCAGCACGCTTCCACTGCGCCACTCTGCTGTGCGGACAGATGCGCGCTCTTCGGTGCGTGACATGGGACACTTGGAAAAGCGTTGTCTGCGTCGCCTACCGTTTAATTAACTGCGTAGCATCTGCCAGCTTGACTTGTCTCGACTTTGCTCGACTGACGCTACGCTGACGCTTGCACGAAGCGATATTTACCGCGATCGTCTCGAGATGCAGCTGCGAGATGCTCAGGATTAACATTGCACTCCACGAAGGTGGAGACATTCGAATGCACTGCCTAGCTACGCGCCCGCAACTAACAAAATGCCGACCCTGCCAGGATTCGAACCTGGAATCTTCTGATCCGTAGTCAGACGCGTTATCCGTTGCGCCACAGGGCCACTGTTCGCATGCTGTGCTACCAGGCGGGTGCACATCGCAAAGCAACGTGATCTCCGTGGCTCGACAATTGCATGTCATCCACTGACAACGGCGGCGCGGCCACTCTGGTCTTCGGCACTCTGCAGGGAGCTGCCACCAAGGAAGGCATCTCTCCTCCTGCTGCTCGGCCACGGAGCGCCTGCACAGCTTAGAGCTTGCCACAGATCTGCCGTCGCTGATGGACAGGTAGCGGAATGCAAGGCGGCCGTTTTTTTGCATTTTTTCGGTGATGACAAGCGGTTGACATGCTTGTAAGTGTAGCATATAAAACAAGAATCGTATGAAGCATTCGTAGACAGGTGCTAACGTCGCAGTATGGCCGCAGGTGACGGTCGTATGACGGGTCTGTAGCCACAACAGGTTGGCATCAAAGTGAATACCGCTAACTGTAAGCACTGTGCTGTAGCCCCAGTGGCGCAATTGGTTAGCGCACGGTACTTATAAGGCAGTAGCCGTGAGCAATGCCGGGGTTGTGAGTTCGAGCCTCACCTGGGGCATACTTTTATTTCGTAGCAGCTGACTATGGAAGCATCGGGACGCTAGATTTGAGATGCATCACGTACCTGAGAGACCATAAATGTGCGTGCACTGTAGTCAACGACTGCGTGTTCCTCGGTAGTATAGTGGTTAGTATCCCCGCCTGTCACGCGGGAGACCGGGGTTCGATTCCCCGCCGGGGAGGTGCGATTTTTATATCGCGAAGGTTGCACATGTGGCCCGAAAAAGCATTACCGTTGTGATCAAGGAATGTAATTGCTAAAAAATCGTAAGAAAGTCTGCGTCTTAGGAAGTGTTTCTCGTATTCTGCACACGACGTCGTCGTTTCACAACTCACAGGGTTTGCCGTCGACGCTGAATCAGCGCACCCCAGGATTAATGATCGAGCTCGAAGCACCCAAGAAAAAGAATAATTTTAGCAGAGCGTGGTTTCGATCCACGGACCTCTGGGTTATGGGCCCAGCACGCTTCCACTGCGCCACTCTGCTGTGCGGACAGATGCGCGCTCTTCGGTGCGTGACATGGGACACTTGGAAAAGCGTTGTCTGCGTCGCCTACCGTTTAATTAACTGCGTAGCATCTGCCAGCTTGACTTGTCTCGACTTTGCTCGACTGACGCTACGCTGACGCTTGCACGAAGCGATATTTACCGCGATCGTCTCGAGATGCAGCTGCGAGATGCTCAGGATTAACATTGCACTCCACGAAGGTGGAGACATTCGAATGCACTGCCTAGCTACGCGCCCGCAACTAACAAAATGCCGACCCTGCCAGGATTCGAACCTGGAATCTTCTGATCCGTAGTCAGACGCGTTATCCGTTGCGCCACAGGGCCACTGTTCGCGTGCTGTGCTACCAGGCGGGTGTACATCGCAAAGCAACGTGATCTCCGTGGCTCGACAATTGCATGTCATCCACTGACAACGGCGGCGCGGCCACTCTGGTCTTCGGCACTCTGCAGGGAGCTGCCACCAAGGAAGGCATCTCTCCTCCTGCTGCTCGGCCACGGAGCGCCTGCACAGCTTAGAGCTTGCCACAGATCTGCCGTCGCTGATGGACAGGTAGCGGAATGCAAGGCGGCCGTTTTTTTGCATTTTTTCGGTGATGACAAGCGGTTGACATGCTTGTAAGTGTAGCATATAAAACAAGAATCGTATGAAGCATTCGTAGACAGGTGCTAACGTCGCAGTATGGCCGCAGGTGACGGTCGTATGACGGGTCTGTAGCCACAACAGGTTGGCATCAAAGTGAATACCGCTAACTGTAAGCACTGTGCTGTAGCCCCAGTGGCGCAATTGGTTAGCGCACGGTACTTATAAGGCAGTAGCCGTGAGCAATGCCGGGGTTGTGAGTTCGAGCCTCACCTGGGGCATACTTTTATTTCGTAGCAGCTGACTATGGAAGCATCGGGACGCTAGATTTGAGATGCATCACGTACCTGAGAGACCATAAATGTGCGTGCACTGTAGTCAACGACTGCGTGTTCCTCGGTAGTATAGTGGTTAGTATCCCCGCCTGTCACGCGGGAGACCGGGGTTCGATTCCCCGCCGGGGAGGTGCGATTTTTATATCGCGAAGGTTGCACATGTGGCCCGAAAAAGCATTACCGTTGTGATCAAGGAATGTAATTGCTAAAAAATCGTAAGAAAGTCTGCGTCTTAGGAAGTGTTTCTCGTATTCTGCACACGACGTCGTCGTTTCACAACTCACAGGGTTTGCCGTCGACGCTGAATCAGCGCACCCCAGGATTAATGATCGAGCTCGAAGCACCCAAGAAAAAGAATAATTTTAGCAGAGCGTGGTTTCGATCCACGGACCTCTGGGTTATGGGCCCAGCACGCTTCCACTGCGCCACTCTGCTGTGCGGACAGATGCGCGCTCTTCGGTGCGTGACATGGGACACTTGGAAAAGCGTTGTCTGCGTCGCCTACCGTTTAATTAACTGCGTAGCATCTGCCAGCTTGACTTGTCTCGACTTTGCTCGACTGACGCTACGCTGACGCTTGCACGAAGCGATATTTACCGCGATCGTCTCGAGATGCAGCTGCGAGATGCTCAGGATTAACATTGCACTCCACGAAGGTGGAGACATTCGAATGCACTGCCTAGCTACGCGCCCGCAACTAACAAAATGCCGACCCTGCCAGGATTCGAACCTGGAATCTTCTGATCCGTAGTCAGACGCGTTATCCGTTGCGCCACAGGGCCACTGTTCGCGTGCTGTGCTACCAGGCGGGTGCACATCGCAAAGCAACGTGATCTCCGTGGCTCGACAATTGCATGTCATCCACTGACAACGGCGGCGCGGCCACTCTGGTCTTCGGCACTCTGCAGGGAGCTGCCACCAAGGAAGGCATCTCTCCTCCTGCTGCTCGGCCACGGAGCGCCTGCACAGCTTAGAGCTTGCCACAGATCTGCCGTCGCTGATGGACAGGTAGCGGAATGCAAGGCGGCCGTTTTTTTGCATTTTTTCGGTGATGACAAGCGGTTGACATGCTTGTAAGTGTAGCATATAAAACAAGAATCGTATGAAGCATTCGTAGACAGGTGCTAACGTCGCAGTATGGCCGCAGGTGACGGTCGTATGACGGGTCTGTAGCCACAACAGGTTGGCATCAAAGTGAATACCGCTAACTGTAAGCACTGTGCTGTAGCCCCAGTGGCGCAATTGGTTAGCGCACGGTACTTATAAGGCAGTAGCCGTGAGCAATGCCGGGGTTGTGAGTTCGAGCCTCACCTGGGGCATACTTTTATTTCGTAGCAGCTGACTATGGAAGCATCGGGACGCTAGATTTGAGATGCATCACGTACCTGAGAGACCATAAATGTGCGTGCACTGTAGTCAACGACTGCGTGTTCCTCGGTAGTATAGTGGTTAGTATCCCCGCCTGTCACGCGGGAGACCGGGGTTCGATTCCCCGCCGGGGAGGTGCGATTTTTATATCGCGAAGGTTGCACATGTGGCCCGAAAAAGCATTACCGTTGTGATCAAGGAATGTAATTGCTAAAAAATCGTAAGAAAGTCTGCGTCTTAGGAAGTGTTTCTCGTATTCTACACACGACGTCGTCGTTTCACAACTCACAGGGTTTGCCGTCGACGCTGAATCAGCGCACCCCAGGATTAATGATCGAGCTCGAAGCACCCAAGAAAAAGAATAATTTTAGCAGAGCGTGGTTTCGATCCACGGACCTCTGGGTTATGGGCCCAGCACGCTTCCACTGCGCCACTCTGCTGTGCGGACAGATGCGCGCTCTTCGGTGCGTGACATGGGACACTTGGAAAAGCGTTGTCTGCGTCGCCTACCGTTTAATTAACTGCGTAGCATCTGCCAGCTTGACTTGTCTCGACTTTGCTCGACTGACGCTACGCTGACGCTTGCACGAAGCGATATTTACCGCGATCGTCTCGAGATGCAGCTGCGAGATGCTCAGGATTAACATTGCACTCCACGAAGGTGGAGACATTCGAATGCACTGCCTAGCTACGCGCCCGCAACTAACAAAATGCCGACCCTGCCAGGATTCGAACCTGGAATCTTCTGATCCGTAGTCAGACGCGTTATCCGTTGCGCCACAGGGCCACTGTTCGCGTGCTGTGCTACCAGGCGGGTGCACATCGCAAAGCAACGTGATCTCCGTGGCTCGACAATTGCATGTCATCCACTGACAACGGCGGCGCGGCCACTCTGGTCTTCGGCACTCTGCAGGGAGCTGCCACCAAGGAAGGCATCTCTCCTCCTGCTGCTCGGCCACGGAGCGCCTGCACAGCTTAGAGCTTGCCACAGATCTGCCGTCGCTGATGGACAGGTAGCGGAATGCAAGGCGGCCGTTTTTTTGCATTTTTTCGGTGATGACAAGCGGTTGACATGCTTGTAAGTGTAGCATATAAAACAAGAATCGTATGAAGCATTCGTAGACAGGTGCTAACGTCGCAGTATGGCCGCAGGTGACGGTCGTATGACGGGTCTGTAGCCACAACAGGTTGGCATCAAAGTGAATACCGCTAACTGTAAGCACTGTGCTGTAGCCCCAGTGGCGCAATTGGTTAGCGCACGGTACTTATAAGGCAGTAGCCGTGAGCAATGCCGGGGTTGTGAGTTCGAGCCTCACCTGGGGCATACTTTTATTTCGTAGCAGCTGACTATGGAAGCATCGGGACGCTAGATTTGAGATGCATCACGTACCTGAGAGACCATAAATGTGCGTGCACTGTAGTCAACGACTGCGTGTTCCTCGGTAGTATAGTGGTTAGTATCCCCGCCTGTCACGCGGGAGACCGGGGTTCGATTCCCCGCCGGGGAGGTGCGATTTTTATATCGCGAAGGTTGCACATGTGGCCCGAAAAAGCATTACCGTTGTGATCAAGGAATGTAATTGCTAAAAAATCGTAAGAAAGTCTGCGTCTTAGGAAGTGTTTCTCGTATTCTGCACACGACGTCGTCGTTTCACAACTCACAGGGTTTGCCGTCGACGCTGAATCAGCGCACCCCAGGATTAATGATCGAGCTCGAAGCACCCAAGAAAAAGAATAATTTTAGCAGAGCGTGGTTTCGATCCACGGACCTCTGGGTTATGGGCCCAGCACGCTTCCACTGCGCCACTCTGCTGTGCGGACAGATGCGCGCTCTTCGGTGCGTGACATGGGACACTTGGAAAAGCGTTGTCTGCGTCGCCTACCGTTTAATTAACTGCGTAGCATCTGCCAGCTTGACTTGTCTCGACTTTGCTCGACTGACGCTACGCTGACGCTTGCACGAAGCGATATTTACCGCGATCGTCTCGAGATGCAGCTGCGAGATGCTCAGGATTAACATTGCACTCCACGAAGGTGGAGACATTCGAATGCACTGCCTAGCTACGCGCCCGCAACTAACAAAATGCCGACCCTGCCAGGATTCGAACCTGGAATCTTCTGATCCGTAGTCAGACGCGTTATCCGTTGCGCCACAGGGCCACTGTTCGCGTGCTGTGCTACCAGGCGGGTGCACATCGCAAAGCAACGTGATCTCCGTGGCTCGACAATTGCATGTCATCCACTGACAACGGCGGCGCGGCCACTCTGGTCTTCGGCACTCTGCAGGGAGCTGCCACCAAGGAAGGCATCTCTCCTCCTGCTGCTCGGCCACGGAGCGCCTGCACAGTTTAGAGCTTGCCACAGATCTGCCGTCGCTGATGGACAGGTAGCGGAATGCAAGGCGGCCGTTTTTTTGCATTTTTTCGGTGATGACAAGCGGTTGACATGCTTGTAAGTGTAGCATATAAAACAAGAATCGTATGAAGCATTCGTAGACAGGTGCTAACGTCGCAGTATGGCCGCAGGTGACGGTCGTATGACGGGTCTGTAGCCACAACAGGTTGGCATCAAAGTGAATACCGCTAACTGTAAGCACTGTGCTGTAGCCCCAGTGGCGCAATTGGTTAGCGCACGGTACTTATAAGGCAGTAGCCGTGAGCAATGCCGGGGTTGTGAGTTCGAGCCTCACCTGGGGCATACTTTTATTTCGTAGCAGCTGACTATGGAAGCATCGGGACGCTAGATTTGAGATGCATCACGTACCTGAGAGACCATAAATGTGCGTGCACTGTAGTCAACGACTGCGTGTTCCTCGGTAGTATAGTGGTTAGTATCCCCGCCTGTCACGCGGGAGACCGGGGTTCGATTCCCCGCCGGGGAGGTGCGATTTTTATATCGCGAAGGTTGCACATGTGGCCCGAAAAAGCATTACCGTTGTGATCAAGGAATGTAATTGCTAAAAAATCGTAAGAAAGTCTGCGTCTTAGGAAGTGTTTCTCGTATTCTGCACACGACGTCGTCGTTTCACAACTCACAGGGTTTGCCGTCGACGCTGAATCAGCGCACCCCAGGATTAATGATCGAGCTCGAAGCACCCAAGAAAAAGAATAATTTTAGCAGAGCGTGGTTTCGATCCACGGACCTCTGGGTTATGGGCCCAGCACGCTTCCACTGCGCCACTCTGCTGTGCGGACAGATGCGCGCTCTTCGGTGCGTGACATGGGACACTTGGAAAAGCGTTGTCTGCGTCGCCTACCGTTTAATTAACTGCGTAGCATCTGCCAGCTTGACTTGTCTCGACTTTGCTCGACTGACGCTACGCTGACGCTTGCACGAAGCGATATTTACCGCGATCGTCTCGAGATGCAGCTGCGAGATGCTCAGGATTAACATTGCACTCCACGAAGGTGGAGACATTCGAATGCACTGCCTAGCTACGCGCCCGCAACTAACAAAATGCCGACCCTGCCAGGATTCGAACCTGGAATCTTCTGATCCGTAGTCAGACGCGTTATCCGTTGCGCCACAGGGCCACTGTTCGCGTGCTGTGCTACCAGGCGGGTGTACATCGCAAAGCAACGTGATCTCCGTGGCTCGACAATTGCATGTCATCCACTGACAACGGCGGCGCGGCCACTCTGGTCTTCGGCACTCTGCAGGGAGCTGCCACCAAGGAAGGCATCTCTCCTCCTGCTGCTCGGCCACGGAGCGCCTGCACAGCTTAGAGCTTGCCACAGATCTGCCGTCGCTGATGGACAGGTAGCGGAATGCAAGGCGGCCGTTTTTTTGCATTTTTTCGGTGATGACAAGCGGTTGACATGCTTGTAAGTGTAGCATATAAAACAAGAATCGTATGAAGCATTCGTAGACAGGTGCTAACGTCGCAGTATGGCCGCAGGTGACGGTCGTATGACGGGTCTGTAGCCACAACAGGTTGGCATCAAAGTGAATACCGCTAACTGTAAGCACTGTGCTGTAGCCCCAGTGGCGCAATTGGTTAGCGCACGGTACTTATAAGGCAGTAGCCGTGAGCAATGCCGGGGTTGTGAGTTCGAGCCTCACCTGGGGCATACTTTTATTTCGTAGCAGCTGACTATGGAAGCATCGGGACGCTAGATTTGAGATGCATCACGTACCTGAGAGACCATAAATGTGCGTGCACTGTAGTCAACGACTGCGTGTTCCTCGGTAGTATAGTGGTTAGTATCCCCGCCTGTCACGCGGGAGACCGGGGTTCGATTCCCCGCCGGGGAGGTGCGATTTTTATATCGCGAAGGTTGCACATGTGGCCCGAAAAAGCATTACCGTTGTGATCAAGGAATGTAATTGCTAAAAAATCGTAAGAAAGTCTGCGTCTTAGGAAGTGTTTCTCGTATTCTGCACACGACGTCGTCGTTTCACAACTCACAGGGTTTGCCGTCGACGCTGAATCAGCGCACCCCAGGATTAATGATCGAGCTCGAAGCACCCAAGAAAAAGAATAATTTTAGCAGAGCGTGGTTTCGATCCACGGACCTCTGGGTTATGGGCCCAGCACGCTTCCACTGCGCCACTCTGCTGTGCGGACAGATGCGCGCTCTTCGGTGCGTGACATGGGACACTTGGAAAAGCGTTGTCTGCGTCGCCTACCGTTTAATTAACTGCGTAGCATCTGCCAGCTTGACTTGTCTCGACTTTGCTCGACTGACGCTACGCTGACGCTTGCACGAAGCGATATTTACCGCGATCGTCTCGAGATGCAGCTGCGAGATGCTCAGGATTAACATTGCACTCCACGAAGGTGGAGACATTCGAATGCACTGCCTAGCTACGCGCCCGCAACTAACAAAATGCCGACCCTGCCAGGATTCGAACCTGGAATCTTCTGATCCGTAGTCAGACGCGTTATCCGTTGCGCCACAGGGCCACTGTTCGCGTGCTGTGCTACCAGGCGGGTGCACATCGCAAAGCAACGTGATCTCCGTGGCTCGACAATTGCATGTCATCCACTGACAACGGCGGCGCGGCCACTCTGGTCTTCGGCACTCTGCAGGGAGCTGCCACCAAGGAAGGCATCTCTCCTCCTGCTGCTCGGCCACGGAGCGCCTGCACAGCTTAGAGCTTGCCACAGATCTGCCGTCGCTGATGGACAGGTAGCGGAATGCAAGGCGGCCGTTTTTTTGCATTTTTTCGGTGATGACAAGCGGTTGACATGCTTGTAAGTGTAGCATATAAAACAAGAATCGTATGAAGCATTCGTAGACAGGTGCTAACGTCGCAGTATGGCCGCAGGTGACGGTCGTATGACGGGTCTGTAGCCACAACAGGTTGGCATCAAAGTGAATACCGCTAACTGTAAGCACTGTGCTGTAGCCCCAGTGGCGCAATTGGTTAGCGCACGGTACTTATAAGGCAGTAGCCGTGAGCAATGCCGGGGTTGTGAGTTCGAGCCTCACCTGGGGCATACTTTTATTTCGTAGCAGCTGACTATGGAAGCATCGGGACGCTAGATTTGAGATGCATCACGTACCTGAGAGACCATAAATGTGCGTGCACTGTAGTCAACGACTGCGTGTTCCTCGGTAGTATAGTGGTTAGTATCCCCGCCTGTCACGCGGGAGACCGGGGTTCGATTCCCCGCCGGGGAGGTGCGATTTTTATATCGCGAAGGTTGCACATGTGGCCCGAAAAAGCATTACCGTTGTGATCAAGGAATGTAATTGCTAAAAAATCGTAAGAAAGTCTGCGTCTTAGGAAGTGTTTCTCGTATTCTGCACACGACGTCGTCGTTTCACAACTCACAGGGTTTGCCGTCGACGCTGAATCAGCGCACCCCAGGATTAATGATCGAGCTCGAAGCACCCAAGAAAAAGAATAATTTTAGCAGAGCGTGGTTTCGATCCACGGACCTCTGGGTTATGGGCCCAGCACGCTTCCACTGCGCCACTCTGCTGTGCGGACAGATGCGCGCTCTTCGGTGCGTGACATGGGACACTTGGAAAAGCGTTGTCTGCGTCGCCTACCGTTTAATTAACTGCGTAGCATCTGCCAGCTTGACTTGTCTCGACTTTGCTCGACTGACGCTACGCTGACGCTTGCACGAAGCGATATTTACCGCGATCGTCTCGAGATGCAGCTGCGAGATGCTCAGGATTAACATTGCACTCCACGAAGGTGGAGACATTCGAATGCACTGCCTAGCTACGCGCCCGCAACTAACAAAATGCCGACCCTGCCAGGATTCGAACCTGGAATCTTCTGATCCGTAGTCAGACGCGTTATCCGTTGCGCCACAGGGCCACTGTTCGCGTGCTGTGCTACCAGGCGGGTGCACATCGCAAAGCAACGTGATCTCCGTGGCTCGACAATTGCATGTCATCCACTGACAACGGCGGCGCGGCCACTCTGGTCTTCGGCACTCTGCAGGGAGCTGCCACCAAGGAAGGCATCTCTCCTCCTGCTGCTCGGCCACGGAGCGCCTGCACAGTTTAGAGCTTGCCACAGATCTGCCGTCGCTGATGGACAGGTAGCGGAATGCAAGGCGGCCGTTTTTTTTGCATTTTTTCGGTGATGACAAGCGGTTGACATGCTTGTAAGTGTAGCATATAAAACAAGAATCGTATGAAGCATTCGTAGACAGGTGCTAACGTCGCAGTATGGCCGCAGGTGACGGTCGTATGACGGGTCTGTAGCCACAACAGGTTGGCATCAAAGTGAATACCGCTAACTGTAAGCACTGTGCTGTAGCCCCAGTGGCGCAATTGGTTAGCGCACGGTACTTATAAGGCAGTAGCCGTGAGCAATGCCGGGGTTGTGAGTTCGAGCCTCACCTGGGGCATACTTTTATTTCGTAGCAGCTGACTATGGAAGCATCGGGACGCTAGATTTGAGATGCATCACGTACCTGAGAGACCATAAATGTGCGTGCACTGTAGTCAACGACTGCGTGTTCCTCGGTAGTATAGTGGTTAGTATCCCCGCCTGTCACGCGGGAGACCGGGGTTCGATTCCCCGCCGGGGAGGTGCGATTTTTATATCGCGAAGGTTGCACATGTGGCCCGAAAAAGCATTACCGTTGTGATCAAGGAATGTAATTGCTAAAAAATCGTAAGAAAGTCTGCGTCTTAGGAAGTGTTTCTCGTATTCTGCACACGACGTCGTCGTTTCACAACTCACAGGGTTTGCCGTCGACGCTGAATCAGCGCACCCCAGGATTAATGATCGAGCTCGAAGCACCCAAGAAAAAGAATAATTTTAGCAGAGCGTGGTTTCGATCCACGGACCTCTGGGTTATGGGCCCAGCACGCTTCCACTGCGCCACTCTGCTGTGCGGACAGATGCGCGCTCTTCGGTGCGTGACATGGGACACTTGGAAAAGCGTTGTCTGCGTCGCCTACCGTTTAATTAACTGCGTAGCATCTGCCAGCTTGACTTGTCTCGACTTTGCTCGACTGACGCTACGCTGACGCTTGCACGAAGCGATATTTACCGCGATCGTCTCGAGATGCAGCTGCGAGATGCTCAGGATTAACATTGCACTCCACGAAGGTGGAGACATTCGAATGCACTGCCTAGCTACGCGCCCGCAACTAACAAAATGCCGACCCTGCCAGGATTCGAACCTGGAATCTTCTGATCCGTAGTCAGACGCGTTATCCGTTGCGCCACAGGGCCACTGTTCGCGTGCTGTGCTACCAGGCGGGTGTACATCGCAAAGCAACGTGATCTCCGTGGCTCGACAATTGCATGTCATCCACTGACAACGGCGGCGCGGCCACTCTGGTCTTCGGCACTCTGCAGGGAGCTGCCACCAAGGAAGGCATCTCTCCTCCTGCTGCTCGGCCACGGAGCGCCTGCACAGCTTAGAGCTTGCCACAGATCTGCCGTCGCTGATGGACAGGTAGCGGAATGCAAGGCGGCCGTTTTTTTGCATTTTTTCGGTGATGACAAGCGGTTGACATGCTTGTAAGTGTAGCATATAAAACAAGAATCGTATGAAGCATTCGTAGACAGGTGCTAACGTCGCAGTATGGCCGCAGGTGACGGTCGTATGACGGGTCTGTAGCCACAACAGGTTGGCATCAAAGTGAATACCGCTAACTGTAAGCACTGTGCTGTAGCCCCAGTGGCGCAATTGGTTAGCGCACGGTACTTATAAGGCAGTAGCCGTGAGCAATGCCGGGGTTGTGAGTTCGAGCCTCACCTGGGGCATACTTTTATTTCGTAGCAGCTGACTATGGAAGCATCGGGACGCTAGATTTGAGATGCATCACGTACCTGAGAGACCATAAATGTGCGTGCACTGTAGTCAACGACTGCGTGTTCCTCGGTAGTATAGTGGTTAGTATCCCCGCCTGTCACGCGGGAGACCGGGGTTCGATTCCCCGCCGGGGAGGTGCGATTTTTATATCGCGAAGGTTGCACATGTGGCCCGAAAAAGCATTACCGTTGTGATCAAGGAATGTAATTGCTAAAAAATCGTAAGAAAGTCTGCGTCTTAGGAAGTGTTTCTCGTATTCTGCACACGACGTCGTCGTTTCACAACTCACAGGGTTTGCCGTCGACGCTGAATCAGCGCACCCCAGGATTAATGATCGAGCTCGAAGCACCCAAGAAAAAGAATAATTTTAGCAGAGCGTGGTTTCGATCCACGGACCTCTGGGTTATGGGCCCAGCACGCTTCCACTGCGCCACTCTGCTGTGCGGACAGATGCGCGCTCTTCGGTGCGTGACATGGGACACTTGGAAAAGCGTTGTCTGCGTCGCCTACCGTTTAATTAACTGCGTAGCATCTGCCAGCTTGACTTGTCTCGACTTTGCTCGACTGACGCTACGCTGACGCTTGCACGAAGCGATATTTACCGCGATCGTCTCGAGATGCAGCTGCGAGATGCTCAGGATTAACATTGCACTCCACGAAGGTGGAGACATTCGAATGCACTGCCTAGCTACGCGCCCGCAACTAACAAAATGCCGACCCTGCCAGGATTCGAACCTGGAATCTTCTGATCCGTAGTCAGACGCGTTATCCGTTGCGCCACAGGGCCACTGTTCGCGTGCTGTGCTACCAGGCGGGTGCACATCGCAAAGCAACGTGATCTCCGTGGCTCGACAATTGCATGTCATCCACTGACAACGGCGGCGCGGCCACTCTGGTCTTCGGCACTCTGCAGGGAGCTGCCACCAAGGAAGGCATCTCTCCTCCTGCTGCTCGGCCACGGAGCGCCTGCACAGCTTAGAGCTTGCCACAGATCTGCCGTCGCTGATGGACAGGTAGCGGAATGCAAGGCGGCCGTTTTTTTGCATTTTTTCGGTGATGACAAGCGGTTGACATGCTTGTAAGTGTAGCATATAAAACAAGAATCGTATGAAGCATTCGTAGACAGGTGCTAACGTCGCAGTATGGCCGCAGGTGACGGTCGTATGACGGGTCTGTAGCCACAACAGGTTGGCATCAAAGTGAATACCGCTAACTGTAAGCACTGTGCTGTAGCCCCAGTGGCGCAATTGGTTAGCGCACGGTACTTATAAGGCAGTAGCCGTGAGCAATGCCGGGGTTGTGAGTTCGAGCCTCACCTGGGGCATACTTTTATTTCGTAGCAGCTGACTACGGAAGCATCGGGACGCTAGATTTGAGATGCATCACGTACCTGAGAGACCATAAATGTGCGTGCACTGTAGTCAACGACTGCGTGTTCCTCGGTAGTATAGTGGTTAGTATCCCCGCCTGTCACGCGGGAGACCGGGGTTCGATTCCCCGCCGGGGAGGTGCGATTTTTATATCGCGAAGGTTGCACATGTGGCCCGAAAAAGCATTACCGTTGTGATCAAGGAATGTAATTGCTAAAAAATCGTAAGAAAGTCTGCGTCTTAGGAAGTGTTTCTCGTATTCTGCACACGACGTCGTCGTTTCACAACTCACAGGGTTTGCCGTCGACGCTGAATCAGCGCACCCCAGGATTAATGATCGAGCTCGAAGCACCCAAGAAAAAGAATAATTTTAGCAGAGCGTGGTTTCGATCCACGGACCTCTGGGTTATGGGCCCAGCACGCTTCCACTGCGCCACTCTGCTGTGCGGACAGATGCGCGCTCTTCGGTGCGTGACATGGGACACTTGGAAAAGCGTTGTCTGCGTCGCCTACCGTTTAATTAACTGCGTAGCATCTGCCAGCTTGACTTGTCTCGACTTTGCTCGACTGACGCTACGCTGACGCTTGCACGAAGCGATATTTACCGCGATCGTCTCGAGATGCAGCTGCGAGATGCTCAGGATTAACATTGCACTCCACGAAGGTGGAGACATTCGAATGCACTGCCTAGCTACGCGCCCGCAACTAACAAAATGCCGACCCTGCCAGGATTCGAACCTGGAATCTTCTGATCCGTAGTCAGACGCGTTATCCGTTGCGCCACAGGGCCACTGTTCGCATGCTGTGCTACCAGGCGGGTGCACATCGCAAAGCAACGTGATCTCCGTGGCTCGACAATTGCATGTCATCCACTGACAACGGCGGCGCGGCCACTCTGGTCTTCGGCACTCTGCAGGGAGCTGCCACCAAGGAAGGCATCTCTCCTCCTGCTGCTCGGCCACGGAGCGCCTGCACAGCTTAGAGCTTGCCACAGATCTGCCGTCGCTGATGGACAGGTAGCGGAATGCAAGGCGGCCGTTTTTTTGCATTTTTTCGGTGATGACAAGCGGTTGACATGCTTGTAAGTGTAGCATATAAAACAAGAATCGTATGAAGCATTCGTAGACAGGTGCTAACGTCGCAGTATGGCCGCAGGTGACGGTCGTATGACGGGTCTGTAGCCACAACAGGTTGGCATCAAAGTGAATACCGCTAACTGTAAGCACTGTGCTGTAGCCCCAGTGGCGCAATTGGTTAGCGCACGGTACTTATAAGGCAGTAGCCGTGAGCAATGCCGGGGTTGTGAGTTCGAGCCTCACCTGGGGCATACTTTTATTTCGTAGCAGCTGACTATGGAAGCATCGGGACGCTAGATTTGAGATGCATCACGTACCTGAGAGACCATAAATGTGCGTGCACTGTAGTCAACGACTGCGTGTTCCTCGGTAGTATAGTGGTTAGTATCCCCGCCTGTCACGCGGGAGACCGGGGTTCGATTCCCCGCCGGGGAGGTGCGATTTTTATATCGCGAAGGTTGCACATGTGGCCCGAAAAAGCATTACCGTTGTGATCAAGGAATGTAATTGCTAAAAAATCGTAAGAAAGTCTGCGTCTTAGGAAGTGTTTCTCGTATTCTGCACACGACGTCGTCGTTTCACAACTCACAGGGTTTGCCGTCGACGCTGAATCAGCGCACCCCAGGATTAATGATCGAGCTCGAAGCACCCAAGAAAAAGAATAATTTTAGCAGAGCGTGGTTTCGATCCACGGACCTCTGGGTTATGGGCCCAGCACGCTTCCACTGCGCCACTCTGCTGTGCGGACAGATGCGCGCTCTTCGGTGCGTGACATGGGACACTTGGAAAAGCGTTGTCTGCGTCGCCTACCGTTTAATTAACTGCGTAGCATCTGCCAGCTTGACTTGTCTCGACTTTGCTCGACTGACGCTACGCTGACGCTTGCACGAAGCGATATTTACCGCGATCGTCTCGAGATGCAGCTGCGAGATGCTCAGGATTAACATTGCACTCCACGAAGGTGGAGACATTCGAATGCACTGCCTAGCTACGCGCCCGCAACTAACAAAATGCCGACCTTGCCAGGATTCGAACCTGGAATCTTCTGATCCGTAGTCAGACGCGTTATCCGTTGCGCCACAGGGCCACTGTTCGCATGCTGTGCTACCAGGCGGGTGCACATCGCAAAGCAACGTGATCTCCGTGGCTCGACAATTGCATGTCATCCACTGACAACGGCGGCGCGGCCACTCTGGTCTTCGGCACTCTGCAGGGAGCTGCCACCAAGGAAGGCATCTCTCCTCCTGCTGCTCGGCCACGGAGCGCCTGCACAGCTTAGAGCTTGCCACAGATCTGCCGTCGCTGATGGACAGGTAGCGGAATGCAAGGCGGCCGTTTTTTTGCATTTTTTCGGTGATGACAAGCGGTTGACATGCTTGTAAGTGTAGCATATAAAACAAGAATCGTATGAAGCATTCGTAGACAGGTGCTAACGTCGCAGTATGGCCGCAGGTGACGGTCGTATGACGGGTCTGTAGCCACAACAGGTTGGCATCAAAGTGAATACCGCTAACTGTAAGCACTGTGCTGTAGCCCCAGTGGCGCAATTGGTTAGCGCACGGTACTTATAAGGCAGTAGCCGTGAGCAATGCCGGGGTTGTGAGTTCGAGCCTCACCTGGGGCATACTTTTATTTCGTAGCAGCTGACTATGGAAGCATCGGGACGCTAGATTTGAGATGCATCACGTACCTGAGAGACCATAAATGTGCGTGCACTGTAGTCAACGACTGCGTGTTCCTCGGTAGTATAGTGGTTAGTATCCCCGCCTGTCACGCGGGAGACCGGGGTTCGATTCCCCGCCGGGGAGGTGCGATTTTTATATCGCGAAGGTTGCACATGTGGCCCGAAAAAGCATTACCGTTGTGATCAAGGAATGTAATTGCTAAAAAATCGTAAGAAAGTCTGCGTCTTAGGAAGTGTTTCTCGTATTCTGCACACGACGTCGTCGTTTCACAACTCACAGGGTTTGCCGTCGACGCTGAATCAGCGCACCCCAGGATTAATGATCGAGCTCGAAGCACCCAAGAAAAAGAATAATTTTAGCAGAGCGTGGTTTCGATCCACGGACCTCTGGGTTATGGGCCCAGCACGCTTCCACTGCGCCACTCTGCTGTGCGGACAGATGCGCGCTCTTCGGTGCGTGACATGGGACACTTGGAAAAGCGTTGTCTGCGTCGCCTACCGTTTAATTAACTGCGTAGCATCTGCCAGCTTGACTTGTCTCGACTTTGCTCGACTGACGCTACGCTGACGCTTGCACGAAGCGATATTTACCGCGATCGTCTCGAGATGCAGCTGCGAGATGCTCAGGATTAACATTGCACTCCACGAAGGTGGAGACATTCGAATGCACTGCCTAGCTACGCGCCCGCAACTAACAAAATGCCGACCCTGCCAGGATTCGAACCTGGAATCTTCTGATCCGTAGTCAGACGCGTTATCCGTTGCGCCACAGGGCCACTGTTCGCGTGCTGTGCTACCAGGCGGGTGCACATCGCAAAGCAACGTGATCTCCGTGGCTCGACAATTGCATGTCATCCACTGACAACGGCGGCGCGGCCACTCTGGTCTTCGGCACTCTGCAGGGAGCTGCCACCAAGGAAGGCATCTCTCCTCCTGCTGCTCGGCCACGGAGCGCCTGCACAGCTTAGAGCTTGCCACAGATCTGCCGTCGCTGATGGACAGGTAGCGGAATGCAAGGCGGCCGTTTTTTTGCATTTTTTCGGTGATGACAAGCGGTTGACATGCTTGTAAGTGTAGCATATAAAACAAGAATCGTATGAAGCATTCGTAGACAGGTGCTAACGTCGCAGTATGGCCGCAGGTGACGGTCGTATGACGGGTCTGTAGCCACAACAGGTTGGCATCAAAGTGAATACCGCTAACTGTAAGCACTGTGCTGTAGCCCCAGTGGCGCAATTGGTTAGCGCACGGTACTTATAAGGCAGTAGCCGTGAGCAATGCCGGGGTTGTGAGTTCGAGCCTCACCTGGGGCATACTTTTATTTCGTAGCAGCTGACTATGGAAGCATCGGGACGCTAGATTTGAGATGCATCACGTACCTGAGAGACCATAAATGTGCGTGCACTGTAGTCAACGACTGCGTGTTCCTCGGTAGTATAGTGGTTAGTATCCCCGCCTGTCACGCGGGAGACCGGGGTTCGATTCCCCGCCGGGGAGGTGCGATTTTTATATCGCGAAGGTTGCACATGTGGCCCGAAAAAGCATTACCGTTGTGATCAAGGAATGTAATTGCTAAAAAATCGTAAGAAAGTCTGCGTCTTAGGAAGTGTTTCTCGTATTCTGCACACGACGTCGTCGTTTCACAACTCACAGGGTTTGCCGTCGACGCTGAATCAGCGCACCCCAGGATTAATGATCGAGCTCGAAGCACCCAAGAAAAAGAATAATTTTAGCAGAGCGTGGTTTCGATCCACGGACCTCTGGGTTATGGGCCCAGCACGCTTCCACTGCGCCACTCTGCTGTGCGGACAGATGCGCGCTCTTCGGTGCGTGACATGGGACACTTGGAAAAGCGTTGTCTGCGTCGCCTACCGTTTAATTAACTGCGTAGCATCTGCCAGCTTGACTTGTCTCGACTTTGCTCGACTGACGCTACGCTGACGCTTGCACGAAGCGATATTTACCGCGATCGTCTCGAGATGCAGCTGCGAGATGCTCAGGATTAACATTGCACTCCACGAAGGTGGAGACATTCGAATGCACTGCCTAGCTACGCGCCCGCAACTAACAAAATGCCGACCTTGCCAGGATTCGAACCTGGAATCTTCTGATCCGTAGTCAGACGCGTTATCCGTTGCGCCACAGGGCCACTGTTCGCATGCTGTGCTACCAGGCGGGTGCACATCGCAAAGCAACGTGATCTCCGTGGCTCGACAATTGCATGTCATCCACTGACAACGGCGGCGCGGCCACTCTGGTCTTCGGCACTCTGCAGGGAGCTGCCACCAAGGAAGGCATCTCTCCTCCTGCTGCTCGGCCACGGAGCGCCTGCACAGCTTAGAGCTTGCCACAGATCTGCCGTCGCTGATGGACAGGTAGCGGAATGCAAGGCGGCCGTTTTTTTGCATTTTTTCGGTGATGACAAGCGGTTGACATGCTTGTAAGTGTAGCATATAAAACAAGAATCGTATGAAGCATTCGTAGACAGGTGCTAACGTCGCAGTATGGCCGCAGGTGACGGTCGTATGACGGGTCTGTAGCCACAACAGGTTGGCATCAAAGTGAATACCGCTAACTGTAAGCACTGTGCTGTAGCCCCAGTGGCGCAATTGGTTAGCGCACGGTACTTATAAGGCAGTAGCCGTGAGCAATGCCGGGGTTGTGAGTTCGAGCCTCACCTGGGGCATACTTTTATTTCGTAGCAGCTGACTATGGAAGCATCGGGACGCTAGATTTGAGATGCATCACGTACCTGAGAGACCATAAATGTGCGTGCACTGTAGTCAACGACTGCGTGTTCCTCGGTAGTATAGTGGTTAGTATCCCCGCCTGTCACGCGGGAGACCGGGGTTCGATTCCCCGCCGGGGAGGTGCGATTTTTATATCGCGAAGGTTGCACATGTGGCCCGAAAAAGCATTACCGTTGTGATCAAGGAATGTAATTGCTAAAAAATCGTAAGAAAGTCTGCGTCTTAGGAAGTGTTTCTCGTATTCTGCACACGACGTCGTCGTTTCACAACTCACAGGGTTTGCCGTCGACGCTGAATCAGCGCACCCCAGGATTAATGATCGAGCTCGAAGCACCCAAGAAAAAGAATAATTTTAGCAGAGCGTGGTTTCGATCCACGGACCTCTGGGTTATGGGCCCAGCACGCTTCCACTGCGCCACTCTGCTGTGCGGACAGATGCGCGCTCTTCGGTGCGTGACATGGGACACTTGGAAAAGCGTTGTCTGCGTCGCCTACCGTTTAATTAACTGCGTAGCATCTGCCAGCTTGACTTGTCTCGACTTTGCTCGACTGACGCTACGCTGACGCTTGCACGAAGCGATATTTACCGCGATCGTCTCGAGATGCAGCTGCGAGATGCTCAGGATTAACATTGCACTCCACGAAGGTGGAGACATTCGAATGCACTGCCTAGCTACGCGCCCGCAACTAACAAAATGCCGACCCTGCCAGGATTCGAACCTGGAATCTTCTGATCCGTAGTCAGACGCGTTATCCGTTGCGCCACAGGGCCACTGTTCGCATGCTGTGCTACCAGGCGGGTGCACATCGCAAAGCAACGTGATCTCCGTGGCTCGACAATTGCATGTCATCCACTGACAACGGCGGCGCGGCCACTCTGGTCTTCGGCACTCTGCAGGGAGCTGCCACCAAGGAAGGCATCTCTCCTCCTGCTGCTCGGCCACGGAGCGCCTGCACAGCTTAGAGCTTGCCACAGATCTGCCGTCGCTGATGGACAGGTAGCGGAATGCAAGGCGGCCGTTTTTTTGCATTTTTTCGGTGATGACAAGCGGTTGACATGCTTGTAAGTGTAGCATATAAAACAAGAATCGTATGAAGCATTCGTAGACAGGTGCTAACGTCGCAGTATGGCCGCAGGTGACGGTCGTATGACGGGTCTGTAGCCACAACAGGTTGGCATCAAAGTGAATACCGCTAACTGTAAGCACTGTGCTGTAGCCCCAGTGGCGCAATTGGTTAGCGCACGGTACTTATAAGGCAGTAGCCGTGAGCAATGCCGGGGTTGTGAGTTCGAGCCTCACCTGGGGCATACTTTTATTTCGTAGCAGCTGACTATGGAAGCATCGGGACGCTAGATTTGAGATGCATCACGTACCTGAGAGACCATAAATGTGCGTGCACTGTAGTCAACGACTGCGTGTTCCTCGGTAGTATAGTGGTTAGTATCCCCGCCTGTCACGCGGGAGACCGGGGTTCGATTCCCCGCCGGGGAGGTGCGATTTTTATATCGCGAAGGTTGCACATGTGGCCCGAAAAAGCATTACCGTTGTGATCAAGGAATGTAATTGCTAAAAAATCGTAAGAAAGTCTGCGTCTTAGGAAGTGTTTCTCGTATTCTGCACACGACGTCGTCGTTTCACAACTCACAGGGTTTGCCGTCGACGCTGAATCAGCGCACCCCAGGATTAATGATCGAGCTCGAAGCACCCAAGAAAAAGAATAATTTTAGCAGAGCGTGGTTTCGATCCACGGACCTCTGGGTTATGGGCCCAGCACGCTTCCACTGCGCCACTCTGCTGTGCGGACAGATGCGCGCTCTTCGGTGCGTGACATGGGACACTTGGAAAAGCGTTGTCTGCGTCGCCTACCGTTTAATTAACTGCGTAGCATCTGCCAGCTTGACTTGTCTCGACTTTGCTCGACTGACGCTACGCTGACGCTTGCACGAAGCGATATTTACCGCGATCGTCTCGAGATGCAGCTGCGAGATGCTCAGGATTAACATTGCACTCCACGAAGGTGGAGACATTCGAATGCACTGCCTAGCTACGCGCCCGCAACTAACAAAATGCCGACCCTGCCAGGATTCGAACCTGGAATCTTCTGATCCGTAGTCAGACGCGTTATCCGTTGCGCCACAGGGCCACTGTTCGCATGCTGTGCTACCAGGCGGGTGCACATCGCAAAGCAACGTGATCTCCGTGGCTCGACAATTGCATGTCATCCACTGACAACGGCGGCGCGGCCACTCTGGTCTTCGGCACTCTGCAGGGAGCTGCCACCAAGGAAGGCATCTCTCCTCCTGCTGCTCGGCCACGGAGCGCCTGCACAGCTTAGAGCTTGCCACAGATCTGCCGTCGCTGATGGACAGGTAGCGGAATGCAAGGCGGCCGTTTTTTTGCATTTTTTCGGTGATGACAAGCGGTTGACATGCTTGTAAGTGTAGCATATAAAACAAGAATCGTATGAAGCATTCGTAGACAGGTGCTAACGTCGCAGTATGGCCGCAGGTGACGGTCGTATGACGGGTCTGTAGCCACAACAGGTTGGCATCAAAGTGAATACCGCTAACTGTAAGCACTGTGCTGTAGCCCCAGTGGCGCAATTGGTTAGCGCACGGTACTTATAAGGCAGTAGCCGTGAGCAATGCCGGGGTTGTGAGTTCGAGCCTCACCTGGGGCATACTTTTATTTCGTAGCAGCTGACTATGGAAGCATCGGGACGCTAGATTTGAGATGCATCACGTACCTGAGAGACCATAAATGTGCGTGCACTGTAGTCAACGACTGCGTGTTCCTCGGTAGTATAGTGGTTAGTATCCCCGCCTGTCACGCGGGAGACCGGGGTTCGATTCCCCGCCGGGGAGGTGCGATTTTTATATCGCGAAGGTTGCACATGTGGCCCGAAAAAGCATTACCGTTGTGATCAAGGAATGTAATTGCTAAAAAATCGTAAGAAAGTCTGCGTCTTAGGAAGTGTTTCTCGTATTCTGCACACGACGTCGTCGTTTCACAACTCACAGGGTTTGCCGTCGACGCTGAATCAGCGCACCCCAGGATTAATGATCGAGCTCGAAGCACCCAAGAAAAAGAATAATTTTAGCAGAGCGTGGTTTCGATCCACGGACCTCTGGGTTATGGGCCCAGCACGCTTCCACTGCGCCACTCTGCTGTGCGGACAGATGCGCGCTCTTCGGTGCGTGACATGGGACACTTGGAAAAGCGTTGTCTGCGTCGCCTACCGTTTAATTAACTGCGTAGCATCTGCCAGCTTGACTTGTCTCGACTTTGCTCGACTGACGCTACGCTGACGCTTGCACGAAGCGATATTTACCGCGATCGTCTCGAGATGCAGCTGCGAGATGCTCAGGATTAACATTGCACTCCACGAAGGTGGAGACATTCGAATGCACTGCCTAGCTACGCGCCCGCAACTAACAAAATGCCGACCCTGCCAGGATTCGAACCTGGAATCTTCTGATCCGTAGTCAGACGCGTTATCCGTTGCGCCACAGGGCCACTGTTCGCGTGCTGTGCTACCAGGCGGGTGCACATCGCAAAGCAACGTGATCTCCGTGGCTCGACAATTGCATGTCATCCACTGACAACGGCGGCGCGGCCACTCTGGTCTTCGGCACTCTGCAGGGAGCTGCCACCAAGGAAGGCATCTCTCCTCCTGCTGCTCGGCCACGGAGCGCCTGCACAGCTTAGAGCTTGCCACAGATCTGCCGTCGCTGATGGACAGGTAGCGGAATGCAAGGCGGCCGTTTTTTTGCATTTTTTCGGTGATGACAAGCGGTTGACATGCTTGTAAGTGTAGCATATAAAACAAGAATCGTATGAAGCATTCGTAGACAGGTGCTAACGTCGCAGTATGGCCGCAGGTGACGGTCGTATGACGGGTCTGTAGCCACAACAGGTTGGCATCAAAGTGAATACCGCTAACTGTAAGCACTGTGCTGTAGCCCCAGTGGCGCAATTGGTTAGCGCACGGTACTTATAAGGCAGTAGCCGTGAGCAATGCCGGGGTTGTGAGTTCGAGCCTCACCTGGGGCATACTTTTATTTCGTAGCAGCTGACTATGGAAGCATCGGGACGCTAGATTTGAGATGCATCACGTACCTGAGAGACCATAAATGTGCGTGCACTGTAGTCAACGACTGCGTGTTCCTCGGTAGTATAGTGGTTAGTATCCCCGCCTGTCACGCGGGAGACCGGGGTTCGATTCCCCGCCGGGGAGGTGCGATTTTTATATCGCGAAGGTTGCACATGTGGCCCGAAAAAGCATTACCGTTGTGATCAAGGAATGTAATTGCTAAAAAATCGTAAGAAAGTCTGCGTCTTAGGAAGTGTTTCTCGTATTCTGCACACGACGTCGTCGTTTCACAACTCACAGGGTTTGCCGTCGACGCTGAATCAGCGCACCCCAGGATTAATGATCGAGCTCGAAGCACCCAAGAAAAAGAATAATTTTAGCAGAGCGTGGTTTCGATCCACGGACCTCTGGGTTATGGGCCCAGCACGCTTCCACTGCGCCACTCTGCTGTGCGGACAGATGCGCGCTCTTCGGTGCGTGACATGGGACACTTGGAAAAGCGTTGTCTGCGTCGCCTACCGTTTAATTAACTGCGTAGCATCTGCCAGCTTGACTTGTCTCGACTTTGCTCGACTGACGCTACGCTGACGCTTGCACGAAGCGATATTTACCGCGATCGTCTCGAGATGCAGCTGCGAGATGCTCAGGATTAACATTGCACTCCACGAAGGTGGAGACATTCGAATGCACTGCCTAGCTACGCGCCCGCAACTAACAAAATGCCGACCCTGCCAGGATTCGAACCTGGAATCTTCTGATCCGTAGTCAGACGCGTTATCCGTTGCGCCACAGGGCCACTGTTCGCGTGCTGTGCTACCAGGCGGGTGCACATCGCAAAGCAACGTGATCTCCGTGGCTCGACAATTGCATGTCATCCACTGACAACGGCGGCGCGGCCACTCTGGTCTTCGGCACTCTGCAGGGAGCTGCCACCAAGGAAGGCATCTCTCCTCCTGCTGCTCGGCCACGGAGCGCCTGCACAGCTTAGAGCTTGCCACAGATCTGCCGTCGCTGATGGACAGGTAGCGGAATGCAAGGCGGCCGTTTTTTTGCATTTTTTCGGTGATGACAAGCGGTTGACATGCTTGTAAGTGTAGCATATAAAACAAGAATCGTATGAAGCATTCGTAGACAGGTGCTAACGTCGCAGTATGGCCGCAGGTGACGGTCGTATGACGGGTCTGTAGCCACAACAGGTTGGCATCAAAGTGAATACCGCTAACTGTAAGCACTGTGCTGTAGCCCCAGTGGCGCAATTGGTTAGCGCACGGTACTTATAAGGCAGTAGCCGTGAGCAATGCCGGGGTTGTGAGTTCGAGCCTCACCTGGGGCATACTTTTATTTCGTAGCAGCTGACTATGGAAGCATCGGGACGCTAGATTTGAGATGCATCACGTACCTGAGAGACCATAAATGTGCGTGCACTGTAGTCAACGACTGCGTGTTCCTCGGTAGTATAGTGGTTAGTATCCCCGCCTGTCACGCGGGAGACCGGGGTTCGATTCCCCGCCGGGGAGGTGCGATTTTTATATCGCGAAGGTTGCACATGTGGCCCGAAAAAGCATTACCGTTGTGATCAAGGAATGTAATTGCTAAAAAATCGTAAGAAAGTCTGCGTCTTAGGAAGTGTTTCTCGTATTCTGCACACGACGTCGTCGTTTCACAACTCACAGGGTTTGCCGTCGACGCTGAATCAGCGCACCCCAGGATTAATGATCGAGCTCGAAGCACCCAAGAAAAAGAATAATTTTAGCAGAGCGTGGTTTCGATCCACGGACCTCTGGGTTATGGGCCCAGCACGCTTCCACTGCGCCACTCTGCTGTGCGGACAGATGCGCGCTCTTCGGTGCGTGACATGGGACACTTGGAAAAGCGTTGTCTGCGTCGCCTACCGTTTAATTAACTGCGTAGCATCTGCCAGCTTGACTTGTCTCGACTTTGCTCGACTGACGCTACGCTGACGCTTGCACGAAGCGATATTTACCGCGATCGTCTCGAGATGCAGCTGCGAGATGCTCAGGATTAACATTGCACTCCACGAAGGTGGAGACATTCGAATGCACTGCCTAGCTACGCGCCCGCAACTAACAAAATGCCGACCCTGCCAGGATTCGAACCTGGAATCTTCTGATCCGTAGTCAGACGCGTTATCCGTTGCGCCACAGGGCCACTGTTCGCGTTCTGTGCTACCAGGCGGGTGCACATCGCAAAGCAACGTGATCTCCGTGGCTCGACAATTGCATGTCATCCACTGACAACGGCGGCGCGGCCACTCTGGTCTTCGGCACTCTGCAGGGAGCTGCCACCAAGGAAGGCATCTCTCCTCCTGCTGCTCGGCCAAGGAGCGCCTGCACAGCTTAGAGCTTGCCACAGATCTGCCGTCGCTGATGGACAGGTAGCGGAATGCAAGGCGGCCGTTTTTTTGCATTTTTTCGGTGATGACAAGCGGTTGACATGCTTGTAAGTGTAGCATATAAAACAAGAATCGTATGAAGCATTCGTAGACAGGTGCTAACGTCGCAGTATGGCCGCAGGTGACGGTCGTATGACGGGTCTGTAGCCACAACAGGTTGGCATCAAAGTGAATACCGCTAACTGTAAGCACTGTGCTGTAGCCCCAGTGGCGCAATTGGTTAGCGCACGGTACTTATAAGGCAGTAGCCGTGAGCAATGCCGGGGTTGTGAGTTCGAGCCTCACCTGGGGCATACTTTTATTTCGTAGCAGCTGACTATGGAAGCATCGGGACGCTAGGTTTGAGATGTATCGCGTACATGAGAACCATAAATGTGCGTGCACAGTAGACAAGGACTGCGTGTTCCTCGATAGTATAGTGGTTAGTATCCCCGCCTGTCACGCGGGAGACCGGGGTTCGATTCCCCGCCGGGGAGGTGCGATTTTTATATCGCGAAGGTTGCACATGTGGCCCGAAAAAGCATTACCGTTGTGATCAAGGAATGTAATTGCTAAAAAATCGTAAGAAAGTCTGCGTCTTAGGAAGTGTTTCTCGTATTCTGCACACGACGTCGTCGTTTCACAACTCACAGGGTTTGCCGTCGACGCTGAATCAGCGCACCCCAGGATTAATGATCGAGCTCGAAGCACCCAAGAAAAAGAATAATTTTAGCAGAGCGTGGTTTCGATCCACGGACCTCTGGGTTATGGGCCCAGCACGCTTCCACTGCGCCACTCTGCTGTGCGGACAGATGCGCGCTCTTCGGTGCGTGACATGGGACACTTGGAAAAGCGTTGTCTGCGTCGCCTACCGTTTAATTAACTGCGTAGCATCTGCCAGCTTGACTTGTCTCGACTTTGCTCGACTGACGCTACGCTGACGCTTGCACGAAGCGATATTTACCGCGATCGTCTCGAGATGCAGCTGCGAGATGCTCAGGATTAACATTGCACTCCACGAAGGTGGAGACATTCGAATGCACTGCCTAGCTACGCGCCCGCAACTAACAAAATGCCGACCCTGCCAGGATTCGAACCTGGAATCTTCTGATCCGTAGTCAGACGCGTTATCCGTTGCGCCACAGGGCCACTGTTCGCGTTCTGTGCTACCAGGCGGGTGCACATCGCAAAGCAACGTGATCTCCGTGGCTCGACAATTGCATGTCATCCACTGACAACGGCGGCGCGGCCACTCTGGTCTTCGGCACTCTGCAGGGAGCTGCCACCAAGGAAGGCATGTCTCCTCCTGCTGCTCGGCCACGGAGCGCCTGCACAGCTTAGAGCTTGCCACAGATCTGCCGTCGCTGATGGACAGGTAGCGGAATGCAAGGCGGCCGTTTTTTTGCATTTTTTCGGTGATGACAAGCGGTTGACATGCTTGTAAGTGTAGCATATAAAACAAGAATCGTATGAAGCATTCGTAGACAGGTGCTAACGTCGCAGTATGGCCGCAGGTGACGGTCGTATGACGGGTCTGTAGCCACAACAGGTTGGCATCAAAGTGAATACCGCTAACTGTAAGCACTGTGCTGTAGCCCCAGTGGCGCAATTGGTTAGCGCACGGTACTTATAAGGCAGTAGCCGTGAGCAATGCCGGGGTTGTGAGTTCGAGCCTCACCTGGGGCATACTTTTATTTCGTAGCAGCTGACTATGGAAGCATCGGGACGCTAGATTTGAGATGCATCACGTACCTGAGAGACCATAAATGTGCGTGCACTGTAGTCAACGACTGCGTGTTCCTCGGTAGTATAGTGGTTAGTATCCCCGCCTGTCACGCGGGAGACCGGGGTTCGATTCCCCGCCGGGGAGGTGCGATTTTTATATCGCGAAGGTTGCACATGTGGCCCGAAAAAGCATTACCGTTGTGATCAAGGAATGTAATTGCTAAAAAATCGTAAGAAAGTCTGCGTCTTAGGAAGTGTTTCTCGTATTCTGCACACGACGTCGTCGTTTCACAACTCACAGGGTTTGCCGTCGACGCTGAATCAGCGCACCCCAGGATTAATGATCGAGCTCGAAGCACCCAAGAAAAAGAATAATTTTAGCAGAGCGTGGTTTCGATCCACGGACCTCTGGGTTATGGGCCCAGCACGCTTCCACTGCGCCACTCTGCTGTGCGGACAGATGCGCGCTCTTCGGTGCGTGACATGGGACACTTGGAAAAGCGTTGTCTGCGTCGCCTACCGTTTAATTAACTGCGTAGCATCTGCCAGCTTGACTTGTCTCGACTTTGCTCGACTGACGCTACGCTGACGCTTGCACGAAGCGATATTTACCGCGATCGTCTCGAGATGCAGCTGCGAGATGCTCAGGATTAACATTGCACTCCACGAAGGTGGAGACATTCGAATGCACTGCCTAGCTACGCGCCCGCAACTAACAAAATGCCGACCCTGCCAGGATTCGAACCTGGAATCTTCTGATCCGTAGTCAGACGCGTTATCCGTTGCGCCACAGGGCCACTGTTCGCGTGCTGTGCTACCAGGCGGGTGCACATCGCAAAGCAACGTGATCTCCGTGGCTCGACAATTGCATGTCATCCACTGACAACGGCGGCGCGGCCACTCTGGTCTTCGGCACTCTGCAGGGAGCTGCCACCAAGGAAGGCATCTCTCCTCCTGCTGCTCGGCCACGGAGCGCCTGCACAGCTTAGAGCTTGCCACAGATCTGCCGTCGCTGATGGACAGGTAGCGGAATGCAAGGCGGCCGTTTTTTTGCATTTTTTCGGTGATGACAAGCGGTTGACATGCTTGTAAGTGTAGCATATAAAACAAGAATCGTATGAAGCATTCGTAGACAGGTGCTAACGTCGCAGTATGGCCGCAGGTGACGGTCGTATGACGGGTCTGTAGCCACAACAGGTTGGCATCAAAGTGAATACCGCTAACTGTAAGCACTGTGCTGTAGCCCCAGTGGCGCAATTGGTTAGCGCACGGTACTTATAAGGCAGTAGCCGTGAGCAATGCCGGGGTTGTGAGTTCGAGCCTCACCTGGGGCATACTTTTATTTCGTAGCAGCTGACTATGGAAGCATCGGGACGCTAGATTTGAGATGCATCACGTACCTGAGAGACCATAAATGTGCGTGCACTGTAGTCAACGACTGCGTGTTCCTCGGTAGTATAGTGGTTAGTATCCCCGCCTGTCACGCGGGAGACCGGGGTTCGATTCCCCGCCGGGGAGGTGCGATTTTTATATCGCGAAGGTTGCACATGTGGCCCGAAAAAGCATTACCGTTGTGATCAAGGAATGTAATTGCTAAAAAATCGTAAGAAAGTCTGCGTCTTAGGAAGTGTTTCTCGTATTCTGCACACGACGTCGTCGTTTCACAACTCACAGGGTTTGCCGTCGACGCTGAATCAGCGCACCCCAGGATTAATGATCGAGCTCGAAGCACCCAAGAAAAAGAATAATTTTAGCAGAGCGTGGTTTCGATCCACGGACCTCTGGGTTATGGGCCCAGCACGCTTCCACTGCGCCACTCTGCTGTGCGGACAGATGCGCGCTCTTCGGTGCGTGACATGGGACACTTGGAAAAGCGTTGTCTGCGTCGCCTACCGTTTAATTAACTGCGTAGCATCTGCCAGCTTGACTTGTCTCGACTTTGCTCGACTGACGCTACGCTGACGCTTGCACGAAGCGATATTTACCGCGATCGTCTCGAGATGCAGCTGCGAGATGCTCAGGATTAACATTGCACTCCACGAAGGTGGAGACATTCGAATGCACTGCCTAGCTACGCGCCCGCAACTAACAAAATGCCGACCCTGCCAGGATTCGAACCTGGAATCTTCTGATCCGTAGTCAGACGCGTTATCCGTTGCGCCACAGGGCCACTGTTCGCGTTCTGTGCTACCAGGCGGGTGCACATCGCAAAGCAACGTGATCTCCGTGGCTCGACAATTGCATGTCATCCACTGACAACGGCGGCGCGGCCACTCTGGTCTTCGGCACTCTGCAGGGAGCTGCCACCAAGGAAGGCATCTCTCCTCCTGCTGCTCGGCCAAGGAGCGCCTGCACAGCTTAGAGCTTGCCACAGATCTGCCGTCGCTGATGGACAGGTAGCGGAATGCAAGGCGGCCGTTTTTTTGCATTTTTTCGGTGATGACAAGCGGTTGACATGCTTGTAAGTGTAGCATATAAAACAAGAATCGTATGAAGCATTCGTAGACAGGTGCTAACGTCGCAGTATGGCCGCAGGTGACGGTCGTATGACGGGTCTGTAGCCACAACAGGTTGGCATCAAAGTGAATACCGCTAACTGTAAGCACTGTGCTGTAGCCCCAGTGGCGCAATTGGTTAGCGCACGGTACTTATAAGGCAGTAGCCGTGAGCAATGCCGGGGTTGTGAGTTCGAGCCTCACCTGGGGCATACTTTTATTTCGTAGCAGCTGACTATGGAAGCATCGGGACGCTAGATTTGAGATGCATCACGTACCTGAGAGACCATAAATGTGCGTGCACTGTAGTCAACGACTGCGTGTTCCTCGGTAGTATAGTGGTTAGTATCCCCGCCTGTCACGCGGGAGACCGGGGTTCGATTCCCCGCCGGGGAGGTGCGATTTTTATATCGCGAAGGTTGCACATGTGGCCCGAAAAAGCATTACCGTTGTGATCAAGGAATGTAATTGCTAAAAAATCGTAAGAAAGTCTGCGTCTTAGGAAGTGTTTCTCGTATTCTGCACACGACGTCGTCGTTTCACAACTCACAGGGTTTGCCGTCGACGCTGAATCAGCGCACCCCAGGATTAATGATCGAGCTCGAAGCACCCAAGAAAAAGAATAATTTTAGCAGAGCGTGGTTTCGATCCACGGACCTCTGGGTTATGGGCCCAGCACGCTTCCACTGCGCCACTCTGCTGTGCGGACAGATGCGCGCTCTTCGGTGCGTGACATGGGACACTTGGAAAAGCGTTGTCTGCGTCGCCTACCGTTTAATTAACTGCGTAGCATCTGCCAGCTTGACTTGTCTCGACTTTGCTCGACTGACGCTACGCTGACGCTTGCACGAAGCGATATTTACCGCGATCGTCTCGAGATGCAGCTGCGAGATGCTCAGGATTAACATTGCACTCCACGAAGGTGGAGACATTCGAATGCACTGCCTAGCTACGCGCCCGCAACTAACAAAATGCCGACCCTGCCAGGATTCGAACCTGGAATCTTCTGATCCGTAGTCAGACGCGTTATCCGTTGCGCCACAGGGCCACTGTTCGCGTGCTGTGCTACCAGGCGGGTGCACATCGCAAAGCAACGTGATCTCCGTGGCTCGACAATTGCATGTCATCCACTGACAACGGCGGCGCGGCCACTCTGGTCTTCGGCACTCTGCAGGGAGCTGCCACCAAGGAAGGCATCTCTCCTCCTGCTGCTCGGCCACGGAGCGCCTGCACAGTTTAGAGCTTGCCACAGATCTGCCGTCGCTGATGGACAGGTAGCGGAATGCAAGGCGGCCGTTTTTTTGCATTTTTTCGGTGATGACAAGCGGTTGACATGCTTGTAAGTGTAGCATATAAAACAAGAATCGTATGAAGCATTCGTAGACAGGTGCTAACGTCGCAGTATGGCCGCAGGTGACGGTCGTATGACGGGTCTGTAGCCACAACAGGTTGGCATCAAAGTGAATACCGCTAACTGTAAGCACTGTGCTGTAGCCCCAGTGGCGCAATTGGTTAGCGCACGGTACTTATAAGGCAGTAGCCGTGAGCAATGCCGGGGTTGTGAGTTCGAGCCTCACCTGGGGCATACTTTTATTTCGTAGCAGCTGACTATGGAAGCATCGGGACGCTAGATTTGAGATGCATCACGTACCTGAGAGACCATAAATGTGCGTGCACTGTAGTCAACGACTGCGTGTTCCTCGGTAGTATAGTGGTTAGTATCCCCGCCTGTCACGCGGGAGACCGGGGTTCGATTCCCCGCCGGGGAGGTGCGATTTTTATATCGCGAAGGTTGCACATGTGGCCCGAAAAAGCATTACCGTTGTGATCAAGGAATGTAATTGCTAAAAAATCGTAAGAAAGTCTGCGTCTTAGGAAGTGTTTCTCGTATTCTGCACACGACGTCGTCGTTTCACAACTCACAGGGTTTGCCGTCGACGCTGAATCAGCGCACCCCAGGATTAATGATCGAGCTCGAAGCACCCAAGAAAAAGAATAATTTTAGCAGAGCGTGGTTTCGATCCACGGACCTCTGGGTTATGGGCCCAGCACGCTTCCACTGCGCCACTCTGCTGTGCGGACAGATGCGCGCTCTTCGGTGCGTGACATGGGACACTTGGAAAAGCGTTGTCTGCGTCGCCTACCGTTTAATTAACTGCGTAGCATCTGCCAGCTTGACTTGTCTCGACTTTGCTCGACTGACGCTACGCTGACGCTTGCACGAAGCGATATTTACCGCGATCGTCTCGAGATGCAGCTGCGAGATGCTCAGGATTAACATTGCACTCCACGAAGGTGGAGACATTCGAATGCACTGCCTAGCTACGCGCCCGCAACTAACAAAATGCCGACCCTGCCAGGATTCGAACCTGGAATCTTCTGATCCGTAGTCAGACGCGTTATCCGTTGCGCCACAGGGCCACTGTTCGCGTGCTGTGCTACCAGGCGGGTGTACATCGCAAAGCAACGTGATCTCCGTGGCTCGACAATTGCATGTCATCCACTGACAACGGCGGCGCGGCCACTCTGGTCTTCGGCACTCTGCAGGGAGCTGCCACCAAGGAAGGCATCTCTCCTCCTGCTGCTCGGCCACGGAGCGCCTGCACAGCTTAGAGCTTGCCACAGATCTGCCGTCGCTGATGGACAGGTAGCGGAATGCAAGGCGGCCGTTTTTTTGCATTTTTTCGGTGATGACAAGCGGTTGACATGCTTGTAAGTGTAGCATATAAAACAAGAATCGTATGAAGCATTCGTAGACAGGTGCTAACGTCGCAGTATGGCCGCAGGTGACGGTCGTATGACGGGTCTGTAGCCACAACAGGTTGGCATCAAAGTGAATACCGCTAACTGTAAGCACTGTGCTGTAGCCCCAGTGGCGCAATTGGTTAGCGCACGGTACTTATAAGGCAGTAGCCGTGAGCAATGCCGGGGTTGTGAGTTCGAGCCTCACCTGGGGCATACTTTTATTTCGTAGCAGCTGACTATGGAAGCATCGGGACGCTAGATTTGAGATGCATCACGTACCTGAGAGACCATAAATGTGCGTGCACTGTAGTCAACGACTGCGTGTTCCTCGGTAGTATAGTGGTTAGTATCCCCGCCTGTCACGCGGGAGACCGGGGTTCGATTCCCCGCCGGGGAGGTGCGATTTTTATATCGCGAAGGTTGCACATGTGGCCCGAAAAAGCATTACCGTTGTGATCAAGGAATGTAATTGCTAAAAAATCGTAAGAAAGTCTGCGTCTTAGGAAGTGTTTCTCGTATTCTGCACACGACGTCGTCGTTTCACAACTCACAGGGTTTGCCGTCGACGCTGAATCAGCGCACCCCAGGATTAATGATCGAGCTCGAAGCACCCAAGAAAAAGAATAATTTTAGCAGAGCGTGGTTTCGATCCACGGACCTCTGGGTTATGGGCCCAGCACGCTTCCACTGCGCCACTCTGCTGTGCGGACAGATGCGCGCTCTTCGGTGCGTGACATGGGACACTTGGAAAAGCGTTGTCTGCGTCGCCTACCGTTTAATTAACTGCGTAGCATCTGCCAGCTTGACTTGTCTCGACTTTGCTCGACTGACGCTACGCTGACGCTTGCACGAAGCGATATTTACCGCGATCGTCTCGAGATGCAGCTGCGAGATGCTCAGGATTAACATTGCACTCCACGAAGGTGGAGACATTCGAATGCACTGCCTAGCTACGCGCCCGCAACTAACAAAATGCCGACCCTGCCAGGATTCGAACCTGGAATCTTCTGATCCGTAGTCAGACGCGTTATCCGTTGCGCCACAGGGCCACTGTTCGCGTGCTGTGCTACCAGGCGGGTGCACATCGCAAAGCAACGTGATCTCCGTGGCTCGACAATTGCATGTCATCCACTGACAACGGCGGCGCGGCCACTCTGGTCTTCGGCACTCTGCAGGGAGCTGCCACCAAGGAAGGCATCTCTCCTCCTGCTGCTCGGCCACGGAGCGCCTGCACAGCTTAGAGCTTGCCACAGATCTGCCGTCGCTGATGGACAGGTAGCGGAATGCAAGGCGGCCGTTTTTTTGCATTTTTTCGGTGATGACAAGCGGTTGACATGCTTGTAAGTGTAGCATATAAAACAAGAATCGTATGAAGCATTCGTAGACAGGTGCTAACGTCGCAGTATGGCCGCAGGTGACGGTCGTATGACGGGTCTGTAGCCACAACAGGTTGGCATCAAAGTGAATACCGCTAACTGTAAGCACTGTGCTGTAGCCCCAGTGGCGCAATTGGTTAGCGCACGGTACTTATAAGGCAGTAGCCGTGAGCAATGCCGGGGTTGTGAGTTCGAGCCTCACCTGGGGCATACTTTTATTTCGTAGCAGCTGACTACGGAAGCATCGGGACGCTAGATTTGAGATGCATCACGTACCTGAGAGACCATAAATGTGCGTGCACTGTAGTCAACGACTGCGTGTTCCTCGGTAGTATAGTGGTTAGTATCCCCGCCTGTCACGCGGGAGACCGGGGTTCGATTCCCCGCCGGGGAGGTGCGATTTTTATATCGCGAAGGTTGCACATGTGGCCCGAAAAAGCATTACCGTTGTGATCAAGGAATGTAATTGCTAAAAAATCGTAAGAAAGTCTGCGTCTTAGGAAGTGTTTCTCGTATTCTGCACACGACGTCGTCGTTTCACAACTCACAGGGTTTGCCGTCGACGCTGAATCAGCGCACCCCAGGATTAATGATCGAGCTCGAAGCACCCAAGAAAAAGAATAATTTTAGCAGAGCGTGGTTTCGATCCACGGACCTCTGGGTTATGGGCCCAGCACGCTTCCACTGCGCCACTCTGCTGTGCGGACAGATGCGCGCTCTTCGGTGCGTGACATGGGACACTTGGAAAAGCGTTGTCTGCGTCGCCTACCGTTTAATTAACTGCGTAGCATCTGCCAGCTTGACTTGTCTCGACTTTGCTCGACTGACGCTACGCTGACGCTTGCACGAAGCGATATTTACCGCGATCGTCTCGAGATGCAGCTGCGAGATGCTCAGGATTAACATTGCACTCCACGAAGGTGGAGACATTCGAATGCACTGCCTAGCTACGCGCCCGCAACTAACAAAATGCCGACCCTGCCAGGATTCGAACCTGGAATCTTCTGATCCGTAGTCAGACGCGTTATCCGTTGCGCCACAGGGCCACTGTTCGCATGCTGTGCTACCAGGCGGGTGCACATCGCAAAGCAACGTGATCTCCGTGGCTCGACAATTGCATGTCATCCACTGACAACGGCGGCGCGGCCACTCTGGTCTTCGGCACTCTGCAGGGAGCTGCCACCAAGGAAGGCATCTCTCCTCCTGCTGCTCGGCCACGGAGCGCCTGCACAGCTTAGAGCTTGCCACAGATCTGCCGTCGCTGATGGACAGGTAGCGGAATGCAAGGCGGCCGTTTTTTTGCATTTTTTCGGTGATGACAAGCGGTTGACATGCTTGTAAGTGTAGCATATAAAACAAGAATCGTATGAAGCATTCGTAGACAGGTGCTAACGTCGCAGTATGGCCGCAGGTGACGGTCGTATGACGGGTCTGTAGCCACAACAGGTTGGCATCAAAGTGAATACCGCTAACTGTAAGCACTGTGCTGTAGCCCCAGTGGCGCAATTGGTTAGCGCACGGTACTTATAAGGCAGTAGCCGTGAGCAATGCCGGGGTTGTGAGTTCGAGCCTCACCTGGGGCATACTTTTATTTCGTAGCAGCTGACTATGGAAGCATCGGGACGCTAGATTTGAGATGCATCACGTACCTGAGAGACCATAAATGTGCGTGCACTGTAGTCAACGACTGCGTGTTCCTCGGTAGTATAGTGGTTAGTATCCCCGCCTGTCACGCGGGAGACCGGGGTTCGATTCCCCGCCGGGGAGGTGCGATTTTTATATCGCGAAGGTTGCACATGTGGCCCGAAAAAGCATTACCGTTGTGATCAAGGAATGTAATTGCTAAAAAATCGTAAGAAAGTCTGCGTCTTAGGAAGTGTTTCTCGTATTCTGCACACGACGTCGTCGTTTCACAACTCACAGGGTTTGCCGTCGACGCTGAATCAGCGCACCCCAGGATTAATGATCGAGCTCGAAGCACCCAAGAAAAAGAATAATTTTAGCAGAGCGTGGTTTCGATCCACGGACCTCTGGGTTATGGGCCCAGCACGCTTCCACTGCGCCACTCTGCTGTGCGGACAGATGCGCGCTCTTCGGTGCGTGACATGGGACACTTGGAAAAGCGTTGTCTGCGTCGCCTACCGTTTAATTAACTGCGTAGCATCTGCCAGCTTGACTTGTCTCGACTTTGCTCGACTGACGCTACGCTGACGCTTGCACGAAGCGATATTTACCGCGATCGTCTCGAGATGCAGCTGCGAGATGCTCAGGATTAACATTGCACTCCACGAAGGTGGAGACATTCGAATGCACTGCCTAGCTACGCGCCCGCAACTAACAAAATGCCGACCCTGCCAGGATTCGAACCTGGAATCTTCTGATCCGTAGTCAGACGCGTTATCCGTTGCGCCACAGGGCCACTGTTCGCATGCTGTGCTACCAGGCGGGTGCACATCGCAAAGCAACGTGATCTCCGTGGCTCGACAATTGCATGTCATCCACTGACAACGGCGGCGCGGCCACTCTGGTCTTCGGCACTCTGCAGGGAGCTGCCACCAAGGAAGGCATCTCTCCTCCTGCTGCTCGGCCACGGAGCGCCTGCACAGCTTAGAGCTTGCCACAGATCTGCCGTCGCTGATGGACAGGTAGCGGAATGCAAGGCGGCCGTTTTTTTGCATTTTTTCGGTGATGACAAGCGGTTGACATGCTTGTAAGTGTAGCATATAAAACAAGAATCGTATGAAGCATTCGTAGACAGGTGCTAACGTCGCAGTATGGCCGCAGGTGACGGTCGTATGACGGGTCTGTAGCCACAACAGGTTGGCATCAAAGTGAATACCGCTAACTGTAAGCACTGTGCTGTAGCCCCAGTGGCGCAATTGGTTAGCGCACGGTACTTATAAGGCAGTAGCCGTGAGCAATGCCGGGGTTGTGAGTTCGAGCCTCACCTGGGGCATACTTTTATTTCGTAGCAGCTGACTATGGAAGCATCGGGACGCTAGATTTGAGATGCATCACGTACCTGAGAGACCATAAATGTGCGTGCACTGTAGTCAACGACTGCGTGTTCCTCGGTAGTATAGTGGTTAGTATCCCCGCCTGTCACGCGGGAGACCGGGGTTCGATTCCCCGCCGGGGAGGTGCGATTTTTATATCGCGAAGGTTGCACATGTGGCCCGAAAAAGCATTACCGTTGTGATCAAGGAATGTAATTGCTAAAAAATCGTAAGAAAGTCTGCGTCTTAGGAAGTGTTTCTCGTATTCTGCACACGACGTCGTCGTTTCACAACTCACAGGGTTTGCCGTCGACGCTGAATCAGCGCACCCCAGGATTAATGATCGAGCTCGAAGCACCCAAGAAAAAGAATAATTTTAGCAGAGCGTGGTTTCGATCCACGGACCTCTGGGTTATGGGCCCAGCACGCTTCCACTGCGCCACTCTGCTGTGCGGACAGATGCGCGCTCTTCGGTGCGTGACATGGGACACTTGGAAAAGCGTTGTCTGCGTCGCCTACCGTTTAATTAACTGCGTAGCATCTGCCAGCTTGACTTGTCTCGACTTTGCTCGACTGACGCTACGCTGACGCTTGCACGAAGCGATATTTACCGCGATCGTCTCGAGATGCAGCTGCGAGATGCTCAGGATTAACATTGCACTCCACGAAGGTGGAGACATTCGAATGCACTGCCTAGCTACGCGCCCGCAACTAACAAAATGCCGACCCTGCCAGGATTCGAACCTGGAATCTTCTGATCCGTAGTCAGACGCGTTATCCGTTGCGCCACAGGGCCACTGTTCGCGTGCTGTGCTACCAGGCGGGTGCACATCGCAAAGCAACGTGATCTCCGTGGCTCGACAATTGCATGTCATCCACTGACAACGGCGGCGCGGCCACTCTGGTCTTCGGCACTCTGCAGGGAGCTGCCACCAAGGAAGGCATCTCTCCTCCTGCTGCTCGGCCACGGAGCGCCTGCACAGCTTAGAGCTTGCCACAGATCTGCCGTCGCTGATGGACAGGTAGCGGAATGCAAGGCGGCCGTTTTTTTGCATTTTTTCGGTGATGACAAGCGGTTGACATGCTTGTAAGTGTAGCATATAAAACAAGAATCGTATGAAGCATTCGTAGACAGGTGCTAACGTCGCAGTATGGCCGCAGGTGACGGTCGTATGACGGGTCTGTAGCCACAACAGGTTGGCATCAAAGTGAATACCGCTAACTGTAAGCACTGTGCTGTAGCCCCAGTGGCGCAATTGGTTAGCGCACGGTACTTATAAGGCAGTAGCCGTGAGCAATGCCGGGGTTGTGAGTTCGAGCCTCACCTGGGGCATACTTTTATTTCGTAGCAGCTGACTATGGAAGCATCGGGACGCTAGATTTGAGATGCATCACGTACCTGAGAGACCATAAATGTGCGTGCACTGTAGTCAACGACTGCGTGTTCCTCGGTAGTATAGTGGTTAGTATCCCCGCCTGTCACGCGGGAGACCGGGGTTCGATTCCCCGCCGGGGAGGTGCGATTTTTATATCGCGAAGGTTGCACATGTGGCCCGAAAAAGCATTACCGTTGTGATCAAGGAATGTAATTGCTAAAAAATCGTAAGAAAGTCTGCGTCTTAGGAAGTGTTTCTCGTATTCTGCACACGACGTCGTCGTTTCACAACTCACAGGGTTTGCCGTCGACGCTGAATCAGCGCACCCCAGGATTAATGATCGAGCTCGAAGCACCCAAGAAAAAGAATAATTTTAGCAGAGCGTGGTTTCGATCCACGGACCTCTGGGTTATGGGCCCAGCACGCTTCCACTGCGCCACTCTGCTGTGCGGACAGATGCGCGCTCTTCGGTGCGTGACATGGGACACTTGGAAAAGCGTTGTCTGCGTCGCCTACCGTTTAATTAACTGCGTAGCATCTGCCAGCTTGACTTGTCTCGACTTTGCTCGACTGACGCTACGCTGACGCTTGCACGAAGCGATATTTACCGCGATCGTCTCGAGATGCAGCTGCGAGATGCTCAGGATTAACATTGCACTCCACGAAGGTGGAGACATTCGAATGCACTGCCTAGCTACGCGCCCGCAACTAACAAAATGCCGACCCTGCCAGGATTCGAACCTGGAATCTTCTGATCCGTAGTCAGACGCGTTATCCGTTGCGCCACAGGGCCACTGTTCGCGTTCTGTGCTACCAGGCGGGTGCACATCGCAAAGCAACGTGATCTCCGTGGCTCGACAATTGCATGTCATCCACTGACAACGGCGGCGCGGCCACTCTGGTCTTCGGCACTCTGCAGGGAGCTGCCACCAAGGAAGGCATCTCTCCTCCTGCTGCTCGGCCAAGGAGCGCCTGCACAGCTTAGAGCTTGCCACAGATCTGCCGTCGCTGATGGACAGGTAGCGGAATGCAAGGCGGCCGTTTTTTTGCATTTTTTCGGTGATGACAAGCGGTTGACATGCTTGTAAGTGTAGCATATAAAACAAGAATCGTATGAAGCATTCGTAGACAGGTGCTAACGTCGCAGTATGGCCGCAGGTGACGGTCGTATGACGGGTCTGTAGCCACAACAGGTTGGCATCAAAGTGAATACCGCTAACTGTAAGCACTGTGCTGTAGCCCCAGTGGCGCAATTGGTTAGCGCACGGTACTTATAAGGCAGTAGCCGTGAGCAATGCCGGGGTTGTGAGTTCGAGCCTCACCTGGGGCATACTTTTATTTCGTAGCAGCTGACTATGGAAGCATCGGGACGCTAGGTTTGAGATGTATCGCGTACATGAGAACCATAAATGTGCGTGCACAGTAGACAAGGACTGCGTGTTCCTCGATAGTATAGTGGTTAGTATCCCCGCCTGTCACGCGGGAGACCGGGGTTCGATTCCCCGCCGGGGAGGTGCGATTTTTATATCGCGAAGGTTGCACATGTGGCCCGAAAAAGCATTACCGTTGTGATCAAGGAATGTAATTGCTAAAAAATCGTAAGAAAGTCTGCGTCTTAGGAAGTGTTTCTCGTATTCTGCACACGACGTCGTCGTTTCACAACTCACAGGGTTTGCCGTCGACGCTGAATCAGCGCACCCCAGGATTAATGATCGAGCTCGAAGCACCCAAGAAAAAGAATAATTTTAGCAGAGCGTGGTTTCGATCCACGGACCTCTGGGTTATGGGCCCAGCACGCTTCCACTGCGCCACTCTGCTGTGCGGACAGATGCGCGCTCTTCGGTGCGTGACATGGGACACTTGGAAAAGCGTTGTCTGCGTCGCCTACCGTTTAATTAACTGCGTAGCATCTGCCAGCTTGACTTGTCTCGACTTTGCTCGACTGACGCTACGCTGACGCTTGCACGAAGCGATATTTACCGCGATCGTCTCGAGATGCAGCTGCGAGATGCTCAGGATTAACATTGCACTCCACGAAGGTGGAGACATTCGAATGCACTGCCTAGCTACGCGCCCGCAACTAACAAAATGCCGACCCTGCCAGGATTCGAACCTGGAATCTTCTGATCCGTAGTCAGACGCGTTATCCGTTGCGCCACAGGGCCACTGTTCGCGTGCTGTGCTACCAGGCGGGTGCACATCGCAAAGCAACGTGATCTCCGTGGCTCGACAATTGCATGTCATCCACTGACAACGGCGGCGCGGCCACTCTGGTCTTCGGCACTCTGCAGGGAGCTGCCACCAAGGAAGGCATCTCTCCTCCTGCTGCTCGGCCACGGAGCGCCTGCACAGCTTAGAGCTTGCCACAGATCTGCCGTCGCTGATGGACAGGTAGCGGAATGCAAGGCGGCCGTTTTTTTGCATTTTTTCGGTGATGACAAGCGGTTGACATGCTTGTAAGTGTAGCATATAAAACAAGAATCGTATGAAGCATTCGTAGACAGGTGCTAACGTCGCAGTATGGCCGCAGGTGACGGTCGTATGACGGGTCTGTAGCCACAACAGGTTGGCATCAAAGTGAATACCGCTAACTGTAAGCACTGTGCTGTAGCCCCAGTGGCGCAATTGGTTAGCGCACGGTACTTATAAGGCAGTAGCCGTGAGCAATGCCGGGGTTGTGAGTTCGAGCCTCACCTGGGGCATACTTTTATTTCGTAGCAGCTGACTATGGAAGCATCGGGACGCTAGATTTGAGATGCATCACGTACCTGAGAGACCATAAATGTGCGTGCACTGTAGTCAACGACTGCGTGTTCCTCGGTAGTATAGTGGTTAGTATCCCCGCCTGTCACGCGGGAGACCGGGGTTCGATTCCCCGCCGGGGAGGTGCGATTTTTATATCGCGAAGGTTGCACATGTGGCCCGAAAAAGCATTACCGTTGTGATCAAGGAATGTAATTGCTAAAAAATCGTAAGAAAGTCTGCGTCTTAGGAAGTGTTTCTCGTATTCTGCACACGACGTCGTCGTTTCACAACTCACAGGGTTTGCCGTCGACGCTGAATCAGCGCACCCCAGGATTAATGATCGAGCTCGAAGCACCCAAGAAAAAGAATAATTTTAGCAGAGCGTGGTTTCGATCCACGGACCTCTGGGTTATGGGCCCAGCACGCTTCCACTGCGCCACTCTGCTGTGCGGACAGATGCGCGCTCTTCGGTGCGTGACATGGGACACTTGGAAAAGCGTTGTCTGCGTCGCCTACCGTTTAATTAACTGCGTAGCATCTGCCAGCTTGACTTGTCTCGACTTTGCTCGACTGACGCTACGCTGACGCTTGCACGAAGCGATATTTACCGCGATCGTCTCGAGATGCAGCTGCGAGATGCTCAGGATTAACATTGCACTCCACGAAGGTGGAGACATTCGAATGCACTGCCTAGCTACGCGCCCGCAACTAACAAAATGCCGACCCTGCCAGGATTCGAACCTGGAATCTTCTGATCCGTAGTCAGACGCGTTATCCGTTGCGCCACAGGGCCACTGTTCGCGTGCTGTGCTACCAGGCGGGTGCACATCGCAAAGCAACGTGATCTCCGTGGCTCGACAATTGCATGTCATCCACTGACAACGGCGGCGCGGCCACTCTGGTCTTCGGCACTCTGCAGGGAGCTGCCACCAAGGAAGGCATCTCTCCTCCTGCTGCTCGGCCACGGAGCGCCTGCACAGCTTAGAGCTTGCCACAGATCTGCCGTCGCTGATGGACAGGTAGCGGAATGCAAGGCGGCCGTTTTTTTGCATTTTTTCGGTGATGACAAGCGGTTGACATGCTTGTAAGTGTAGCATATAAAACAAGAATCGTATGAAGCATTCGTAGACAGGTGCTAACGTCGCAGTATGGCCGCAGGTGACGGTCGTATGACGGGTCTGTAGCCACAACAGGTTGGCATCAAAGTGAATACCGCTAACTGTAAGCACTGTGCTGTAGCCCCAGTGGCGCAATTGGTTAGCGCACGGTACTTATAAGGCAGTAGCCGTGAGCAATGCCGGGGTTGTGAGTTCGAGCCTCACCTGGGGCATACTTTTATTTCGTAGCAGCTGACTATGGAAGCATCGGGACGCTAGATTTGAGATGCATCACGTACCTGAGAGACCATAAATGTGCGTGCACTGTAGTCAACGACTGCGTGTTCCTCGGTAGTATAGTGGTTAGTATCCCCGCCTGTCACGCGGGAGACCGGGGTTCGATTCCCCGCCGGGGAGGTGCGATTTTTATATCGCGAAGGTTGCACATGTGGCCCGAAAAAGCATTACCGTTGTGATCAAGGAATGTAATTGCTAAAAAATCGTAAGAAAGTCTGCGTCTTAGGAAGTGTTTCTCGTATTCTGCACACGACGTCGTCGTTTCACAACTCACAGGGTTTGCCGTCGACGCTGAATCAGCGCACCCCAGGATTAATGATCGAGCTCGAAGCACCCAAGAAAAAGAATAATTTTAGCAGAGCGTGGTTTCGATCCACGGACCTCTGGGTTATGGGCCCAGCACGCTTCCACTGCGCCACTCTGCTGTGCGGACAGATGCGCGCTCTTCGGTGCGTGACATGGGACACTTGGAAAAGCGTTGTCTGCGTCGCCTACCGTTTAATTAACTGCGTAGCATCTGCCAGCTTGACTTGTCTCGACTTTGCTCGACTGACGCTACGCTGACGCTTGCACGAAGCGATATTTACCGCGATCGTCTCGAGATGCAGCTGCGAGATGCTCAGGATTAACATTGCACTCCACGAAGGTGGAGACATTCGAATGCACTGCCTAGCTACGCGCCCGCAACTAACAAAATGCCGACCCTGCCAGGATTCGAACCTGGAATCTTCTGATCCGTAGTCAGACGCGTTATCCGTTGCGCCACAGGGCCACTGTTCGCGTTCTGTGCTACCAGGCGGGTGCACATCGCAAAGCAACGTGATCTCCGTGGCTCGACAATTGCATGTCATCCACTGACAACGGCGGCGCGGCCACTCTGGTCTTCGGCACTCTGCAGGGAGCTGCCACCAAGGAAGGCATCTCTCCTCCTGCTGCTCGGCCAAGGAGCGCCTGCACAGCTTAGAGCTTGCCACAGATCTGCCGTCGCTGATGGACAGGTAGCGGAATGCAAGGCGGCCGTTTTTTTTGCATTTTTTCGGTGATGACAAGCGGTTGACATGCTTGTAAGTGTAGCATATAAAACAAGAATCGTATGAAGCATTCGTAGACAGGTGCTAACGTCGCAGTATGGCCGCAGGTGACGGTCGTATGACGGGTCTGTAGCCACAACAGGTTGGCATCAAAGTGAATACCGCTAACTGTAAGCACTGTGCTGTAGCCCCAGTGGCGCAATTGGTTAGCGCACGGTACTTATAAGGCAGTAGCCGTGAGCAATGCCGGGGTTGTGAGTTCGAGCCTCACCTGGGGCATACTTTTATTTCGTAGCAGCTGACTATGGAAGCATCGGGACGCTAGGTTTGAGATGTATCGCGTACATGAGAACCATAAATGTGCGTGCACTGTAGACAAGGACTGCGTGTTCCTCGATAGTATAGTGGTTAGTATCCCCGCCTGTCACGCGGGAGACCGGGGTTCGATTCCCCGCCGGGGAGGTGCGATTTTTATATCGTAAAAGTTGCACGTGTGGCCCGAAAGGACATTAACGTTGTGATCGAGAAATGTAGTTGCTGCAGAATCGTAAGAAAGTCTGCGTCTTAGGAAGTGTTTCTCGTATTCTTCACACCACGTCGTCGTCGTTTCAGAACTTACAGGGTTTGCTGTTGACGCTGAATCATCGCACCCGAGGCTTAGTGAACGAGCTCGAAGCACCCATGAAAAAGAATAATTTTAACAGAGCGTGGTTTAGATCCACGGACCTCTGGGTTATGGGCCCAGCACGCTTCCACTGCGCCACTCTGCTGCGTGGAGGCGTTCGCCCTCTTCGGTGCGTGACATGGGACACTTGGAAAAGCGTTGTCTGCGTCGCGTACCGATTAATTAACTGTGTGACATCTCTCAGCTTGACTTGTCTCGACTTTGCTCGACTGACGCTTGCACGAAGCGATATTTACCACGATCGTCTCGAGATGCAGCTGCGAGATGCTTAGGATTGACATTGCACTGCACGCAGGTGGAAACATTCGAATGCACTGCCTAGCTACGCGCCCGCAACTAACAAAATGCCGACCCTGCCAGGATTCGAACCTGGAATCTTCAGATCCGTAGTCAGACGCGTTATCTGTTGCGCCACAGGGCCACTGTTTGCGTTTCGTAATAAGAGGCGGGTACACATCGCGGAGCAACGTGTTCTCGGTGGCTCGCCAACTGCGTGTCGTCCACTGACAACGGCGGCGCGGCCACTCCGGTCTTCCGCACTCTGCAGGGAGCTGCCAAGGAAGGCATCTCTCCTCTAGCCGCTCGGCCATGGTGCGCCTGCATAGCTTACAGCTTGCCACACGTCTGCCCTCGCCGTTGGACAGGTAGCAGACGGCAAGGCGCGCGTTTTCTGCAATTTTTCGGTGATGACAAGCGGCTGATATGCCTGTAAGTGTAGCATATGAAACAAGAATCGTATGAAGCATCCGTAGACAGGTGCTAAAGTCGCAGTATGGCCGCAGGTGACGGTCGTATGATGGGTCTGTAGCCACAACAGGTTGGCAGCAAAGCGAATACCGCTAACTGAAAGCACCCTTATGTAGCCCCAGTGACAGTTCCGCTTCAGACGCGACAGCGATCGGACGTGCCTCAGCTTCCGTGCCGTCGTAGCGCCGCAAGCCGTGTTTACGTCGCTTCTTGTGACTGTGATTGTGCGTTTTCTCGTGTTACTTCGAGTTTTTGTCTTTCCTCGTCGTCTTGTTTCTCTTACTAGCGGTTTCCGTCGCTTATCGTTACAGTTATGGCTAAATCGGTTCCCCGTCAGAATACATTATGTTTTGAGTTTGACAAGGCATCGTGTCGTGTGCAACCAAACTCCCTGGAAATTCATGAGTGAATTGTGGATATAATTGGGATAACTTCAGAACAGGTTCACACAGTGCACTATGATATGGCGGATTACTGTTTCTTTGTCAAGTTTCTCACTGCGTTACAACTGGAAAAAATCTTGCAGAAAACTGGAGGAAAGGCGGAATTCCATCATCGAGACCAGTCGGTGAGTACCGTGATAATTACCAATGCCGATGTAGAATATAAACAGGTTCTGGTATTCAATTTGCCACCAGAAGTTGAAAATTACCTGTTGAAAGATGTTCTTGCTAAGTACGGTGATATGCGGCAAATCAGAATGGAAAAATGGTCTAGCCAACACAAATTGCAATGCTACAGTGGGGTTCGTTCCGTTGATATGAGCATGAAAGTTAATATTCCCTCGAATATCGTGTTCTGTGGCTATAAAGCACATGTCGTTTATAGTGGGTAAGTAGAAACTTGTTATATTTGTAACGAGAGCGGACATTTACGCAGTGGTTGTCCTCGGCGTGTTTTCATGCTTAATAACACCTTCCAAAAACGCCATAGGTTTTCACTAGCTGATATTATGACCCAACATCAGAATGGGGCGGAGACAACTTTGCAACCCAGTACGTCAGAGGCCGTTGAACCCGATCTTAGCAGCAAGTCCTTCCCGCCTTTAGCGCAAAAGAGCGAGAAGCTTCCACTTGCTGTCAGCACAACGTTATCGGTCGGTAACAAACGACGCCGTACCTGTGACGATAGTGGAACTAATGAAGAGTTGTCGGCCAACGACCAGAACTCTGTCACGGACGCGATCCCTCCCTCGCAGGAAACCCTTGCCGTAGACAGCATAGATGAGGGCTCCGACGCCGCTGCTTCCACGGCGGCGTCGGTCAACAACAGTGTCAAGCAGTGTTTACAGCTGACTGTTGTGACGCCGCCGGCCGGCCCGCCACAACACGACTTGGATGCACAACAAGAGGACGACCGTCCGATGTCGGCTCTACAGCCACACGACGAGGAAGTTGGTCTGGAGACCGTTGTAAACACCAACCTGCCCCTCAATGAACACAACCACTCTGAGAAGCCGGAAGACTATTTACCAACAGATCGTGTAGATACAAACAAACACACCTTGCCTTCCGCCGCCGCGATTTCGCACGAGTTAGCTACAGTGGAGGAAGCCGGTACTCCGACTACCGATTTCAGTCATGATCCGCCCACCCCACCTTCTGCCATTGAACTCCCGGCTGGTGGACGACGGAAAACTAAACCCAAACCAAATGTCTCCGCAGCCCGAAGGAAGACTCCGAATAAAGGAGCCGCGGAATCTGGACGCGAACCTGGCAATGTAACTTCGCAGTCTGACAGTGCGATGGACTGGGCCGCTAATGCAATGCAGCTTTCTTCCTCCTCCGATGGGCACGACCCAGGCATTTAAATTTCTGTCTCTTAATATTAACAAGGTCACGTCAGCTTTGAAAACAGCGTTGTTGCGACAGTTCATCTGCGACTCTGAAGCTGATGTTGTACTCCTACAGGAAGTGTCTATATTAAGTCTCACCGTCCCGGGTTTTCACACGATAGCTAATGTAACGAAAGACACGAGCACAGGCACAGCCATTTTATTACACGAGGGCATCCCTGTTCGAAGTATTGAAATACTCGAGTGTGGTAGAGGTATTGCTTGTCGGATTTTTGACGTCACCATAGTGAACATCTACGCTCCGCCTGGTTCAACTCACAAATCCGACTGAGCCAAATTTTTCAAAGAAGACATCATCTATTTGTTGCGACGGAACCCATCACAATTAATACTTAGTGGCGACTTCAATTGTGTCCTCAATCGAAAAGATCAGTCTCCGAACTTCAATTACTGTCGGGAATTGCATGATCTGGTACGTCATCCGCGAATGCAGGATGCATGGGAACTAAAGAACCCCACTAAGGTTAAATTTACGTACTTTACTTCGACGGCATGCAGCCGCCTTGATCGGATGCACGTCACGGCGAATATCTGTCATCGTGTTCTCGACACGGATGTCATTCCAGCTAGCTTTTCAGACCATTGTGCCCTTTCCGTAACGATCAGTTTAGACAGACAACGGACTCACCGATTCCGGAATCAATGGAGCCTCAATGTTCCTCTCCTGACGGATAATTACATACAAGATGTTATTCATGCGACGTGGACGGACTGTCTCAAGCGACGTTGTAAGTACGCTACCAATATCGCCTGGTGGAATGAGGTAGTCAAACGGAGGATGAGACAAACTCTGAAAAATTATGGCTGGCAACGAGCCCAGGATACCAAACGGACCATCGATTTTTACCAGGCGGTATTGCGGGAGTTGTATACACAAGCAACCGTAACGAATACGAACTTGGAAGGGATCAAGAAAATCAAAGCCAAACTACTAGCCATCAAGCGTACACAACTGGCGGGGCTGCGGACCAAAGCTAAAACCAAATCGCTCAAAGAAGACGAAGTCACGTCCCTGTACCACCTTATAAAGCACCGTGCGAACCGCCAGAGAACGTTTATTGAGGAACTTGAGACCGATGATGGGGTCCTCCTCACTCATCAGAGGGATATCCTTCACGCCGTTCACGAATATTTTACTCAACTGTACTCGCAATGTGCTACCCGTGGGAATGCTGACACTGAGCCCTTCTGTACTCCACCTTCAGAAGTCACGCACGCCGATAACTGCGCGATATTGCAAGATTTTGATGCGGATGACGTCCTGGACCTGATCACTGGTTCCCCGTCACACAAATCCCCCGGCCCTGATGGGCTGCCGAAAGAATTCAATGTGCGCTTCTGGCCTCTCATTGGACAAGCCTTTACAACAGTCCTCAACGAGGTGATGAGCGGGACTCACTTGCCGGCAGGCCTCAAGGAAGGCAGAATTGTCTTGGTTCCCAAACGTCAACACCGGAGAAATCTTGATCATTATCGTCCGATAACTTTACCGAATTTCGATTATAAAACTTTTGCCAGAGCACTAAATAGCAGACTAACGGCGGTGGTGAAAAAGGTGGTCCAAAATCATCAATCCTGTTTCCCTGGTCGGTCTATTATGACACCCATCTCGGAATATAGAGACATAATTTCAATAGCATCGGTGACTAACGTGAACTGTGCACTCTTATTTGACTTTTGTAAAGCGTTCGATCGTGTGAGTCATGATTATCTCATACGGTTCCTGCAGCATTGTGGATAAAATGCCAGCGTTATTGCCGTCATACGACACTTGATAACTGGTATCACAACGAAGGTTATCGTCAATGGACAGCTCACGCAGCCTATCGAGATTCAAAGAGGGGTGCCGCAGGGGAGCCCCCTCTCCATGCTCTTGTTCGTGCTGGCGCTCGAACCATTACTACGCTCCATCGACGATAAACTGACCGGCCTGACCACGGCCGATACTTATTTTGTGGTTCGCGCTTACGCCGATGATGTCGGGGTTTTAATACGGGCCGAAGAAGATATACACATCCTTAAATCCGCAATTGATGACTACTGCCGTGCCTCTGGAGCACAAATTAACACCGATAAATGCAGATTCGTCAACATCCGTGGACTGGAGAACGTAACTGTCCCGTGGGCACAAACTGCGGAAAACCACAAAACCTTAGGCATGATTGTCGATCGATGCCCACTGAAAATGTGTGCCAAAAATTGGCGGCGGATCGCCGATACCATGCATGGCGCTATTCGCGAAAACAACTGGCGGTCTATCAACCTGCTTCAACGTATTCGTCTCCTCGACACTTACATTTTCAGTAAAGCCTACTACATGGCCCAACTCTTTCCGATTCCAAGGTTACAGGCGAAGCGACTTATGAAAATCTCCAACTATTTTCTCTGGAAAGGGCACATTTTTAAACCGAAATATACCACATTGAACTTGCCGAGGAAGGCTGGAGGACTCAATTTACCAGACATCGACAGAAAGTGTACGGCCTTGTACATCAAACGCATTACCACGTTGTTGAGGAAGGAACCGCTCAGTGTAACTCATTGGCTCTTCCAAATTTTACGTCCTATCGACCTCCGTCCACCCACTGCTGTAGGACAAATCAATTTTAAACTCAAACATGTCCGGTACTATTATCTCGAAGTAAGTTACATCGGAGGCACCGTAGTTCACAGGACGGATTTATCGACAAAGGTTCTGCTCGACAGATGGCATCGAAACACGATACACCACCCCATGGAACTCAAACACCCAAGCGTCCAATGGAATATAGTCTGGCACAACATCAGTTTATCCATCCATACTTCCGTTGTGGCATCCACGTGGTATCAGGTTGTTAATAGTGTTATCCCCACCAATGAACTGTTGCACCGCAAAGGCTTACACGACTGTGATCGATGTGCGCGTTGTGGCCTGGTCGACACCTTACGCCACAGATTTACATGCGCTGGCCATTTACTTAACTGGAAGTGGGTGCAACAACGTTTGGGTCTCTTAACTCGCAGCAATGCAGCCAGTCACTCCACCGATTTCCTCCTCTGGCCAGACACCACATATTATCCTGCGACCAAGAACAACACTGTGATGTAGCTACTGGGACACTATGTGACATATGTTATTTGCCACAACGGTGACGACGATCTCGTAAGTTTTGAAACTTACATGCGAACAGCACAATGGCAAATGAAACGGTTCACCGCAGTCAAAGAAAATTTTGTAAACATGGACGCCATTATTTTTGACAAGCAAGGTGTCGGATAAAACCTCCTCACTCCTCACTGGTACCATTCAACGTCAACGACCGGCCCTTCAGATTAAACAGTAAGAGCACTACGGCAAAAAAAAAAATAAATAAATAAATAAAAATTAAAAAAATGGCACAGCGCTGGTCTAGTAAACCAGAGGTCGTCAGTTCGATCCTCACAGGAGGCAAATGAATTTTGTAACAGCACCTCCCACCGTGGCCCTATCGAAAAAAGCGGTCAAGGATAAAAAAAAAATTATGAATGGGTGCGGTATTTAAGAAACGCCCTCGCAAAAGAAAAGTGCGAATGGTGCTAATAAAGCAGGGACCAGAAAATGCTGTTTTTGGCAGTCTCCAGAGAATGCCGGCGTGAAATAATTAGTTCTTAAAATAATAAAAAAAAGGTAGTATAGTGGTTAGTATCCCCACCTGTCACGTGGGAGACCGGGGTTCGATTCCCCGCCGGGGAGATGCGATTTTAATATCGCGAAAGTTGCACGTGTGCCCCGAGAAAGCATTACCGTTGTGATCAAGGAATGTAATTGCTAAAAAATCGTAAGAAAGTCTGCGTCTTAGGAAGTGTTTCTCGTCTTCTGCACACGACGTCGTCGTTTCACAACTCACAGGGTTGCTGTCTACGCTGAATCAGCGCACCCCAAGGTTAATGATCGAGCTCGAAGCACCCAAGAAAAAGAATAATTTTAGCAGAGCGTGGTTTCGATCCACGGACCTCTGGGTTATGGGCCCAGCACGCTTCCACTTTTTCTTTTTTCCTTTTCCATCCACCCCTTCTGGCCCGTCCTCGCGCTCGCCTAAATTACCTTCATCGGCTCGGCTTCTTCGCGTTTAAAAATTCTCTGTGGAAATTAAAATTTAGTCGTGTAACAGATGGAGTCTCTTCACTAACCTTTTGGTTATTCTGGGAAGCCACTATATATTTTGTGGAAATTAAGCAAATGATATCTTCTGCGGTAAGGGGAGAAGCACATCACTTTCCAGGGATGACTGAATGTGTGTTAATCAATTTGTGGTTGCTGGGTTCTTCAGCAGCGAGAATGAACAAATCGTTTATTCCTCTTACATGGGATAATCAAACATAACATAGACCTGTCTTCGTTGTAAATGAACTTCTTCCTAAAGAAATAGTAAGTGAATAAAGACAATATCTCGCTACGTTAACGTTCGGAGTAAAAAGGAAGCATACTTTTCTCTATATTTGTCTATTTGTTGAAGTTTCTGGCGGTGATTTATTAAGTATAGCCAATAGTCTTCTTTATTTTTTCTGGCGCCGATAATATATAGGACACCGTCTGACCTTGAAGCCAACTGAGTGCTTGTCGATTTATGTTGTGGTATGGAACGGTATCGGGAGTAATCATGCTAGGTGCAGTACGCAGCATACTTGCAAGCTTCCGTGTAAAGAGAATCCAGATGTCCTTCACATTGTCGCATACAAAGCGATGTTCGATGATATGTAGTAAAGTACAGTGAATGCAATTCGGCGAGTCTACCAAGCGAATCAGGTGTAGCTTTGAATTTGTCGGTATGATCCTATTGACCACCATGTACCATGTAGACCTCACCTGTGGTGGTAAGTGTGTGTCATGAATGTTTTCCCAGATCTTCGCCCAGTTGCAATCTTGATACTTCACTTCTATTCTGTTTCGCGGTTTACTGTCCGTCAGGCAGCTGTAAAGAGCTTTGACCCTGTAGCGATCATTCTTAGGTATGTTGCTTTTAATATAACTGTATTCTAGGAAAAAGTTTCTAAAGTGGCAAAGTGCGGTCGGGATGTGACTTACGTTTACAGGAAGGTTAATGCTAGCCGGTGCAATTTCATTGAGAAGGTGGGCCGTTAAGGTATTTGGTGATCGTTGCCATTGTTTATACATGTTCCTGATATATAATGGTTTTGCTTTGTGGTAAACGTCAGTCACATTTAGGCCGCTCTTTCCCAAGGGTAGCGTCTAGGTTTCAAATGGGACTGAAAATTTGTCCCCTACTGACAAAGTGTCCGAGCGCTGCAAGCATCCGTTGTGCTATGACCTTTGGTATTGGTAGAATTTGCGCGACATAATTCACTTTGGAAACGATGTATTGACTAAAAGCACTCTTTGTATGGCGTTGAACTTTCACAAATGATGTTGTCGTATGCCGGCTCGAATTTGTACTAATAATTTTCTATAGTTAAGAGCAGCCGTGCAGCGGACGTTGCTCGTGTATTCAATGCCGAGACATTTAAATGTTGTCATTCATTTTAGTGATCGGCTGTTGCCAAGTTCTAGTCCCCTACGAAGTTCCATAATACCAGACTTTATACAGTTTACTTTCTCTCAAATGGTTCAAATGGCTCTGAGCACTATGCGACTTAACTTCTGAGGTCGCCTAGAACTTAGAACTAATTAAACCTAACTAACCTAAGGACATCACACACATCGATGCCCGATGCAGGATTCGAACCTGTGACCGTAGCGGTCGCTCAGATCCAGAATGTAGCGCCTAGAACCGCACGGCCACTCCGGCCAGCTTGCTTTCGCTCCTGATGCGGCTTTATAAGTGGTTATCAGCTGAAACGCGCGTTCTAAGTCTTCAGCTTTCGTCACCACGAAACTAACGTCATCCGTAAATGCCTGGCATACGATCTTCTGGTCATGTATGCGAAATCCCGGAAGATCTTACGTCAGGGAGAACAGCAAGGGTTCAATAGCAACGGCAAAGAAAGCCACTGACATGGGGCAACCTTGTCGTACCGAACTAGTGATGTTAATTGGTTTACTTAGTTGTCCGTTGAGACAGATCTTGGATGTAACGTTTCTCAGCAGGAGTGTAACAGTGTCAATAACTTTCCGTGGAACATTCGTTGCTGCCATCGTGCGCAGAAGATATGAGTGATTGACTTTATCGAATGCTTTCTCAAAATCTAGCGAGACTAAAGCGCATCGAATGTCGCAAGCGGCGGCTGTAGCTATGATATCTCTATATTCACTTAACGTCTGCTGTATGTTTCTAGTCTTCCCAACGCTCGTTTGGTAGGCCCCCGTGACAGTACTGATTACCGCACAGAATCGCTGCATCATGACACGCGCGAAAATCTTATAATCAGTGTTAAGTAATGTAATCGGCCGGAGATTGTCGACTGTCTTGCCACAAGGAACACTGTGTACAAGACTATTGAAAACATTGAATTCACAACATCGGCTGCAGACAAGAAGAAGAACACAGTGAAGAACACTGCTGCAACTGCACTCGTCAACGTACCGTGTGTTTTCTGTGGATGTCGACTCAATTTCAGCATTGACATTAACGATTCATTTACACATGGCAATGGTTGGCTTACTGTAGCCATTGTACGAGGTGGTACAGGAGTACCTTCTGTTCCAGGACTTGAAAGTTTTGTAGACAGAGACATTATTGCCTACCGCATGTACGATTCATTTACACATGGTAATGGATGGCTTACTGTAGCTATTGTACGAGGTGGTACAGGAGCTCCTAACGTTCCTGGCCTTGAAAGTTTTGTAGACAGAGACATTATTGCTTACCGTACCTATCATATTGGTGAACTGGCAAATAAAGACTTTGGAAAATCTGTGTATATGTCCCCATCTCCATTTTCTTTGTATACTCGTAATAAGAGAAAAATTTCTGTAAATGAGTCTGTATTTATTTGGATTAAAGGTAAAGGAGTATGTGAATATGTAAAATTTGTTGGAGACGAGCCTTATAAACATTTCACAGCACTGTTAACGGACAACCCAGTGGATATAGCGGCGCAGCAAGCTCTTACGGCGCGCTGTTTTGCGACATTGAGCACGGCCTCTCTGCTATTATGACTGAAGATGAAGTAGCAGACGCTATTCGGGGGAGCCCAAAGAATAAATCGCCTGGCCCCGATGGATTGCTGGCAGAGTTTTATCAAACCTTTCGTCACCATTTAGTTCCAAAGATGGCCTTGGTCTGTAACGACATCCTCAATGCTGGAAATGATATCTTAAGAGAATACTGTGAAGGCATAGTGGTATTGGTACCCAAAATCCCAGGGGGCAGTGTTCAGTTCTGTCAATATCTTTCTGTGTCCCCTTTTCTGTTCACGAATAACATGATACCGGGTGATCAAAAAGTCAGAATAAATTTGAAAACTTAATAAACCACGGAATAATGTAGATAGAGAGTTACAAATTGACACATATGCTTGGAATGACAAGGGGTTTTATTAGAACCAAAAAAAACAAAGTTCACAAAATGTCCGACAGATTGCGCTGGACAGCAAAACGTCAGTGACTGCGCATGACAATCGTGTATAGAAGGAGCTGTAATGAGAGAGAGAATCAGATGCACCAGCAGTCGCAGCATGTTGACGTTACCTGAAAAGGCGCTTTTAGTGAAGCTGTATTATCAGGGTGGAGAATGTGCTAGTTCAGAGTTAAGACCCTATCGCCATAGGAAGGGGATACGAACGGGTAAAGGTCGGTTGACAAATGTAGCTGTGGTGAGAAGTTCGAAGCCACGGGTTGTTTAGGCGATAGACCACATAGTGGCCGATCGAGCACAAGGCGTAATGCTACTGATACAGTTCAGGAAGAAATGGAGACTGTAGTGGGGAAGTTAGCGCTCGTGCAGTCGCACGTCGCACCGGCATTCCATACACTACTGTTTGGATGGCACTTAGGAGTACTCTCCGATGCTATCCGTACAAAATCCATCGCATCACCTGGCGATTTAATGAAGCGGAGGGCATTTGCGGTTTAGGCGTTTCAGTTGATGGCGGAAGATGACGATTGGTTGAGTAACGTGTTGTGGACCGACGAAGCTCATTTCACGCTCCGAGGGTCTGTCAACGCCCACAACTGCAGAATTTGGGCTACCGAAAATCCTAGAACTGTCGTGGAAACTCCATTGCACGACGAGAAAGTCACGGTATGGGTTGTATTTACCACATCTACCGTCATCGGGCCTTTTTTTCCGAGGAAATGCGTGATTCTGGTTTTGTAACTGCTACCGTGACGGTGAGAGGTACGCCGATATGTTACAGAATCGCATCATCCCCAGCCTGGCTGATAAACACCTGCTGCAAGGTACGATGTTTATGCAGGATGGCGCTCCACCCCATGTTGCAGACACGTGAGAGATCTCTTGCGCGCGTCGTTTGGTGATGATCGTGTGCACAGCCGCCACTTTCGTCATGCTTGGCCTCCCAGGTCCCCAGACCTCAGCCCGTGCGATTATTGGCTTTGGGGTTACCTGAAGTCGCAAGTGTATCGTGATCGACCGAGATCTCTAGGGACACCATCCGACGCCAATGCCTCACCATAACTTCGGAAATACTTTACAGTGCTGTTCACAACATTATTCCTCGACTACAGCTATTGTTGAGGAAACATGGTGGACATATTGAGCATTTCCTGTAAAGAGCATCATCTTTGCTTTGTCTTACTTTGTTATGCTAATGACTGCTGTTCTGATCAGATGAAGCTCCATCTGTCGGACATTTTTTGAACTTTTGTGTATTTTTGGTTCTAATGAAACCCCGTTTCATTCCAAGCATGTGTATCAATTTGTACCTCTCTATCTACATTATTCCGTGATTTATTCAGTTTTCAAATTTATAATGACTTTTTGATCACCTGGTACATTGATGTCGTTTCGTCCGGTACGGCGTTTTGCAGACGTGTCCTTACTTTACAGCCTTCTAGTTGCTTCCGTTTAAGTGTTAAAATCGTAGCCTGTATTCTTTTAATATGCATACGATTTGCTATTACTGTTGCATCTTCTCGATATAAATCTCTCAAACACTGAAAGTAAAATTCCATGGTTTGCTACTGCCAGGCACATCTTTCGCTGGAATAATTCATCGCTTTGATCAGGTGGGTTTCGCACATTTTACCCACCACGTAATGGCGGAATCGTACGTGGGAAACTTTTTTTCACATTCTGCCCACGTGTTTCGGAAGACTGTATGACACCCCGAGTCTGTTAAATGCGCTACGTTTAGTTTCCAGGGTTCCCTTGCCCTGTACGTCCCTTGTTTCTCTAAATTTACGGTACATATATATGGCACATGATCTGTAAAGACAGGGGCCATAGCTCTGCCTGCAAAACATGTTCCTTCATATTTGATGACGCGTAGATTCTATCGAGACGGCTAGCTGAGTGGCCAGTAACGAATGTGAATCCGGGCCTGTCGCCGTGTGTAAGCTCCCATGTGTCGATTAAATTTAACTCTTCCATAAGAGTCCGAAGCTCGGGGGACGGGTTGAAGTCTGGTGTCTGGTCTTTGGGACTGATTACACAGTTAAAGTCACCGGCGAATGTAACTTGTTCTGTAGGTCGTGCAAAGACTAGCACAATGTCGTCTTTAAAAAACTCTTCTCTCTGTCGTCGTCTCCCCGATCCAGAAGGGGCGTAGTGATTAATAAATCTGGTATTCTTGATAGTAGTTGCTATACATCTGCTATCCGCCAGGCGTTCGACAGGTGTCATCACGATCCCTTCTTTAGCCATAATCGCGGTCCCCAGTTCATTGTTATGACCAGTATTAACGATGGCATTGCAGCCTGTGATACGGTCAAGGTTGATATCGCTCACTTCCTGCAGCATGACGAAATCAGTATCAGCAGCATAGAGAAAGTCGTGAAGATTTATTAAGTTTAGTGGGCTGCTGATCTTATTGATGTTCAATGTCGCAATTCGGTAAGCTTGCAAAGACGTCATGAGGGCAGAGGTCTAGGTGATAATATGCCTACTGCTTCATGTTAATGGCGAACATCATCTAAAAGAAGTCTGCGCCATCAGCCACTGCGTTGATGCCGGCGGTAGCCTTGTGTTGCCAGTGGGACACATCTTCTTGAGCTTCTGACAACAGACCATCTATATGTCGCAGCTCCGTTGCCATCTCTTCTTCTCGACTGCCTTCATCAACGTCATCCGACCAATCACTCACGATCTTGTCTGCTTGCATACGCCGGCCGCGGTGGCCGTGCGGTTCTCGGCGCTGCAGTCCGGAACCGCGGGACTGCTACGGTCACAGGTTCGAATCCTGCCTCGGGCATGGATGTGTGTGATGTCCTTAGGTTAGTTAGGTTTAAGTAGTTCTAAATTCTAGGGGACTGATGACCTAAGATGTTGTCCCATAGTGCTCAGAGCCATTTGAACCATTTTCCTTGCATATCACGATGCGGTAGGGTGGAACATTCAGGCACAGGGTTCTGATCCATTGTACCGACATCGCAGGGTCTTCTGAGGGTAATCATCCGTGATCAGTGTCTGATTCGTCCGTCCGGGATTGTTTTGTCGTTTGGCTGTTTGTCGATGATGTTGGTACCGTCACTTCAGTCAGTTTCTGCCGTACATGGTTTGCTTTTTCGCGCAATTTTGGCCCCTTTTCTTCTGCCCTTTGATGTGCCAACCGGCGTTTCTTCCGTGATTTGGGAGACCGCGGGGGCTGGTGGACAGCTGTCTCTTTCGTTTCCACCTGGTCCACGTCTGACTTGTCTTCTCGAACTGGTATGCCTGCCGGATTGCGTTCGGTGTCCTGTTGTTGACCCTGCTTCGAGTGAGTATTTCCCTCTGTCTTCCGGGTGTGTGAGGAAAGAATATTCTGTACGACGTTCGTTTCCGTCGGTGTGACTTCTTCCTGCACGTCATGCAAACCCTCCAGCGGAACGTCTAAACGTGGTTCAGAGGTAACGTTAGACCGGGCGGCGGCGACGTAGGATATAGGCAACTTAGACGTCGGGCCCCGCTGCTCACGCTCACCAACCGGCATTTGCGCCACGCGCCGTTGTACATACTGAGCACGGATATGTTCTGTGGAACCACATCCCGCGCAATTTCTCGGTTGTCCATCATAAATCACTATGGGCCTGTATCCACGGACGGTGATGTGGGACGGAATGTGCTTAAACATGTCAATCTTCACCTGCCGGACACCGTGTAACATCGGGAAAATGTGCATATTCGACCACTTTTCTGCGATATTGCTGATGACCGTCCCGTATTCCCTCAATTTGGCATTAATTTGATCAGCATTTATTTCAAAGTGTAATTCAAATATTAGAATAGCTCTCAATCCGAGACCGGCAAATGAAACCCTGACTTCACCAACGTTGCCGTCAGAATGTTTGAACTTTAAAACCCCTCCACACGATTGAACTATCTGCTCGCATTTTTCGGGTGTCGACAATTTTAGGTACACCGTACTGCTGACAATCGGTAGGTGAAAGCCAACCATATCATCAATTGTGATTTTCATAACGTCTTTAATAAATAGCTCGACTTCAAATTACTTGGGTCGTACATAATTGGGGTCAAAGCTCAGTTTCAACGTGTCTTTTCGTATAAGTTGATCCATTGTAATCGTCTGCAACGCATCACTCCACAAGAGATGGGGCCCCTCCACGCCCGCACCAACGTGGTGACCAAACCAAAAGTTCTACTGTCACCTCCGTAAACATGTTAGTTGTCTAGTGTGTGGATCACAGGATGCTGGGCTGTGATGTTGTCCGTGCGTCTGGGTAATGCTACGCATTAACACGGTCCATCAGGTGATAGATAGTGGACGAAACGCGAGTAAGGGTAGCGATTTGAAGAGCAGAGGAAAAAAAGTGCCATGGCTCGTGCCGTGGGAAAAAAACCTCTGCGACAGTGGGATGGGTAGTAAGAGCAGTAGTGGCTTACTAGCTGCGATAGTTCATGCAAGGTTGGATTTGTTAGTATAGGTATCATGCATCATTACCATGACAAGCGATGGCGATGTGTCCCAGTTGTTGCTGCTGCTGCATTCCTGGAACAATCAAGATCGTTATACAGTAGTGGGAGATCGGCCATAGATCATCTCACTGTGTGGGGGATGTGTGGAGCTTGTTTGCATGCAGTGTACGGTACGGCTTCCCTGTGTGGTGCCAGTTATTCGGCAGTGTACTCCAATCCAGCTGGATATCCAGTAATGGGTCTGATTTACAGGGGCTCGCCTGTGCCGTTATGTTTGCGTATGCTTGGCCATAGATGTTATGTCCTTACAAGTATGTCTTTTGGTCTTTTATGTTTCCATCTATGGTTGTGGTCGTAGTTCCCCAGATTCAGAATAAACGGGTTCTGCGAATGTCTGGAGTTTCTGTATAGTCTTGTGGTGAGTTTGTGGATTACCTCCGTGAGAGTCTCAAGTCGGTATTCCCGGTGAAGGTCCGCGATGCGTGTGTATCGTGGAGCATTGCTTATGATTTTGAGTACTTTGTTTTGTATGAGCTGCAGACGGCGCAGACGTGTAGGCGCAGCGTATCCCCAGACAGGAGCTGCGTACGTCATCAGGGGTCGGATAAGTGTCATGTACATGGACCTCGACACCCTTCTGTTCAGTGTGCTACGCCTGTTGAGCATAGGATAGAGCTGTTTGAGCCTCGCGCTAGCTCGGTTGGTCATGTGTTGTATGTGGTCCCCCCAGAGTAATTTCCGGTCCAGCCAGACACCGAGGTATTTGACTTTCTCACGGAAACGTATTGGGCGTGCATGTAGAGTTATTGGTCTGCAGTATCGGTGTTTGCGCAGTTGCTTCGGTCTTCTAGTGAACAGAACGGCTTCGCACTTGTCGACGTTCACTCTAACACGCCATTTCTCCAACAAAGGCTCGGCCACTCTGAGTGCAATCTGTAGGCGTGACGTAATGTTTGATGGTTTCCAATCTTGCGCAAAGATGGCTGTGTCATCCGCGTAGATTGCCATCATTGTGTTGTGTGTGGTTGGGAGATCGTTTATGTAGAGGTTAAACAGCAGGGGCCCTAGGATGCTTCCCTGGGGTACTCCCGCGTGTATACCGTGTTGTGTTGATTGTTTTCCCTGCACGTCAGTGTTGAAACTCCTGTCTGTGAGGTATGAGTGTATTAGACGCAGCAGCCCGTCAGGGAATCCCGCGTCGCTGAGTTTGCGGATGAGGCCGTTGTGCCATAGACGGTCGAAAGCCTTTTCGATGTCCAGGAACACTGCCCCTGTAGCTTTGTTTATGTTGAAGCCATGTGTTATATGTTCAACGACCCGTAGGAGTTATTGTGTTGTGGAGTGGTGATTCCTGAAGCCGAATTGCTCCGGTCTCAGGATGTCATTTGTTATGCAGTGCCTAGTGATGCGTTTGAGAATCACCTTCTCAACAATCTTACTGAGCGAACTCAGAAGGCTGATGGGTCGGTAATTTTGTGGGAGGCTGTATTCTTTCCCCGGCTTCCTGAACATCAGGACCTTGGCCGTCTTCCAAAAGGCGGGGAAGTGTTGGTGTTTTAGTATGGCATTCGTTATGTGTGTTAGGTACTCAGTTGCTTTATCCGTGAACTCCTGGAGGACACGGTTTTGAATGCCATCATGACCAGGGGCTTTCCTAGCAGCGGAATGCATTATAGCCCAGGAGACTTCGGCTGTGCTAGCATGTCGAATGTCGTCGCGCGATGGTTGGGCTAGAATGCGTGTAACCTCTTGGTCAGTAGCAAGTGTGAACACTGGATCTGATGGTACCAGGTTCGGTGTGAATGACGCTGCGAGTGTTCGAGCCATTAGTTCTGCTTTCTCTTCCGCTGAGTATGCAGGTCCGTCAGGCCCTTGAAGCGTTGGGGTGTATATTTTCTCCCTGGTGAAATGTCGGGCTAGCTACCACACGCCAGGTCGTGCGGTGTCCAGTCCTTCGAGTTTTTGATTCCACTGTTGTGTTCTCTGCAACATCGCAGCAAAGCGCACACTTACCAAACAGCACGCGACTGCCACGGGCGAGAGCGCAAACAACCTGCGTCCGACCGCCACGGCCGCTGCCGGCTGACTGCCACCAACTGAGCTACCCAAACACGACTCACGACCCGTCCTCACAGCTTCATTTCTGCCAGTACCTCGCCTCCTACCTTCCAAAGGTCCCGAGTTCGAGTCTCGGTCCGGCACACAGTTTTAACCTGCCAGGAAGTTTCATATCAGCGCACACTCCGGTGCAGAGTGAGAATCTCATTCTTGTAATGTAGAGACGGTAATTATAATGAGGGTGTGGATTCCGATAACAGATATTGAGAGGCTGGACTCCGGGAGAGCGATAGGTATGAAAGTCTTTAATTTTACTCTTATTAATCTATATGTCCCTCCGGGTAAAAGTAAAGGGCTCTCCGCAACATTATCTGTCATCCAGCACCATCTATCGGAGACCAGTAGCAGCCAGACTAGAAAATTACCATCCCAGGGGTAGGCTGCCGTTAACACGACAACCCAAATGATTGTGACTGAAGTGATGTCATGAGTGGAAAGCATGTGCTGCTGATGAATGGCGTTGCATGGCGTTTAGTGTTGAATTTCTGCACAAACCGCTTATGACTATTGTTAACAAGTATGACGAGGACCTGGGGAACGGTTCCATTGTTCTGACGTTTTGAAGAGGCACAGCGCAGTTAATGCAGGCATCATGGTATGCAGAGCCACTGCGTATAACTTCAGGCCATGGCTGACAGTGATTAAGAAAACACTGACAGCACAATGGAACGTCATGGACGTCCTATGCACTCATATGCTGCCCGTCATGCCACATGTATGGGGTGCCATTTTTCAACACCGTAGTATTGGCATGTGACTATGAACTGTCTGTATGATGTTGAGGTACTCTAACGGCCTGAAAAATCCCCAGATCTGTCAATAGCACGTTTATGCGACCAGTCCTGACGTAAACCTCATCCCAGTGCCAGTATACGGCATATCAAGGACCGTTTACAGTAACTATTGTCCACCTCGCCTCAGGAGAGGATAAAACGGCTTTATGACACACTACACAACCGAATCAGTGTATACATTCAGTCCAGAGGGGATTAAATGTCATAATGGTTAAACTGTATCCACAATCATTATTATTTTTATGCACATAAGATGCTGAGTTTTGATAACATAAGAATTTAATTTGGGATTGAAATAATGTACTCCATTAGTATTGATGCAGCAACAACCGAGGGGAGAGACCAACATTTTTTTAGAAAAGAAGGATCATTTTTTTTCATTACTCAGAAACCCTAAGGATCTTATTATCTGGCGTTATTTTAATGGTGTGATAAACAAGAAAGACCCAGACTCCGATTTTTAATGTCTGTAGTTAACTGAAACCTTTAGTCACTGTTTTGCAACTCAAATATGCTTGGGACATCAAATATCCTACATTTGTTGCTTTCACATATATCGGTCCTTAATCATGTAGCAGAATTGAGCGACTCTACGTTTCGCAGAGCCTAGACAGATTCTTAATTAAAGCAAGAATGGTTCATATGGCTCTGAGCGCTATGGGACTTAACTTCTAAGGTCATCAGTCCCCTAGAACTTAGAACTACTTAAACCTAACTAACCTAAGGACATCACACACATCCATGCCCGAGGCAGGATTCGAATCTGCGACCGTAGCGGTCACGCGGTTCCAGACTGTAGCGCTTAGAACCGCTCGGCCACCCCGGCCGGCTAATTAAAGCACTGACGACTCCTGTGTACTCGTATTTCTCTGACCACTGCACCATGCTGGCTTCCATCAGTTTAACTAGGGAACCGTCTCGTCGTTACACAAGCCAATGGAACGGCAACATATCACTGATGCAGGAAGATGAATTAGAAGGAAGTTCGAAAGAAGCATGGGCAATGTGCCTACGCTCTGCATATAGGCACGTAACAAATTGGGAGTGCAACAGAGCAAAGCCTAATCAGTATAGTGTACAACGATCGAGAGATTTAAAGAACTCCTTAGAATTTTATTTCATCTTGCTACGAAATTTATCTGTGCAGGGAAACACTTCCAGCATCTGTCTGGTGGATATTAAGCAAACCAAGGCGAAATTGCTCAGTATTAAAAGACAGCAGATGGAGAGTCTGAAATTAAAACCCCAGGCTGAAACCGTCTCGGAGGATGAAAATAATTCCTTGTACCATCTACTGAGGCAAGAATGAAATAGAAGACGAACCTCCATTGATAGACTTTAATGGCGTGGCCCTCACGATCTAGAAAGACATCGTCAATCGTGCGTGTAAGTATTACAATGGTCTGTACTCTCTAAATCCGATTTGTGAAGAGTCCTTCAACGAGTTACTTGGCTCCATAGTTCCACAGGCCTCAGGCGAGGAAAATGAAGACCTTCTCGTTGAATTTACTAACAAAGAAATCCGATAGACCCGTGTGCAAGTCTCCTTTGAAGACATCGACGGGATCGGTTGATTTGCTTGTTGAATTTCACATCCGATATTGCCCACTGATTGGTGATAATTTCGACCAAATGGTGAACGAGGTTCTTCATGGAAAACCAAAATCTGCTGCTTTTGAAGAGAGCACAATAGCATTAATTCCAAAAAATACGGCAAAAGGAAACCTCAGCACCTTTCGTCCCAGTTCCTTATTGAACTCTGATTATTAAAAAAATCTCTGGAATTTTAAATAACAGATTCTCTCAGTTAGCCAAAAAGGCAGTAAGCGCATATCAGTTCTGTGTGGCTGGCAGAAGCTTTCTAAAGTGTAGCTGAATACAGGGACATAATTTCCATCACCACTGTGACCAAGATAAAATGTGCTATCGCTATCACTGATTTCCAAAAAGTATGTGATCTGGTGAATGACAGATTCTTTAGTACAACATTGAGAAAAATAGGTTTTAATGAACGAGTCGAAAGTATGATTATGGAATATCGCAACAGGAATCAGGCCTGTGTATCAGTCAACTGCCAGAGAACGAAGCAGGTCCAAATAAGGCGAAGCGTTCCTCAAGGAAGGCCTGGCTCAATGCTCCTATTTGTCATTTCTTTAGAGCCTTTCCTCTGCACTGTGCATGCCAGTCTAACTGGCCTCACATTATCTGGTTACCAAACAGTCATCAATGCCCATGCAGATGATGTAGGTGACGTCCTGAGAAATACCGCAGACATTTCCAAATTGTGAATGTTAATTAAAATAAACTGTAGTGTCAGCGGGGCTTCCAACACACTACAATACCCTGGGCCACGTTGGTCACCCAATGTAAAGCACTTGGAACAACCTTGACGACTTGTCCGATGAAAATGGCAACTATCAATTTCAGGAACACGTCGAGCCAAATTCTTGGAACCACAAGAGAAAACCTATCACCGAAACATCAATCAGGTTCAGAGGGTAATTTCAATTAACGCCTCCATTCTCTCCAAAAGTTACTATATGGCGCATTTCTTCCCGCTATCGGAAATGATTGCCAAGACGATAATGTCAGCCATCGCCAGCTATCTGTGGAGAAGGGAAATATTCAGACTGGATGCAAAAACTGCGACTCTGTATCCCACGAATGGAGGTCTGGTGTTAGTCGATCTCAAAAATAAGGTCTCTGCACTTTTTCTTAAAAGGACAGCAAATATCTTTAGAGAAAACACTGATAGCATTACAACTAAATTATTCAAAGTAGTCAGGCCTGCAAGACAGGTCGATGTGCATAAAATAAATCACCGGCTGCTGCACGTTCCGACATATTTCGTGGAACTCAGCTATTTCAACAGTGAGATAATCAGTTCGGGATGAATAACGGCCCGAGATATCTCATGTCATAGAACCTAGGAGAAAATCAAATTAGAAAGAAAATACCCACATCTCGACTGGGACACCGTATGGAAACATGTCAGCATGAGTGGTTTGCCATCGGACGTCAAATCGGCGTAGTACAAAACAGTGAATGAGATCATCAGCACCAACAACAAGCTAAATGCAGTCGGCATTATCGAAACTAAACTTGGTCTCAAATGCAAACTAATCGACGTACTAGGAAACAGATTCACGTGTGGTGGGAATATAACGAACTGTAATTGGATAAGACATCAACTGACTTTTGTTACGAGATCTTCAATAGAAAATTGTCCCGCAGCGTTATTTCTCACACCACAGACTCGATATTTTCCTGTAACAAAACACAACTCGGTCCATTGGCTAATGGGACAATATGGAAATTACATTATTTATAATCTGGGAACTGCCAATACCATTGATTTCCAGATGAACCTGAAGCGTGCATTTTACAGAAGTGTGAAATACGAAGATGGCAAGACGAATTACTTCAGTATGCTTAATATTGTATTTGAGCGTCTGGGAATCGGTTAAAAGAGAAACGTGACAAACAGAAGTCATTATTTTAGTATAAAAAGCTTCAAAACAGAAGTGAAATGAAACGTCGTGTGGCTAGGGTCTCCCGACGGTAGACCGGTCGCCTGGTACAAGACTTTTCAGTAGATGCCACGCCGGTGACTTGCCTGTCGATGAGGGCTACGTGATAATGAAAACAGCACAACACAGTCCCAGAGAGGAGAAAATCTCCGACCCAGATGTTAATCGAACCTCGAACTGTTCCATAACGTTCTGCCGCGCTGACCACTCAGCTATGTTTTTTTCCGCTTGGGTGAAACACTTTACCTCCCAAGCATCGTGTCTGAATAGGTCATGCAATTTTTTACAATTGTTAAAACATCGGACCTGGTGCGTTTTGTTTGAAACACAGTTAAAATCGCCTGCTATCAGCATTTGCTTTGGGTTTCTTCCAAGCAAATAAATAAGACTTTCTGTATAAAACAAACTTCTTTCCGCATTTTTCGTATTTCAACAATGGTTTTATCGTAAATCATGCAACCTAGAATGCAGCCTAGACGTCGTCCGCATTCTAACGTTTCAATTCCATCGATTGGGATACCTTTCCGTATCAAGGTTCCCTTACTGGTTTCGGGAGCAACGTTTCGTATGGATTGAAGGCCAACTACTTGCAGATCATCTGTTACGACTTCTTGTAACAACACCACACCTTTCGAGTGGTAAATAAATTTCCGCAAGGAAGCCACTTTTAAATCTGCCTGAATCCTATTAACATTGAGTGACATGATTTTATAAAATGGTTCAAATGGCTCTGAGCACTATGGGACTTAACATCTGTGGTCATCAGTCCCCTAGAACGTAGAACTACTTAAACCTAACTAACCTAAGGACATCACACACATCGATGCCCGAGGCAGGATTCGAACCTGCGAGCGTAGCGGTCGCGCGGTTCCAGACTGAAGCGCCTAGAACCGCACGGCCACACCGGCCGGCTGATTTTATAAGGTTCTGTCGTTTAGCGGACTTTTCATTCCTGTTCTGTATCATTTGACTGTTTATTTTCCTTTAACATTTTCAGGCTTTTCCCATTCCATTTTGGCACCTGCCTGACAGTCTGACTTCACTGTTAATATTTTGATCCTCGTAGTGCTGAGTCTTGTTCTTTTTGCGCCACCCATTGATACTGTTCCTGCGCCGCCCACTGTTACTTCGGCACACGGGGGAGAGGGACGGTCCATGCTCACGACGGCATATGACAGCCGCGCCGCCGGTTCCCGCGACTGTAAAGCCGGTAAATCCACCTCCAATGCGAGTGCCAGAATATCACCACGCCCACTATCAGTTTCCGATAGCCTGTTATCACGAACGTCCCCGATCTGTTTGTTGTCCTGCGACCGAGGCAGCTTAAAATATTGATGTTTACTGTTTTCGCCGTCGGGTTTGTTTTGTGACTGACTATGAGGCGGGACAGCATGTTTACAGTCCGAGCTGTTGGATTCGGTTCGCTGCTGGACTTACTTGGCCTACGGCTGTGCAGTGTCTTGTGATAGCTGAACCTCCTCGCCCTACAGGCTGGCTGGCAATGGCGCCTGGGTCGGCTGCTCGCCGCAAGTTGTACAGGCAGCGCCTGTTTCAGGAACTGGGAGGGCAATGGTTTCAATTTCTTTTGCAGCATCCACAGCCTCTATTTCAAAGACTGACCGCTATATACACTACTGGTCATCAAAATTGCTACACCACGAAGATGACGTGCTGCAGACGCGAAATTTAACCGACAGGAAGAAGATGATGTGAAATGCATATGATTAGCTTTTCAGAGCATTCACACACGGTTGGCGCCTGTGACGACACCTACAACGTGCTAACCGATTTCTCATACACAAACAGCAGTTGACCGGCGATGCCTGGTGAAACGTTGCTGTGATGCCTCGTGTAAGGAGGAGAAATGCGTACCATCACGTTTCCGACTTTCATAAAGGTCGGATTGTAGCCTATCGCGATTGCGGTTCATCGTATCGCGACACTGCTGCTCGCGTTGGTCGAGATCCAATGACTGTTGGCAGAATATGGAATCGGTGGGTTGTATGGCTTGAGATTTCGTAAATGATGTTGCTGTATGCCGGCTCGAATTTGTGCTAATAATTTTTTTTTTGTTACAAGCAGCTGTGCAGCGGATGTTGCGTGTGTATTCAACGCCGAGACATTTAAATGTTGCTATTATTTTTAGTGATCGGCCATTGCCAAGTACTAGTCCCCTACCAAGTTCCATAATGCCAGAGTTTTGCAGTTGACTTTCGGTCCTGATGCGGCTTCATAAGTGGTTATCAGCTGAAACGCGCGTTCTAAGTCTTCATCTTTCGTCACCACGAAACTGACGTCATCCGCAAATGCCTGGCATACGATCTTCTAGTCATGTATGCGTAATCCCGGAAGATCTTGCATCAGGGAGAACAGCAATGGTTCAAGAGCAACGGCAAAGAAAGCCATTGACATGGGGCAACCTTGTCGTACCGAACTAGTGATGTTAATTGGTTTACTTAGTTGTCCGTTGAGACAGATTTTGGATGTACCGTTGCTCAGCAGGAGTGTAACAGTGTCAATAACTTTCCGTGGAACATTCGTTGCTGCCATCGTGCGCAGAAGATATGAGTGATTGACTTTGTCGAATGCTTTCTCAAAATCTAGCGAGACTAAAGCGCATCGAATGTCGCAAGCGGCGGCTGTAGCTATGATATCTCTATATTCACTTAACGTCTGCTGTATGTTTCTAGTCTTCCCAACGCTCGTTTGGTAGGCCCTCGTGACAGTACTGATTATCGCACTGAATCGCTTCATCATTACACGCGCGAAAATCTTACAATCAGTGTTATGTAATGTAATCAGCCGGAGATTGTTGACTGTCTTTCCCCCTGGGATTTTGGGTACCAATACCACTATGCCTTCACAGTATTCTCTTAAGATATCATTTCCAGCATTGAGGATGTCATTACAGACCAAGGCCATCTTTGGAACTAAATGGTGACGAAAGGTTTGATAAAACTCAGCCGGTAATCCATCGGGACCAGGCGATTTATTCTTTGCGTTCCCTCCAATGGCGTCTGCTGCTTCATCTTCAGTTATCACTGCAGCGATGCCGTCCGCCGCTTCCGTGCTTAATGTCGCAAAACGTCGTACCATAAGGGCTTGGTGTGCCGCTATATCCACTGGGTTTTCCGTTCACAGTGCTGTGAAATGCTTATGAAGCTCTTCTCGTATGTCGCGCTGTTGGTTTAAGAGTCGACCATCTGCAGTGTTCAGTTCTGTCAATATCTTTCTGTGTCCCCTTTTCTGTTCGCGAATAACATGATACCGGGTGATCAAAAAGTCAGTATTAATTTGAAAACTTAGAGAGGTAAAAACTGACACGCATGCTTGGAACGACATGGGGTTTTATTAGAACCAAAAAAAAAAAAAAACGAAGTTCACAAAATGTCCGACAAATGGCGCTGGACAGCAAAACGTCATTGACTGCGCATGACAATTGTGTATAAAAGGAGCTGTAATGAGAGAGAGAATCAGATGCACCAGCAGTCGCAGCATGTTAACGTTACCTGAAAAGGCGCTTTTAGTGAAACTGTATTATCAGAATGGGAAATGTGCTAGTTCAGCGTTAAGATCCTATCGCCATAGGAAGGGGATTCGAACGGGTAAAGGTCCGTTGACAAATGCAACTGTGGCGGGAAGTTCGAAGCCACGGGTTGTTTAGACGATAGACCACATAGTGGCCGATCGAGCACAAGGCGTAATGCTACTGAGACGATTCAGGAAGAAATGGAGACTGTAGCGGGGAAGTCAGCGCTCGTGCAGTCGCAAGTCGCACCGTCATTTCATACACTACTGTTTGGTTGGCACTTCGGCGTACCCTCCGATGCTATCCGTACAAAATCCATCGGCATCACGAACTGTTACCTGGCGATTTAGTGAAGCGGAGGGCATATGCGGTTTGGGCGTTTCAATAGATGGCGGAAGATGACGATTGGTTGAGTAACGTGTTGTGGACCGACGAAGCTCATTTCACGCTCCGAGGGTCTGTCAGCGCCCGCAACTGCAGAATTTGGGCTACCGAAAATCCTAGAACTGTCGTGGAAGCTCCATTGCTCGACGAGAAAGTCACGGTATGGGTTGTATTTACCACATCTACCGTTATCGGGCTTTTTTTCTTCGAGAAAATGCGTGATTCTGGTTTTGAAACTGCTACCGTGACGGTGAAAGGTACGCCGATATGTTACAGAATCGCATCATCCCCAGCCTGGCTGATAAACACCTGCTGGAACGTACGATGTTCATACAGGATGGCGCTCCACCCCACATTGTTAGACACGCGAAAGATTTCTCGCGCGGGTCGTTTGGTGATGGTCGTGTGCTCAGCCGCCACTTTCGGCATGCTTGACCTCTCAGGTCCCCAGACCTCAGTCCGTGCGATTATTGGCTTTGGGGTTAGCTGAAGTCGCAAGCGTATCGTGATCGACCGACATCTCTAGGGACAACATCCGACGCCAATGCCTCACCATAACTCCGGACATGCTTTACAGTGCTGTTCACAACATTATTCCTCGACTACAGTTATTGTTGAGGAATGATGGTGGACATATTGAGCATTTCCTGTACAGAACATCATCTCTGTTTTTTTTTACTTTGTTGTACTCTTTGTTATACTAATTGCCGGCCGGTGTGGCCGAGTGGTTCTAGGCGCTTCAGTCTGCGTTGTCTCTTGCATGCCTCGGGCATGGATGTGTGTGATGTCCTTAGGTTAGTTAGGTTTAAGTAGTTCTAAGTTCTAGGGGACTGATGACCTCAGATGTTAAGTCCCGTAGTGCTCAGAGCCATTTTGTTATACTAATTATTGCTATTCTGATCAGATGAAGCGCCATCTGTCGGACATTTTTTGAACTTTTTTTTGTTCTAATAAAACCCCATGTCATTCCAAGCATGTGTGTCAATTTGTACCTCCCTATCTACATTATTCCGTGATTTATTCAGTTTTCAAATTTATAATGACTTTTTGATTACCCGGTACATCGATATTTTTTTTATATGCATACGATTTGCTATTACTGTTGCATCTTCTCGATATAAATCTCTCAAACAGTGTAAGTGAAATTCCACGGTTTGCTTCTGCCAGGCATATCTATCTATGGAAAAATTCTTCATCGCTTTGTTAAGGCGGGTTTCGCACATTTTACCCACGACGTAATGGCAGAATCGTACGTGGGAAAACTTTCTTTCACATTCTGTCCACGTGTTTCGGAAGACTGTATGACACTCCGAGTCTGTCAAATGCGCTACGTTTAGCTTCCAGGGTCACCTTGCCTGTATTCTTTTAATATGCATACGATTTGCTATTACTGTTGCATCTTCTCGATATAAATCTCTCAAGCACTGAAAGTAAAATTCCACGGTTTGCTTCTGCCAGGCACATCTATCTATGGAATAATTCTTCATCGCTTTGGTAAGGCGGGTTTCGCACATTTTACCCACGACGTAATGGCAGAATCGTACGTGGGAGAACTTTCTTTCACAAAAAAATGGTTCAAATGGCTCTGAGCACTATGGGACTTAACATCGGAGGTCATCAGTCCCCTAGAACTTAGAACTACTTAAACCTAACTAACCTAAGGACTTCACACAACACCCAGTCATCACGAGGCAGAGAAAATCCCTGACCCCGCCGGGAATCGAACACGGGAACCCGGGCGTGGGAAGCGAGAACGCTACCGCACGACCACGAGCTGCGGACTTTCTTTTACATTCTGCCCACGTGTTTCGGAAGACTGTATGACAACCCGAGTCTGTCAAATGCGCTACGTTTAGTTTCCAGGGTCCCCTTGCCGTGTACGTCCCTTGTTTGGCAAAATTTATGGTACATATACAGGATGAAAAGTATTTAACCGACAAACTCTGGGTTGTTGTAGGGGACATGAAAACAATTATTTTTCAAATGGCTCTGAGCACTATGGGACTCAACTGCTGAGGTCATTAGTCCCCTAGAACTTAGAACTAGTTAAACCTAACTAACCTAAGGACATCACACACATCCATGCCCGAGGCAGGATTCGAACCTGCGACCGTAGCGGTCTCGCGGTTCCAGACTGCAGCGACAGAACCGCGCGGCCACTTCGGCCGGCAATTATTTTTCCCTAATGTCATTTTTTCCTATGAGGAGTCTTTAAACCAGAGGAGGAAGATTTCTCTGGTCGCAAATTAATTAAACCAACAAACAGTTTTCCATTTTTGATGACCAAGAGACAACACATTAACACAACACAATTTCAGTTACATTAGGTTTTCAAAAATGCCTTCATTGACACGTAAACAAAGGTTACACAGTCGGATCATGTTCTTTCTGTCACGGGCAAAAACCCCAGGAGTATCCTGAATTGTTCCTGCTGCTGCTACTATCCGGCCAACCAGATCCTCTTCTGATGCAACAGGAGTTGCGTAAACATCTAGCCACGCACAAAAAATCCTAAGGGGACATATCTGGGGATCGAGCAGGCCATGGTACAGGACCACCTCTGCCAACCCACGTTTCTGGGAACCGTCGATGAAGGAATCGACGCACACGACGACAGAAATGTGCAGGCGCCTCGTCATGTTGGAACCACATGCGTTGTATTGTAGCGAGCGGGACGTCTTCCAGCAATTCTGGCAATGCTCTGGCGAGAAAATTTTAATAGTGCGTGCCATTTAATGGCCTAGGTAGCAGATACGGCCCAATTAAACAGTCCCCTACAACACCGACCCACACATTAACGAAGAACTGCACTGATTGAAGGATCCCGCTCTACATGCTGCAAGACGGCTTCCTCAAATTACAGCGTTCTTACCGTGCGACGGCGTTCCTGTCCAGGTAATCTGCTAAATGACCCGGTCTCACGCAGACGTTGGTACACAGCAGTAAAGGTCGTATGATGCGGGATTCGGCGATAAGGATATTGTAGTTGATAAACTCGCTGTGCAACTCGTCCGTTGTGGTGCGCTACGTAGTACGCACCAACCATATCAGTGTACTCACTCCAGGTGTATCGCTCCACTAGTAAACAGAGACAGTGCACTACTACACTGGTGGACAGCAGTTGCCTACAACTGAAGAGCGTAATACGCCCTCTAACAACTGAAGATCGTAATACGGCCTCTAACAACTGACGAGCGTAATACAGCCTCCACCGGTTTAAATAATCCTCATACGAAAAAAATGCCATTAGGGAAAAATATTTGTCTTGATGTCCCCCACAACCTCCCAAAGTTAAATACTTTTCACCCTGTATATGACACATGATCTGTTAAGACAGGCGGCCATAGCTCTGCCTGCAAAACATGTTCCTTCATATTTGATGACGCGTAGATTCTATCGAGACGGCTAGCTGAGTGGCCAGTAACGAATGTGAATCCGGGCCTGACGCCGTGTGTAAGCTCCCATGTGTCGATTAAATTTAACTCTTCCATAACAGTCCGAAGCTCGGCGGACGGGTTGAAGTTTGGTGTCTGGTCTTTGGGACTGATTACGCAGTTACAGTCACCAGCGAATGTAACTTGTTCTGTAGGTCGTGCAAAGACTAGCACAATGTCGTCTTTAAAAAACTCTTCTCTCTGTCGTCGTCTCCCCGATCCAGAAGGGGCGTAGTGATTAATAAATCTGGTATTCTTGATAGTAGTTGCTATACCTCTGCTATCCGCCAGGCGTTCGACAGGTGTCATCACGATCCCTTCTTTATCCATAATCGCGGTCCCTAGTTCATTGTTATGACCAGGATTAACGATGGCATTGCAGCCTGTGATACGGTCAAGGTTGATACCGGTCACTTCCTGCAGCATAACGAAATCAATATCAGCAGCATAGAGAAAGTCGTGAAGATTTTTTAAGTTTAGTGGGCTGCTGATCTTATTGATGTTCAATGTCGCAATTCGGTAAGCTTGCAAAGACGTCATGAGGGCAGAGGTCTAGGTGATAATATGCCTACTGCTTCATGTTAATGGCGAACATCATCTAAGAGAAGTCTGCGCCATCAGCCACTGCGTTGATGCCGGCGGTAGCCTTGTGTTGCTGGTGAGATACATCTTCTTGAGCTTCTGACAACGGACCATCTACACTCCTGGAAATTGAAATAAGAACACCGTGAATTCATTGTCCCAGGAAGGGGAAACTTTATTGACACATTCCTGGGGTCAGATACATCACATGATCACACTGACAGAACCACAGGCACATAGACACAGGCAACAGAGCATGCACAATGTCGGCACTAGTACAGTGTATATCCACCTTTCGCAGCAATGCAGGCTGCTATTCTCCCATGGAGACGATCGTAGAGATGCTGGATGTAGTCCTGTGGAACGGCTTGCCATGCCATTTCCACCTGGCGCCTTAGTTGGACCAGCGTTCGTGCTGGACGTGCAGACCGCGTGAGACGACGCTTCATCCAGTCCCAAACATGCTCAATGGGGGACAGATCCGCAGATCTTGCTGGCCAGGGTAGTTGACTTACACCTTCTAGAGCACGTTGGGTGGCACGGGATACATGCGGACGTGCATTGTCCTGTTGGAACAGCAAGTTCCCTTGCCGGTCTAGGAATGGTAGAACGATGGGTTCGATGACGGTTTGGATGTACCGTGCACTATTCAGTGTCCCCTCGACGATCACCAGTGGTGTACGGCCAGTGTAGGAGATCGCTCCCCACACCATGATGCCGGGTGTTGGCCCTGTGTGCCTCGGTCGTATGCAGTCCTGATTGTGGCGCTCACCTGCACGGCGCCAAACACGCATACGACCATCATTGGCACCAAGGCAGAAGCGACTCTCATCGCTGAAGACGACACGTCTCCATTCGTCCCTCCATTCACGCCTGTCGCGACACCACTGGAGGCGGGCTGCACGATGTTGGGGCGTGAGCGGAAGACGGCCTAACGGTGTGCGGGACCGTAGCCCAGCTTCATGGAGACGGTTGCGAATGGTCCTCGCCGATACCCCAGGAGCAACAGTGTCCCTAATTTGCTGGGAAGTGGCGGTGCGGTCCCCTACGGCATTGCGTAGGATCCTACGGTCTTGGCGTGCATCCGTGCGTCACTGCGGTCCGGTCGCAGGTCGACGGGCACGTGCACCTTCCGCCGACCACTGGCGACAACATCGATGTACTGTGGAGACCTCACGCCCCACGTGTTGAGCAATTCGGCGGTACGTCCACCCGGCCTCCCGCATGCCCACTATACGCCCTCGCTCAAAGTCCGTCAACTGCACATACGGTTCACGTCCACGCTGTCGCGGCATGCTACCAGTATTAAAGACTGCGATGGAGCTCCGTATGCCACGGCAAACTGGCTGACACTGACGGCGGCGGTGCACAAATGCTGCGCAGCTAGCGCCATTCGACGGCCAACACCGCGGTTCCTGGTGTGTCCGCTGTGCCGTGCGTGTGATCATTGCTTGTACAGCCCTCTCGCAGTGTCCGGAGCAAGTATGGTGGGTCTGACACACCGGTGTCAATGTGTTCTTTTTTCCATTTCCAGGAGTGTATATGTCGCAGCTCCGTTGCCATCTCTTCTTCTCGACTGCCTTCATCAACGTCATCCGACCAATCACTCACGATCTTGTCTGCTTGCATATCGCGATCCGGTAGTGTGGAACAATCAGGCACAGGGTTCTGATCCATTATATCCGACATCGGAAGGTAATCGTCCTTGATCAGTGTCTGATTCGTCCGTCCGGGATTTTTTTGTCGTTTGGCTGTTTGTCGATGATGTTGGTACCGTCACTTCAGTCAGTTTCTGCCGTACATGGTTTGCTTTTTCGCGCAATATTGGCGCCTTTTCTTCTGCCCCTTGATGTGCCAACCGGCGTTTCTTCTGTGATTTGAGAGGCCGCGGGGGCTGGTGGACAGCTGTCTCTTTCGTTTCCACCTGGTCCACGTCTGACTTGTCTTCTCGAACTGGTATGCCTGCCGGATTGCGTTCGGTGTCCTGTTGTTGACCCTGCTCCGAGTATTTCCCTCTGTCTTCCGGGTGTGTGAAGAAAGAATATTCTGTGCGACGTTCGTTACCGTTGGTGTGACTTCTTCCTGCACGTCATGCAAACCCTCCAGCGGAACGTCTAAACGTGGTTCAGAGGTAACGTTAGACCTGGCGGCGGCGACGTAGGATATAGGCAACTTAGACGTCGGGCCCCGCTGCTCACGCTCACCAATCGGCATTTGCGCCACGCGTTGTGAGCACGGATATGTTCTGTGGAACCACATCCCGCGCAATTTGTCGGTTGTCCGTCATAAGTCACTATGGCCCTGTATCCACAGACGGTGATGTAGGACGGAATGTGCTTCAACATGTCAATCTTCACCTGCCGGACACCGTTGAACACTGGAAAAATGTGCATATTCGACCACTTTTCTGCAATATTGCTGATGACCGTCCCGTATTCCCGCAATTTGGCATTAATTTGATCAGCAATTATTTCAAAGGGTAATTCAAATATTCGAATAGATCTCAGTCCGAGAATGGCAAGCGAAACCCTGACTTGACCAACATTGCCGTCAGAATGGTTCAAATGGCTCTGAGCACTATGTGACTCGGTTTCTGAGGTCATCAGCCCCCTAGAACTTAGAACTACTTAAACCTAACTAACCTAAGGATATCACTCACATCCATGCCCGGGGCAGGATTTGAACCTGCGACTGTAGCGGTCTCGCGGTTCCAGACTGTAGCGCCTAGAACCTCTCGGTCACTCCGGCCGCCCCGTCAGAATGCTTGAACTTTAAAACTCCTCCACGCGATTGAAGTATCTACTCGCATTTTTCGGGTCACGGCAATTTTAGGTACACCGTACTGCTGACAATCGGTAGGTGAAAGCCAACCATATCATCAATTGTGATTTTCATAACGTCTCTAATAAATAGCTCAACTTCAAATTACTTGGGTCGTACATAATTGGGGGTCAAAGCTCGGTTTCAACGTGTCTTTTCGTATAAGTTGATCCATTGTAATCATCTGCAATGCATCACTCCACACTGCAACAACGCAGCAAAGCGCACACTTACCAAACAGCACGCGACCGCCACGGGCGAGAGCGTAAACAACCTGCGTCCGAACGCCACGGCCGCTGCCGGCTGACTGCCACCAACCGAGCTATCCAAGCACGACTCACGACCCGTCCTCACAGCTTCAATTCTGCCAGTACCTCGCCTCCTACTTTCCAAAGGTCCCGAGTTCGAGTCTCGGTCCGGCACACAGTTTTAACCTGCCAGGAAGTTTCATATCAGCGCACACTCCGGTGCAGAGTGAGAATCTCATTCTTGTAATGTAGAGACGGTAATTATAATGAGGGTGTGGATTCCGATAACAGATATTGAGAGGCTGGACTCCGGGAGAGCGACAGGTATGAAAGTCTTTAATTTTACTCTTATTAATCTATATGTCCCTCCGGGTAAAAGTAAAGGGCTCTCCGCAACATTATCTGTCATCCAGCACCATCTATCGGAGACCAGTAGCAGCCAGAGTAGAAAATTACCATCCCAGGGGTAGGCTGCCGTTAACACGACAACCCAAATGATTGTGACTGAAGTGATGTCATGAGTGGAAAGCATGTGCTGCTGATGAATGGCATTGCATGGCGTTTAGTGTTGAATTGCTGCAAAAACCGCTAATGACTATTGTTAACAAGTATGACGAGGACCTGGGGAACGGTTCCATTGTTCTGACGTTTTGAAGAGGCACAGCGCTGTTAATGCAGGCATCATGGTATGCAGAGCCACTGCGTATAACTTCAGGCCATGGCTGACAGTGATTAAGAAAACACTGACAGGACAATGGTACGTCATGGACGTCCTATGCACTCATATGCTGCCCGTCATGCCACATGTATGGGGTGCCATTTTTCAACACCGTAGTATTGGCATGTGACTATGAACTGTCTGTATGATGTTGAGGTACTCTAACGGCCTGAAAAATCCCCAGATCTGTCAATAGCACGTTTATGCCACCAGTCCTGACGTAAACCTCCTCCCAGTGCCATTATACGGCATATCAAGGACCGTTTACAGGGACTATTGTCCACCTCGCCTGCCTCTGGAGAGGATAAAACGGCCTTATGACGCTCTACACAACCGAATCAGTGTATACATTCAGTCCAGAGGGGATGAAAAGTCGTAATGGTTAAACTTTATCCACAATTATTATTAATTTTATGCACATAAGATGCTGAGCTTTGATAACATAAGAATTTAATTTGGAATTGAAATAATGTACTCCATTAGTATTGATGCTGCAACAACCGAGTGGAGAGAGCAACATTTTTTAAAAAAAAGGAGGATCATCTTTTCATTACTCAAAAACCCTAAGGATCTTATAGTGTGATAAATAAGAAAGACTCTGACTCCGATTTTTAATGGCTGTAATTAACTGAAACCTTTAGTCACTATTTTACAACTCAAAGATTCTTTGGACATCAAATATCCTACATTTCTTGGTTTCAAATATATATCGGTCCTTAATCATGTAGCAGAACTGACCGACTCTTGTACTCGTACTTCTCTGACCACTGCACCATGCTGGCTCCCATCAGTTTAACTACGGCAACGTATCACTGATGCAGGAAGATGAATTAGAAGGAAGTTCGAAAGAAGCATGGGCAATGTGCCTACGCTCTCCATATAGGCACGTAATATATTGGGGCTGCAACAGAACAAAGCCTAAACTGAGAAAAGTTCTCACCCAGAATAGTATACAACGATCGAAAGACTTAAAGAACTCCATTGAAATTTATTTCATCATGCTACGTAATTTATCTGTGCAGGCAAACACTTCCATCATCCGTCTGGTAAATATCAAGCAAACAAAGGCCAAATTGATTAGTATTAAAAGACAGCAGGTGGAGGGCCTGAATTTAAAATCCAAGGCTAAAACCGTCTCGGAGGATGAAAATAATTCGTTGTTCCATCTACTGAGGCACCAGTGAAATAGAAGACGAACCTTCATTGATAGACTTCAATCAGAGAATGGCATGACCCTCACGACTTTTCAATCGTTCGTATAACTATTACTAAGGTCTGATTCTGTAAGTCCGATTTGTGACGAGTCCTTCAACGAGTTACTTGGCTCCATAGTTTCACAGGTCTCGGACGAGAAGAATAAAGACCTTCTCGTTGAGTTTACTAACAAAGAAACCCATAGAACCGTCTGCAAGTCTCCTTTGAAGACATCGATGGGACCGTTTGGTTTGCTTGCTGAATTTTACATCCGATATTTCCCACTGATTGGTGATAAGCTTACCCAAATGGCGAATGAGGTTCCTCATGGAAAACCAATAACTGCTGCTTTTGAACAGAACACAACAGTACTAATTCCAAAAAATACAGCAGAAGGAAACATCAGCACTTTACGTCCCATTTCCCTGGTGAACTCTGATTATAAAATAATCCCTGGAATTAAAAACAGATTCTCTCAGTTGACCAAAAAGACGGTAAGCTCATTTCAGTTTTGTGTGCCTAGCAGAAGCTTTATTAAAAATGTGCATAATTGCCATCACCGCTGTGACCAAAATAAAATGTGCTATCGCGTTCACTGATTTCCAAAAAGTATTTGATCGGGTGAATGACAGATTCCTTAGTACAACATTGAGAAAAATAGGTTTTAATGAACGAGTCGAAAGTGTGATTAAGGAATATCGCAACAGGAATCAGGCCTGTATATCAGACAACTGCCAGAGACCGAAGAAGGTCCAAATAAGGCGAAGCGTTCCTCAAGGAAGGCCTGGCTCAATGCTCCTATTTGTCATTTCTTTAGAGCCTTTCCTCTGCACTGTGCATGCCAGTCTAACTGGCCTCACAGTATCTGGTTACCAAACAGTCATCAATGCCCATGCAAATGATGTAGGTGACGTCCTGATAGATACCACAGACATTTCCAAATTGTGAATGTTAATTAAAATGTACTGTTTTGTCAGCGGGGCTTCCAACACACTACAATACCCTGTGCCACGTTGGTCACCCAATGTAAAGCACTTGGAACAACCCTGACGCCTTGTCTGATGAAAATGGCGACTATCAATTTGAGGAACACGTTGGGCCAAATTCTTGGAAGCTCAAGAGAAAACCTATCACCATAACATCAACCAGGTTCAGAGGGTAATTTCAATTAACGCCTCCATTCTCTCCAAAAGTTACTATATGGCGCAGATCTTCCCGCTATCGGAAATGATTGCCAAGATGATAATGTCAGCCATAGCCAACTATCTGTGGAGAAGGGAAATATTCAGACTGGATGCAAAAACTGCGACTCTGTATCCCACGAATGGAGGTCTGGTGTTAGTCGATCTCAAAAATAAGGTCTCTGCACTTTTTCTTAAAAGGACAGCAAATATCTTTAGAGAAAACACTGATAGCATTACAACTAAATTATTCAAAGTAGTCAGGCCTGCAAGACAGATCGATGTGCATAAAATAAATCACCGGCTGCTGCACGTTCCGACATATTTCGTGGAACTCAGCTATTTCAACAGTGAGATAATCAGTTCGGGATGAATAACGGCCCGAGATATCGCATGTCGCAGAACCTAGGAGAAAATCAAATTAGAAAGAAAATACCCACATCTCGACTGGGACACCGTATGGAAACATGTCAGCATGAGTGGTTTGCCATCGGACGTCAAATCGGCGTAGTACAAAACAGTGAATGAGATCATCAGCACCAACAAAAAGCTAAATGCAGTCGGCATTATCGAAACTAAACTTGGTCTCAAATGCAAACTAATCGACGTACTAGGAAACAGATTCACGTGTGGTGGGAATATAACGAACTGTAATTGGATAAGACATCAACTGACTTTTGTTACGAGATCTGCAATAGAAAATTGTCCCGCAGCGTTATTTCTCACACCACAGACTCGATATTTTCCTGTAACAAAACACAACTCGGTCCATTGGCTAATGGGACAATATGGAAATTACATTATTTATAATCTGGGAACTGCCAATACCATTGATTTCCAGATGAACCTGAAGCGTGCATTTTACAGAAGTGTGAAATACGAAGATCGCAAGACGAATTACTTCAGTATGCTTAATATTGTATTTTAGCGTCTGGGAATCGGTTAAAAGAGAAACGTGACAAACAGAAGTCATTATTTTAGTATAAAAAGCTTCAAAACAGAAGTGAAATGAAACGTCGTGTGGCTAGGGTCTCCCGACGGTAGACCGGTCGCCTGGTACAAGACTTTTCAGTAGACGCCACGCCGGTGACTTGCCTGTCGATGAGGGCTACGTGATAATGAAAACAGCACAACACAGTCCCAGAGAGGAGAAAATCTCCGACCCAGATGTTAATCGAATCTCGAACCGTTCCATAACGTTCTGCCACGCTGACCACTCAGCTATCTTTTTTCCACTTGGGTGAAACACTTTAACTCCCAAGCACCATGTCTGAATAGGTCATGCAATTTTTTACAATAGGTAAAACATTGGACCTGGTCCTTTTTGTTTGAAGCACAGTTAAAATGGCCTGGTATCAGCATTTGCTTTGTAACACCCCACCTGTCACTTAGCAGGTTTTGGTGTGTGTTCACCCCAACTAATTGACTAACAGATCAACAGAGAGTGCAAAACTGCCGCAATATCGGATAACACAAAAAAGTAATATGGCCCTGTGACTCCTGATTGACCTGCGGTGGCAGTGTTGACATTAATATATTCAGAATTGATCACTTTTAATTAAAAAGGGGTGCACATTGATGTTGTATTCACCTATTGAACACCAGATGCAAATGTTGAACATAAAATTAATTAAGAAAGTGGCTTGGGACTTCAACTACTTGATTGAAAATGGATGCAGTCGATTAGCACAAAGTTATTTTAACTCTGGACCTTCAATCATCACATTACAAGACTCTCCTATCAGGCAGTGGTACTAAATTGCGTTTGCATGGAGTAAAGCACGATAATTCAAAAGTAATTCCTATCGACTGACCCAGGCGTAATGCGAAGTGCGAGAAGAATTCTACAATACACGGCCCATGAAACACTCATGGAAACTTTGCCGACGTGATCCAACAAATTAATCAGTGGGCGGAGTGGGTGTAATATCACCAAATACAGCATGTCAGAGCGGCGTCGTTGTGTGGACGTTGGCCGACCTCATGGTGATGCAAGGCTGCGCTCGTCTATTCACTCCTAGCTATCTTGCTCAGTCCATAGCTGAACCAAAACTTTCTATCTCCAAGCTCAATCGTCCTAAACTGCAGAGATGGTCACTCTTTCTCAGGCAAGCTGAGTAAAGTCCGCTCTTCGCCTCGGTTTCCCCACCAGCAAAATCACTTATGCCAATTGCAGCGCAAGTCGCGTTAATTATGCGTCGCTTCCCAGCACTGACCAATGCCTGCTCTGGGAAGTGAACAAATTCCCACAAAATTTCCCTTCCTCTCAACTTCTCTCTCCCAGGCCACCCATCAAGGTTAACATCTGCACAACACCAAGTTTTCCGGAATTCTGACTCCCAGGAGAGTACTTCAAATTCCTTGGTCCTATGTTCCCATCGGAGGCCGGCATATTTCATTCTGTCGCTCTTCACCTGATTTGCTTCAGACTCTGCAGACCGTGAATTCAGCGTGAAGTTGCTATAGTTATGAACACACATATATTGACCTCTGTTGACCGCTCCACCATAGCTTTGCGCGGCTTTCTCGGATGTTTCACAGAAAACGGGACGACGGACATTTATCAACAGGTGTACAAGTTCTCTGTCTGTTTCCCAGTACACCAGCATGGGGTTGGGGTCAACCACCCACTCACTGTCACTCATCTTAAGGCGGCTGGAGGCCACGCCTCGTTACTGCTTTCTCAGAGCTTGAGCCGCCCTAAGCTGCCTATTGCCGCTTCCCTTAGCCACTCCCACGGCGGCCACAGTCAATTCTGAGTACTTCCCCGGGGGAAACTAGCCTCCAGTAAATCGACGTGTATCCACAAAGTTTTCATGCTGTGTGAATTACTTTAAAACCATCAGCCAATATTAATTATTCCAATATATCCATACTATACCATCTACAAGATGCATTGCGCCTTGACAGTCATTTTGTTCAGCCCTACTGTTCCCTCAACATGAGTTAGGTGATCTTTAATGACTTCATGTAAGGGGCATAGTTCTTGCCATCTTACAGCTTTGGTTCTCTTCGAAGCAAATAAATAAGACTTTCTGTATAAAACAAACTTCTTTCCGCATTTTTTTGTATTTCAACAATGGTTTTATCGTAAATCATGCAGTCTAGACCTCGTCCGCATTCTAACGTTTCAATTCCATCGATTGGGATACCTTCCCGTATCAAGCTTCCCTTACTGGTTTCGGGAGCAACGTTTCATATGGATTGAAAGCCAACTACTTGCAAATCATCTGTCACGACTTCTTGTAACAACACCACAGCTTTCGATTGGTAAATAAATTTCCGCAAGGAACCCACTTTTAAATCTGTCTCAATCCTATTAACATTGAGTGACATGATTTTATAAGCTTGTGTCGTTTAGCGGACTTTGCTTTCCTGTTCTGTATCGTTTGACTGCTTGTTTTCCTTGAACATTTTCAGCCTTTTCCCATTCCATTTTCGCACCTGCATGACAGTCTGACTTCACTGTTAATATTTTGATCCTCGTAGTGCTGAGTCTTGTTCTTTTTGCGCCACCCATTGATACTGTTCCTGCGCCGCCCACTGTTACTTCGGCACACGGGGGAGAGGGACGGTCCATGCTCACGACGGCATGTGACAGCCGCGCCGCGGGTTCCCGCGACTGTAAAGCCGGTAAATCCACCTCCAATGTGAGTGCCGGAATATCGCCACGGCCACTTTCAGTTTCCGATAGCCTGTTATCACGAACGTCCCGATATGTTTGTTGTCCTGCGACCGAGGCAGCTTAAAATATTGATGTTTACTGTTTTCGCCGTCGGGTTTGTTTTGTGACTGACTACGAGGCGGGACAGCATGTTTACAGTCCGAGCTGTTGGATTCGGTTCGCTGCTGGACTTACTTGGCCTAAGGCTGTGCAGTGTCTTGTGATAGCTGAACCTCCTCGCCCTGCAGGCTGGCTGACAATGGCGCCTGTGCCGTCTGCTCGCCACAAGATGTACAGGCAGCGCCTGTTTCAGGAACTGGGAGGGCAGTGGTAGCAATTTCTTTTGCAGCATCCACAGCCTCTATTTCAAAGACTGACCGCTATATACACTACTGGTCATTAAAATTACGGCACCACGAAGATGACGTGCTACAGACGCGAAGTTTAACCGACAGGAAGAAGATGATGTGATATGCAGATGATTAGCTTTTCAGAGCATTCACACAAGGTTGGCGCCTGTGCCGACACCTACAACGTGCCGACATGAGGAAAGTTTCCAACCGATTTCTCATACACAAAAAGCAGTTGACAGGCGTTGACTGGCGAAACGTTGTTGTGATGCCTCGTGTAAGGAGGAGAAATGCGTACCATCATGTTTTCGACTTTGATAAAGGTCGGATTGTAGCCTATGGCGATTGCGGTTTATCGTATCCCAACACTGCTCGCGTTGGCCGAGATCCAATGACTGTTAGCAGAATATGGAATCGGTGGGTTCAGGAGGGTAATACGGAACGCCGAGCTGGATCCCAACGGCCTCGTATCACTAGCAGTCGAGATGACAGGCATCTTATCCGCATGGCGGTAACGGACCGTGCAGCCACGTCTCTATCCCTGAGTCAACAGATGGGGACGTTTGCAAGACAACAACCATCTGCACGAACAGTTCGACGGCGTTTGCAGCAGCATGGACTATCAGCTCGGAGACCATGGCTTCGGTTACCCTTGACGCTGCATCACAGACAGGAGGACCTGCGATGGTGTTCTCAACGACTAACCTGGGTGCACGAATGGCAAAACGTCATTTTTTCGGATGAATTCGGGTTCTGCTTACAGCATCATGATGGTCGCATCCGTGTTTGGCGACATCGCGGTGAACGCACATTGGAAGCGTGTATTCGTCATCACCATACTGGCGTATCACCCGGCGTGATGGTATGAGGTGCCATTGGTTACTTGTCTCGGTCACCTCTTGTTCGCATTGACGGCACTTTAAACAGTGGACGTTACATTTCAGATGTGCTACGACCCGTGGCTCTACCCTTCACTCGATCCCTGCGAAACCCTACATTTCAGCAGGATATTGCACGATCGCATGTTGTAGGTCCTGCACGGGCCTTTCTGGATACAGAAAATGTTCGACTGCTGCCCTGGCCAGCACATTCTCCAGATCTCTCACCAACTAGAAACATCTGGTCAATGGTGGCCGAGCAGCTGGCTCGTCACAATACGCCAGTCACTACTGTTGATGAACTGTGGTATCGTGTTGAAGTTGCATGGGCAGCTGTACCTGTACACGCCATCCAAGCTCTGTTTGACTCAATACCCAGGCGTATGAAGGCCTTTATTACAGCCAGAGGTGGTTGTTCTGGGTACTGATTTCTCACTATCTATGCACCCAAAGTTCGTGAAAATGTAATCACATGTCAGTTCCAGTATAATATATTTGTCGAATGAATACCCGTTTATCATCTGCATTTCATCTTGGTGTAGCAATTTTAATGGCCAGTAGTGTATATACATGACGTAGGCCTTGTATCCATGTACCATAATGTAAGACAGGATATTTTCCTTAATGTGCATTTCAACTGACCTAATCCCACTGTGGCGTTGTAGCTTTTGCTGACTGGACCATCGTTCGATCCGGATGTACCGCACATCGCCATATTTGGCCAACCCCTTTTTCAAGTAACAGTTCTCTACTTCTGGGGGTAAATTAAACACACGGACGTTTTCGTTATCTACGTCAGCGTTGGTAATTGTAATTCTCGTAGTACTTACAGTTTCATCGCAATGGCGAAACTCAGCTTTCCCTCCAGTTTTTGGTAGTACCCTGTCTAGAAGCACCTGGTTCAGCAGCTTAACAAACAAGCAGTATTGCTCAGGCTCATAATAAGCGGCGTGCATTTGATCCGATGTAATGTCAATGGTGTCAAAAATCCACTGATGAAACCATGAAGAACTTGTTTGTACAGGGCGTGAGGTCTTATCGAACTCGAAGCGCAGGGTACACTTCCTTGGAAACATTCGAGACATGCCTGCCCTTAGTTAGCGGCCGAAGCCGCTATGAACAACAGATCGACTAAGAAACAAAGAAGACTGAAAACATACGGTCTCACACGAAAATACGTCCCTACACGTAACGAAACAAACTGTAACAAAGAGCGTTCGCAACTTGTAAACACGAGCTAAGCGGAGCGTCAAGCAAGTCCTCGCAGTACAGAGTCTCAAGCGGAACCGAATCGAGGCAAACAAACCAAAACAAAAAAAAGGTTCATTTCTTTAATACAATTACTTTAATGCTGAAAAATAAGTTTGTTTTGTTTTATGGATGAACAAGAAGACGAAATAAAAGACAATCATAACAAGGTACTATATCATTGACGTAATACAAATTTATTTTCTGATTGAAAAGAAGTTCGTTTTTCTTCACGGAAGTAGAAGATAATTAAAAAAAATACGTGGATCAAGAATCATTGCTTTCACATAGATTTCTTTCACCTCGCAACAAGTTTGTTTCATTTTTTTTAAAGTTTGTTTTCTTTATGGAAGAAACTATATATACATGGTGTTACAAAAAGGTACGGTCAAACTTTCAGGAAACATTCCTCACACACAAATTAAGAAAAGATGTTATGTGGACATGTGTCCGGAAACGCTTAATTTCCATGTTAGAGCTCATTTTAGTTTCGTCAGTATGTGCTGTACTTCCTCGATTCACCGCCAGTTGGCCTAATTGAATGAATTGTTGAACATGTGCCTTTACAAGTACGACACAACATGTGGTTTCTGCACGATGGAGCTCCTGCACATTTCAGTCGAAGTGTTCGTACGCTTCTCAACAACAGATTCGGTGACCGATGGGTTGGTAGAGGCGGACCAATTCCATGGCCTCCATGCTCTCTTGACCTCAACGCTCTTGACTTTCATTTATGGGGGCATTTGAAAGCTCTTGTCTACGCAACCCCGGTACCAAATGTAGAGACTCTTCGTGCTCGTATTGTGGACGGCTGTGACACAATACGCCATTCTCCAGGGCTGCATCAGCGCATCAGGGATTCCATGCGACGGAGGGTGGATGCATGTATCCTCGCTAACGGAGGACATTTTGAACATTTCCTATAACAAAGTGTTTGAAGTCACGCTGTTACGTTCTGTTGCTGTGTGTTTCCATTCCATGATTAATGTGATTTCAAGAGAAGTAATAAAATGAGCTCTAACACGGAAAGTAAGCGTTTCCGGACACATGTCCACATAACATATTTTCTTTCTTTGTGTGTGAGGAATGTTTCCTGAAAGTTTGGCCGTACCTTTTTGTAACACCCTGTTTTATTTCAGGACACCAGCTGCGTCGTCCTTAATGGTATAGTGGATAGTACCCAAGCCTGTCACGCGGCAGACCGGCGTTTGATTTCCCGTCGGGGAGATCCGTTTTTTATATCGCAAAACTGCGCGAATGTTGCTCGCGTGGCGCGAAACAGAATGCCACATCTTAGGAAATGGATCTCGCATACCTTACACGACGGTGTCGTCGTTCCAGAATTGCAGGTTTTGCTATTAATGATGAATCAGCGCACTCCAACCAACACTTTAGGCTTAATAATAGTTTTATCAGAGCAATGATTCGATCCACGATCTCTGGGCTACAGTCCCAGCGCGCTCCCACACCACCGCACTCCTGAATGTACATACTCCACTTTTCATCACGTGACGTGGCACACTTCGAAAGTGTTGCCTGCTCGCTTTGCCACGACTTAATTTAATTGCGTGCTATCTCCTAGAGTTATCAGCTTGACTTGTCGCAGGCAGCGATATTTACCGCGAACGCCTCGACATGCAGTTCCGAGATGCTCAGGAATAACACCGCATTCGACGAAGGCGGCGACATACGACATCCGTTGCCTAGTCACGCGCCGTCATCTAACACAGTGCCGCCCCCGCTGAAATTCGAACGCGGAAATCTTCTGATCCGTAGTCAGACGCTTTATCCGTTGTGCGAAAGGCCGCAGCGTGCATTCCGTATTATGAGACAAGTGCACATCGAAAATGAACGTGTTTCCGTGCTTTGCGTTTTGCGTGTCGTCCACTCACCGCGGTGGCGCGGCCACTCTAGTCTTCCGCGCACTGCAGAGAGCTCCCAAGTAAGAAACCTCTCCTCCAGCTGTGCGGCCGCAGTGGGCCTGCAGGACTTACAGCTTGACACGCATCTGCGGTCGCTGTTCTACAGGATGCAGACGGAAAGGCGTGCGTTTTTCTGCATTTTTTTGGCGATGACAAGCAGTTGATATGCTTGTAAGTGTAGAATATGAAACATGAATCGCATGAAGCATTCGTAGACAGGTGCTAAAGTCGCAGTATGGCCGCAGGTGACGGTCGTATGACGGGTGTGTAGCCACAACAGGTTGGCATCAAAGTGAATACCGCTAACTGTAAGCACTGTGCTGTAGTCCCAGTGGCGCAATTGGTTAGCGCACGGTACTTATAAGGCAGTAGCCGTGAGCAATGCCGGGGTTGTGAGTTCGAGCCTCACCTGGGGCATACTTTTATTTCGTAGCAGCTGACTATGGAAGCATCGGGACGCTAGATTTGAGATGTAACACCTACTTGAGAGACATAAATGTGCGTGCACTGTAGACACCGACTGCGTGGCACTCGGTAGTATAGTGGTTAGTATCCCCGCCTGTCACGCGGGAGCCCGGTGTTCGATTCCCCGCCGGGGAGGTGCGACTTTTATATCTTGAAAGTTGCACGTGTGGCCCGGAAGAGCATTAACATTGTGATGGTGGCAGAAGAAAAGGCCCGCTTTTTTCTGCATTGTTTCGGTGATGACAAGCGGTTGATATGCATGTAAGCATAGGATATGAAACGAGAATAGTTCGAAGCATTCGTACTCAGGTGCCAAGGCCGCAGCATAGCCGCAAGTGACGATCGTAGGATGTTTTTGTGGCCACCACAGGTTTGCAGTAAAGTGAATACCACTAACGGAGAGCAGAGTGCTGTAGCTCAAATCTGGCTTCACCTGTCGTCGAGAGAGATAGTGTTTACGCTGTGCTCCGTTCTGGACAATCCAAGTTCGCTGTTTCTTGTAATGTTACATTCTTTATTTATCTTGCTGTTAGCTGATCGTTTCGCCCAGTTCTCGATATTTTTATTTTTTATTTTTTTGTCTGGGAATTGGCATTTCTGGTACACAATTCTTGCAACATGCCACTGTAGGCTTTTTTAAATTATAGGACTCTGATTTCTGTAGTAGTATCATTGAACAAAATATAGGTAGTATGAGATTTACACTTCCTATGGGAATGTTGATGAACTTCAGGTATCTTTTGGTGGACTGGGCTTGCGTACAGTATGCATATTTGAACCCCCGTTTGAAATTTTCGAGCATGTGAGCCAGGTTTTAAGTGCATACTATCGCGTCCTTCCCATTCACTGAGGAAGGTAGGGAAAAGGTTACCCGTTGCCTGCAGTGAATGGCCTGAGACAAGTTCGTATCGATTTGATGAAGCTCAAATGGTTCATATGGCTCTGAGCGCTATGGGACTTAAGATCTGATGTCATCAGTCCCCTAGAACTTAGTACTACTTCAAACCTAACTAATCTAAGGACATCATACACATCCATGCCCGAGGCAGGATTCGAACCTGCGACCGTAGCGGTCGCGCGGTGCCAGACTGAAGCGCCGAGAACCGCTCGGCCACAGCGGCCGGCTTTGATGAAGCACACCCCGTTCTTAATAAATGTATCCGGATACATCTACATCTACATACATACTCCGCAATCCACCATACTGAGCGTGGCGGAGGGTACCTCGTACCACAACTAGCATCTTCTCTCCGTGTTCCACTCCCAAACAGAACTAGCCCTAACTCTCTTACCTTATCTTTGTGGTCTTTCCGCGAAATATAAGTTGGCGGCAGTAAAATTGTACTGCAGTCAGCCTGAAATCCTGGTTCTCTAAATTTACTCAGTAGCGATTCACGAAAATAACGCCTCCTTTCCTCCAGAGACTCCCACCCGAGTTCCTGAAGCATTTCCGTAACACTCGCGTGATGATCAAGCCTACCAGTAACAAATATAGCAGCCCGCCTCTGAATTGCTTCTACGTCCTCCCTCAATCCGACCTGACAGGGATCCGAAACGCTCGAGCAGTACTCAAGAATAGGTCGTATTAGTGTTTTATAAGCGGTCTCCTTTACAGATGAACCACATCTTCCCAAAATTCTACCAATGAACCGAAGACGACTATCCGCCTTCCCCACAACTGCCGTTACATGCTTGTCCCACTTCATATCGCTCTGAAATGTTACGCCCAAATATTTAATCGACGTGACTGTGTCAAGCGCTACACTACTAATGGAGTATTCAAACAATACAGGATTCTTTTTCCTATTCATCTGCATTAATTTACATTTATCTATATATTTAGAGTTAGCTGCCATTCTTTACACCAATTACAAATCCTGTCCAAGTCCACTTGTATCCTCCTACAGTCACTCAACGACGACACCTTCCCGTACACCACAGCATCATCAGCAAACAGCCGCACATTGCTATCCACTCTATCCAAAAGATCATTTATGTAGATAGAAAACAACAGCGGACCTACCACACTTCCCTGGGGCACTCCAGATGATACACTCACCTCCGATGAACACTCACCATAGAGGACAATGTAGTGGGTTCTATTACTTTGGAAGTCTTCGAGCCACTCACATACTTGGGAACCAATCCCATATGCCCGTACCTTAGTTAGGAGTCTGCAGTGGGCCACCGAATCAAACGTTTTCCGAAAGTCAAGGAATATGGCATCCGTCTGATACCCTTCATCCATGGTTCGCAAGATATCATGTGAAAAAAGGGGGAGTTGCATTTCGCAGGAGCGATGCTTTCTAAAGCCGTGCTGATGCATGGACAGCAACTTCGCTGTCTCAAGGAAATTCATTATATTCGAACTGAGAATATGTTCGAGAATCCTGCAACAAACCGATGTTAAGGATATTGGTCTGTAATTTTGAGGATCCGTCCTTCAACCCTTCTTATATACAGGCGTCACCTGCGCTTTTTTCCAGTCGCTCGGGACTTTACGTTGGGCAAGAGATTCGCGATAAATGCAAGCTAAGTAAGAAGCCAATGCAGTAGAGTACTCTCTGTAGAACCGAACTGGAATCCCATCAGGACCTGGCGATTTATTTACTTTCAACCTATACAGCTGATTCACAAGCCCAGGGATGTCTATCACTATGTCCTCCATACGGGAATCTGTACGAGACTCAAACGGCAGTATGTTTGTACGATCCTCCTGCGTGAAAGATTTCTCAAATGCTAAATTTAAAATTTCAGCTCTCGTTTTGCTGTTTTCCGTTGCCAGGCCAGACTGATCACTGAGTGACTGGATGGAAGCCTTCTGTGTTTATTTACGATGGACAGCCAACAACTTATTCGATATGCGATTCGACGGAGCACATTCGTGCAGAGTGTTCAGCTGCCGTCCAAGGACAGAGTCACCCGCACACCAGGTGTTGTAAACAAACGGCTCTCGTGTGCTGTAGCGGCGGCTGACGTACCGCCGCCCCTCCCACTGCGACAAGTGTGACGCAGGAAACGGGCACCGATACTGTCTCACAACTCTTACACCTCCATGATTCCACTAAGCCGACAAGGGGAGGCCACAACGTTTGTAACGCGGATTTACTGAAAACTTCGTACACTCGTAGCACTCCACGAGGACAGCAAAATGTCTAAGCAGTAGCGCGTACTTCTCAAGCGTTATTGATAAAATCGCATGATAATTTCGGTCGTCGAATATATATTTGTGCGTGGCTATTTTAACCATGAAGCGTCTCCGCCAGAGTGGTGCCGGCACGGTAGGTCAGCTTGTTTGGTCAGAGCGTTAATTACCATTTATAATAAAAAAACTGAGCGAACAGTTGAACGAACGAACTGCACGACTGTCACCGGACGTCCGCCCTAAACAAATTCAGCGAACAATATAGAACAAAATGTTCTTTTTTTTAAAAAAAAAAAAAAAAAGTGTTTGGCGTTCAAGCCGCTGGACCGCTGGACCGAGTTCCGTTCGTCAGTTTTTTTTAGTTTTCAGCACAGTCATTTTCTTTACTATTTATATTACAATTGATGTAATGGGGAAAATACGTGTAGTCGGATGAACTTTTATCAAATTTACAATGTTATTTGGCAGTCTACTAATTTTTATTATCACAAATAATGTAATATTCCTAACTATCGACTAGTAAACGACCAAACGCATAAAGTGATACTGAAAATGTATGCTTGTCCGTGTCTTCAAAACTGTTGGTATTTAAACGAAAGAGAACGAAAAAATGCATCTCGGAAAACGCTATTAAAATACACTCGATACTGCATAATCAATTATCAGCGCCGATTTTTAAGGAAATACTGCGTTATGCATGGTTTGCTTCTAAACCATCGTCTGAAAGAGAGGTTTTTGAAAATGTTAACGAAGTTTGTTTTTCCACAGAAAACGTCAAAGGACCTTGCGTATGCGGAAACATAGCATTTATTCAATGCAGCTGGTGCCGTTTAACTTTATGTTTGCCATGGTTTTACGAAAAATACCATCCTGCAACTTGTACTCGTAATGTCGAAAGCGACGATTAATTGTACGTCTTTCGAAAGCCGTCTGTGCTGGTCAAAACCTGGAGGTAACAAGTCGTTTCGGGCTCCTTCCAGGTATAAGTGATTTCTCAAACCACGGACAAGCACACATTTTCAGTATCACTTTATGAGTTTGGTCGTTTACTAGTCGATAGTTATGAATATTACGTTATTTGTGATAATAAAAATTAGTAGACTGCCAAATAGCAGTGTAAATTTAACAAAAGTTCATCCGATTACACGTATTTTCCCCATTACATCAATTGTAATATAAATAATAAAGAAAATGTGTTGAAAATAAAAAAAAACTGAAGAACGGAACTCGATCCAGCGATCCAGCGGCTTGAACGACAAACACTTTTTTTAAAAAAAGAACGTTTTGTTCTATATTGTTCGTTGAATTTGTTCAGGGCGGACGTCCGACGATACCCGTGTAGTTTGTTCGTTCATCTGTTCGCTCAGTTTCTTTGTTATAAAGGGTAGCTAACCCTCTGACCGAACACGCTGAGCTACCGTGCCGGCACCACTCGGCCGGAGACGCTTCATGGTTAAAGTTGCCACGCACAAATATACACTCCTGGAAATGGAAAAAAGAACACACAGACACCGGTGTGTCAGACCCACCATACTTGCTCCGGACACTGCGAGAAGGCTGTACAAGCAATGATCACACGCACGGCACAGCGGACACACCAGGAACCGCGGTGTTGGCCGTCGAATGGCGCTAGCTGCGCAGCATTTGTGCACCGCCGCCGTCAGTGTCAGCCAGTTTGCCGTGGCATACGGAGCTCCATCGCAGTCTTTAACACTGGTAGCATGCCGCGACAGCGTGGACGTGAACCGTATGTGCAGTTGACGGACTTTGAGCGAGGGCGTATAGTGGGCATGCGGGAGGCCGGGTGGACGTACCGCCGAATTGCTCAACACGTGGGGCGTGAGGTCTCCACAGTACATCGATGTTGTCGCCAGTGGTCGGCGGAAGGTGCACGTGCCCGTCGACCTGGGACCGGACCACAGCGACGCACGGAAGCACGCCAAGACCGTAGGATCCTACGCAGTGCCGTAGGGGACCGCACCGCCACTTCCCAGCAAATTAGGGACACTGTTGCTCCTGGGGTATCGGCGAGGACCATTCGCAACCGTCTCCATGAAGCTGGGCTACGGTCCCGCACACCGTTAGGCCGTCTTCCGCTCACGCTCCAACATGGTGCAGCCCGCCTCCAGTGGTGTCGCGACAGGCGTGAATGGAGGGACGAATGGAGACCTGTCGTCTTCAGCGATGAGAGTCGCTTCTGCCTTGGTGCCAATGATGGTCGTATGCGTGTTTGGCGCCGTGCAAGTGAGCGCCACAATCAGGACTGCATACGACCGAGGCACACAGGGCCAACACCCGGCATCATGGTGTGGGGAGCGATCTCCTACACTGGCCGTACACCACTGGTGATCGTCGAGGGGACACTGAATAGTGCACGGTACATCCAAACCGTCATCGAACCCATCGTTCTACCATTCCTAGACCGGCAAGGGAGCTTGCTGTTCCAACAGGACAGTGCACGTCCGCATGTATCCCGTGCCACCCAACGTGCTCTAGAATGTGTAAGTCAACTACCCTGGCCAGCAAGCTCTCCGGATCTGTCCCCCATTGAGCATGTTTGGGACTGGATGAAGCGTCGTCTCACGCGGTCTGCACGTCCAGCACGAACGCTGGTCCAACTGAGGCGCCAGGTGGAAATGGCATGGCAAGCCGTTCCACAGGACTACATCCAGCATCTCTACGATCGTCTCCATGGGAGAATAGCAGCCTGCATTGCTGCGAAAGGTGGATATACACTGTACTAGTGCCGACATTGTGCATGCTCTGTTGCCTGTGTCTATGTGCCTGTGGTTCTGTCAGTGTGATCATGTGATGTATCTGACCCCAGGAATGTGTCAATAAAGTTTCCCCTTCCTGGGACAATGAATTCACGGTGTTCTTATTTCAATTTCCAGGAGTGTATATTCGACGACCAAAATTATCATGCGATTTTATCAATAACGCTTGAGAAGTACGCGCTACTGCTTACACATTTTGTTGTCCTCGTGGAGTACTACCAGTGTACGAAGTTTGCAGTAAATCCGCGTTACAAGCGTGGTGGACTCCCCTTGTGAGTGAGACTGCTTTCCGCGGCCACAAAAGGAAGAACAAGGTAACCCGGAGGTTTCGACTGATTCTCACCACCGTCAAATTGATCAGCAGCCGCTACGAAAGGTGGGAAACCTAGTCACCGAAGGAGCTTCGCTGCCTAAATCCACACCAAATGACTTGCAATATATGGAAATTACATCTACTGGATTGCAGAAAAACGAAAAGAAGCGGTCTGCGCTTCCGGTGGCGGAGCAGGGAGGTCAAAAGACCCGAAAGAAGTTGCGCCACATTACGAAGACGATCAACGACCAAAATTATATTGGACCAGAGGATAAGGACATTTCCCATAGCTCAACTTACAGTTAAGACAAGAAATATGAGGAAACCTTTTACTACGCAGATCCAGTGGAAGGAGAGCAAGTACGGAAGGCTTAAAGGTATACAATGATGGTTCCCTCACACGAACATCTGCTGACTGCAACAAAGATCGAGCTTCAACTAGAATGGACTGAGCAACTGATGCGGAGGACAAATTTGTACCTCGAGCAACGACGTCAGATGATACGCTGCAGATGGTCATTGAGCATAGAAACGTTGATGAGTGTCTCTTTGCAGTGTGTCCTCTATCATTGAGATGAATTGAAATGCATAATTTGCCCTGAGATAATTGCAGAAAAATGTTTTTGAACATTAAATTAGTGTTTATGTCATGGCGCATAATTTTTTTTCTCGTTACGTGGAAGGCCGCCTACGGTGAAAGTCACAGATGTATTATTATTATTATTATTTTCTATTATTCCCATTTAAGAGAGTGTTTGAACTTGAATTCCTTTATGATGATTGTTTATGTTTTTTCTGAGCCCAAATTTTCTTCATGTGTTCACTGTGTTGTTTCTTTCGCTCCGCTGTCCATTTGCATCCTTTACTGTTATGTGTGCTTGTCTGAGGTCCTCTTCAACTTCTTTTATCCATTTTGCTTTTCCCCTGCCTGAGTTGATGACTTTAAGAATTCGCTTTGAAATTCTGTTTTCATTCATCCTGTGGATATGTCAGTAGAACTGCATTCTTCTTTTCCTTATTGTATCCGTAATCTTGTCTGTGTATTTATATAATTCTGATGTTGGTCTCTTCTTCCAGAGTCCTTGCTCTTGTATCGGGCCAAAAATTTTCCTGAGAATTTTCCTTTCTTGTTTCTTTATTTCTTTGATTTTAGTTTGCCCACCTATTTGTGTTGTTTCAGATGCATACAGTGCCTCCGGAAGTACGACAGTGTTGTAGTGCCTCAATTTTGCGTTAATGGATATGGACTTTTTGTTATAATAGTTCAACGTGAGTTTATATGCTTTCTGTAGTTTTTTTATTCTTTCCTCATTGGCCTTTAGGTTGATCCCTGATGGCTGGATGATTTCTCCCAGGTACTTAAAATGTGGTACTTGTACAATTTTCCCATGGGTTGTCACAATAGGCAATTTGTCTTGTGGCACTCTTTCTATGTACTGGGTTTTCTCACATGAGATTTGCAGGCCAGTTCTTTGTGCAATTTCGTGTAACTTCTCTATGGCGTTAGTGGCTTCTTTTCTATTATTTGTGAGGATTGCAAGGTCATCCGCAAAAGCTAAACACTTCACATTGAATCTATTATCTTTTCTAATGCCAATTTGGATTCCTTTGACTTCTTTTTCCCATGTCCTGATAATTTTTTCAAGAATGATATTAAAGAGTAATGGTGAAAGTCCGTCACCCTGTCGCACTCCAGTTTGGATTTCAAATGGTTCCGAGATATCCCCCATAAATTTAACCTTGGAGACTGTGTCAGTTAATGTTTCCCGAATGATTGCTCTTGTCTTTCTGTCAATGCTGAATTCTTCCAGCGTCTTACAGAGAGCTACTCTATCCATTGAGTCGTAGGCCTTTTTAAAATCTACAAAGTAACCACTGTGTTTCGGGTCTTTCTCATCTGGAGAATCATTTTCAGAATCCAGATCTGCTCTATGCATGATCGTCCCTTGCGAAAACCAGCCTGGTATTCTCCAATTTGTGGGTCAGCTTGTTCTTCTAATCCATTCATGAGAACTTTTGATAGGATTTTATATGTGACCGGTACAAGTGAGATACCCCTGTAATTATTTGGTTCAGTTTTTTCCCCTTTTTTGTGGAGTGGATGGATGAGTGCGCATTTCCATTCAGAAGGGATCTGTTCTGTTTCCCAAATGTTTAATATGATTTTGTGAATTTTTCCTGTTAATCTTTCATCATTTAGTTTCCATAGTTCTGCAATAATTCCATCTTCTCCTGGGGCTCTATTGTTTTTCAGTGTCTTGATAATTTCTACTATTTCGTTGATGGTTGGCGGTTTAGCGTCAGGATTTGGTGTAGACGTCTCGTAGTGAATATCCTCTGTAGGTCTTTCGCAGTTGAGAAGTTTGTTGAAATAGTCTGTGAGGATTTGGCAGTTATTCTTCGTGTTAGTTTCTAGTGAACCATCCGGTTTCTTGATGGAAACAGATGTATAATATAATGACTGAATATTAATAGAATTCGGAGTTCACTATAACTGGCTGCCTTCAAATATTCCTTGTATAATTCTGAAACCTACATTGCATTATAGCAGGAAACAATGGTTCATAAACTTAATTTTCCAGGTTTTAACAGAATTTTAAACGTTGTTTCTGAAAATGAGTGTGAACGGCTACTTTAGCGAAAAACGTTATACCCATGGAGCCACTATGTCTTTTAGAATCTGGTCGAGGAATCTCCTGTAAAATATTTGATACGACCGTAGACAACATTTATTCTCCCTCTGCAAACAACTCCAGAGCGGCTAGAACTAGATTCTTTACCGGCGAAGTTGTACCTCTGTTAAAAGAGAAAACGGAAAATCTCATCATAGTTGGAGACTGGAATTGTGTCCTGAAGTCGAAAGATCAAACCCCTAACCTCGACTATTCGCAGCCATTGAGTGGGTGTGTAATGGCTCTGCGTCTCAAAGACGTTTGGGACGTGTTATACCTCACACTGGTCACAGTCGCATACTTGACGAATCTTGCAGTTAGTAGAATTGATAGAATATATGTATCCGAAGGCCTAAATCAGTACGTATCTGCCATCGATACGATTCCATCAAGTTTTTCTAACCACTCTGGCGTCCCTTGTAGCATTAATCTTGTCAAGCAAAAAATCTACTGGGAGCGAGGACTTTGGAAATTAAATGTCAGTATCCTTAACGACAGAATACGTGCAAGTGACGTGGAGCATGTGCCTCAAAGCGAAACCAAGATACGTTTCAACTATTGAATGGTGGACCAGATTCGCCAAAAGGAAACTGAGAATGATTTTGATTGATTATGGCAAAGAAAAGGCAAAACTTCTGAAAGGCACAATAGAATTTTATTATGCATGTTTGAGAGAACAATGCGATCATCCTTTCTTGTCTGATCAGCGCTTCATGCAAATAAAGAAAATGAATGCAGTTTTAACAAAACTAAAACGGAAACAACTTGATGGTTGGGGTGAAGTCAAGGTCGCACTGAACTGCAGAAGACGGAACTGCCTCTCTGTATCATCTCATTAGGCATGCAAAGAATAGACGGGAGAGTTACATAAATGAACTACGTACTGCGAACAACGACTAGCGCCATGATCAAAATAACATGAGTAACGAAATTCACCCGTTGTTTCAGTAATCATATACTACAACTGATTTCAAGGAGCGGTATGTAGAAGTATTACTTGAAGGCACAGGCTCTATAGTCACTGAGGATGAGAAAAGAGAGATGTTAACAATATTTTCGAGTGACGAAATTTTGGATAACGTTAAAACCTCTCCAGTCAACAGGACTCCTGGGTCTGACGGTCTATCGGTGAAATTTTACAAAAAAATTTGGGATATTATGGGCCATACGTTGATCGACGCAATCAATGAAGTCATCAACGGTATGTCAATACCTCAGCGACTTAAAGAAGGTGTCTTTATGATGGTACCCAAAGGGCACCGAACGAAACATATCAGTAACCTGCGACATAAATGTTTATTAAATGATCACTGCAAACTTGCTGCACATGCACTGAAACTTCGATTGAATAGGGTACTACAACGAATCATTGGACAGGACCAAACAGCCCTCCCTCACAGAAGTGTCATTAAAACTGTCAGTGGATACCGTGATATAATCTCAGCCTTTTCAGCAACTAAAGTTAACGATTCCCTACTTTTGATCGATTCTGAGAAATACATTTCATCTACATCTACATCCATACTCCGCAAGCCACCTGGCGGTGTGTGGCGGAGGGTACCTTAAGTACCTCTATCGGTTCTCCCTCCTATTCCAGTCTCGTATTGTTCGTGGAAAGAAGGATTGTCGGTATGCTTCTGTGTGGGCTCTAATCTCTCTGATTTTATCCTCATGGTCTCTTCGCGAGATATACGTAGGAGGGAGCAATATACTGCTTGACTCTTCGGTGAAGGTATGTTCTAGAAACTTTAACAAAAGCCCGTACCGAGCTACTGAGCTTCTCTCCTGCAGAGTCTTCCACTGGAGTTTATCTATCATCTCCGTAACGCTTTCGCGATTACTAAATGATCCTGTAACGAAGCGCACTGCTCTCCGTTGGATCTTCTCTATCTCTTCTATCAACCCTATCTGGTACGGATTCCACACTGCTGAGCAGTATTCAAGTAGTGGGCGAACAAGCGTACTGTAACCTACCTCCTTTGTTTTCGGATTGCATTTCCTTAGGATTCTTCCAATGAATCTCAGTCTGGTATCTGCTTTACCGACGATCAACTTTATATGATCATTCCATTTTAAATCACTCCTAATGCGTACTCCCAGATAATTTATGGAATTAACTGCTTCCAGTTGCTGACCTGCTATTTTGTAGCTAAATGATGAGGGATCTATCTTTCTATGTATTCGCAGCACATTACACTTGTCTACATTGAGATTCAATTGCCATTCCCTGCACCGTGCGTCAATTCGCTGCAGATCCTCCTGCATTTCAGTACAATTTTCCATTGTTACAACCTCTCGATACACGACAGCATCATCTGCAAAAAGCCTCAGTGAACTTCCGATGTCATCCACAATGTCATTTATGTATATTGTGAATAGCAACGGTCCTATGACACTCCCCTGCGGCACACCTGAAATCACTCTTACTTCGGAAGACTTCTCTCCATTGAGAATGACATGCTGCGTTCTGTTATCTAGGAACTCTTCAATCCAATCACACCATTGGTCTGATAGTCCATATGCTCTTACTTTGTTCATCAAACGACTGTGGGGAACTGCATCGAACGCCTTGAGGAAGTAAAGAAACATGGCATCTACTGTGAACCCGTGTCTATGGCCCTCTGAGTCTCGCGGAAGAATAGCGCGAGCTGGGTTTCACACGACCGTCTTTTTCGAAACCCATGCTGATTCCTACAGAGTAGATTTCTAGTCTCCAGAAAAGTCATTATACTCGAACATAATACGTGTTCCAAAATTCTACAACTGATCGACGTTAGAGATATAGGCCTATAGTTCTACACATCTATTCGACTTCCCTTCTTGAAAACGGGGATGACCTGTGCCCTGTTCCAACCTTTTGGAACGCTACGCTCTTCTAGAGACCTACGGTACACCGCTGCAAGAAGGGGGGCAAGTCCCTTCACGTACTCTGTGTAAAATCGAACTGGTATCCCATCAGGTCCAGAGGCCTTTCCTCTTTTGAGCGATTTTAATTGTTTCTCTATCCCTCTGTCATCTATTTCGATATCTACCATTTTGTCATCTGTACGACAATCTAGAGAAGGAACCACAGTGCAGTCTTCCTCTGTGAAACAGCTTTGGAAAAAGACATTTAGTATTTCTGCCTTAAGTCTGTGATCCTCTGTTTCAGTACCATTTTGGTCACAGAGTGTCTGGACATTTTGTTTTGTTCCACCTACCGCTTTGACATAAGACCAAAATTTCTTCGGATTTTCTACCAAGCCAGTACATAGAACTTTACTTTCGAATTCACTGAACGCCTCTCGCATAGCCCTCCTCGCACTACATTTCGCTTCGCGTAATTTTTGTTTGTCTGCAAGGCTTTGGCTATGTTTATGTTTGCTGTGAAGTTCCCTTTGCTTCCGCAGTAGTTTTCTAACTCGGTTGTTGTACCATGGTGGCTCTTTTCCATCTCTTACGATCTTGCTTGGCACATACTCATCGAACGCACATTGTACGATGGTTTTGAACTTTGTCCACTGATCCTCAACACTATCTGTACTTGAGACAAAACTTTTGTGTTGAGCCGTCAGGTACTCAGTAATCTGCTTTTTGTCACTTTTGCTAAACAGAAAAATCTTCCTACCTTTTTTAATATTTCTATTTACGGCTGAAATCATCGATGCCGTAACCGCTTTATGATCGCTGATTCCCTGTTCTGCGTTAACTGTTTCAAATAGTTCGAGTCTGTTTGTCACCAGAAGGTCTAATATGTTACCGCCACGTGTCGGTTCTCTGTTTAACTGCTCAAGGTAGTTTTCAGATAAAGCACTTAAAAAAATTTCACTGGATTCTTTGTCCCTGCCACCCGTTATGAACGTTTGAATCTCCCAGTCTATGTCCGGCAAATTAAAATCTCCACCCAGAACTATAACATGGTGGGGAAATCTACTCGAAATATTTTCCAAATTATCCTTCAGGTGCTCAGCCACAACAGCTGCTGAGCCAGGGGGCCTATAGAGACATCCAATTACCATGTCTGAGCCTGCTTTAACCGTGACCTTCACCCAAATCATTTCACATTTAGGATCTCCTTCAATTTCCTCCGATACTATTGCACTTCTTATCGCTATAAACACACCTCCCCCTTCACTATCCAGCCTGTCTCTGCGGTATACATTCCAATCTGAGTTTAGGATTTCATTACTGTTTACGTCTGGTTTGAGCCAACTTTCTGTCCCTAGTACTATATGGGCGTTGTGACCGTTTATTAATGAGAGCATTTCTGGGACCTTTCTATAGACGCTCCTGCAGTTTACTATTAGCACATTAATATTGTTATTCCCTGTTGCATTTTGCCTACTCCTACCTTGCCGCGTCTCAGGAGGCGTCTTGTCGGGCCTAGGGAGGGAATTCTCTAACCTAAAAAACCCACATGTGCACTCCACACGTACTCCGCTACCCTTGTAGCCGCTTCCGGCGTGTAGTGCACGCCTGACCTATTCAGGGAGACCCTACATTTCTCCACCCGATAGCGGAGGTCGAGAAATTTGCACCCCAGATCTCCGCAGAATCGTCTGAGCCTCTGGTTTAAGCCTTCCACTCGGCTCCAAACCAGAGGACCGCGATCGGTTCTGGGAACGATACTACAAATAGATAGCTCTGATTCCACCCCGCGAGCGAGTCTTTCCGCCTTCACCAATTCCGCCAACCGCCCGTACGAACTGAGGATGACCTCTGAACCCAGACGGCAGGAGTCATTGGTGCCGACATGAGCAACAATTTGCAGTCGGGTGCACCCAGTGCTCTCTATCGCCGCCGGCAGGGCCTCCTCCACATCTCGGATGAGACCCCCCGGCAAGCAGACAGAGTGAATACTGGCCTTCTTCCCCGACCTTTTGACCAGATTGATCACAATTACATTTTTAAAACTAAAATGTGTAATTACGAGGATGACAGAAAAAATATTTGTTAGCAGACAATGTATGAGAGACATCAATATTTTTAGGGGCTTTCCGCAAGGAAGCCCGGTCTCCATGCTGCTATATATCATAGCAATTGAACCTCTTCCCCGAAAATTAAACGATTCCTTGGAAGTTATCATGATAATGTATGTCAAGAAAGTAATTAACATGTATGGGGATGATTTAGGTGTCGTAGTGCGGAGCGGAAAAGATGTTCAAAATTCAAAGAACGCAGTCCACATTTATTGCAGTAGTACTGGTGATGAAGTGAATACAACGAAAAGTTCTTTCCTTCATTTGAATGGCTATGTGGGCAACGTCTTAGACTGAGTTAGCTCTACTAACCATCATAAGTTCCTGGGTTAATTCTACTAACCATCATAAGTTCCTAGGTGTCACATTATCTAAATATCCGCTCAAGATGGCTTCGGTTAACTGGGAGGACTGCTTACAAACATCATAATTTCAAGAAAAAAGCATAGAAACAGAGATCCTAATTTAATTCAGAAGTACAACTGATTAACTGCATAATCCTGTCCGAAGCAGTTTATCTAAGTAATGTCTGCCTATCCGCTTGGGCATTGCAAAAAAATTTACAAGCGTAGCTCGTCAGCTGATAAGGAAATGATGTATCTTAAAAGTCGCAGCTCGTACAGTCAACTTGAAGACGGTGGCCTCGGTCTCACAGGCATCTGGCAAAAGGCCATGACTTTATTTATCAAGCGGACTCGGGAAATTCCCCGTAAGTACCCTGACAATTTTACGGCGCTATTCATTCAACTGGCTGAACCTAAGAGTTTAGAAGCCCTGTTAATGTGGCTACCATTAATTTTAAACTGAACCACGTACGAATTTACTTCACTGAGAACGTACGTACAAAACCGAGAAGCAGCGTCTGGTTATCTGCTCTTGCCATACAACGGAGGATCACAGTCAGGAACAGAAGAGAGACAAAATATCCTACAAGAGATTGGGATAATGTATAGCAGAACATTAGTAGAAAAGTTTTAACTAGTGCACAACGGTGCGCATGGTGTCAAGTGGTTAGTGATATTACAGCAACAAATGAGCGGCTAAATACTATGGCACGCAGTGATTCACACTTATGTCAACGATGTGGATTTGTTGACACGATAGTCCACAGATTTATGTGCTTAGGCTATAATGACATATGGACCCGACTGAAGGTGGCATTCCTCAGAAGAGATGATGATAGATTCGTCACCACAAATGAATTAACTGGTCCGGACAAAACATATTTTGCGCAACAACATAATGTGACTATACAGAAACTTTGTTCACTACGTCACCCAAAAACGGAACTCCAACAGTATTTTTCGCGGTCCAATATTTTTTCAGTACACTGGTTTACTTTGGTTAATTGTATGTTGCAAACAAATGAGATTAATTATTATTATACTGGAACTGGCTTCTTATTAAACGAACAGTTTTGTTACTGTAACTCATTAGAATGCACAATATATCCATCTCTGCTACAACTATCGTAAAAATGTTCTGAAATTATTTCTGTTATCAAAAATAATGAAGTTACCGTACGCAATGCTTAAAGAACCTCAAACCTTTCAGTGGATTTTTCGTCAACATTAATTATTAATCAGTGCCACGGATAACACTAGAGCATGAGACTATCATTATTAACCAGAAAATGATTTTTCTATAACTTTTACCAGCCCAGAATTTTTGTATAGCAAGATTTCCTTTTGAAACATGAAAGTGTTTTAACTTTGACACTGTTAAAGTTTACAATATTAGCAGCCCGTGTCCGCCTGTGAAACGCAACATAAAATCTCCTGCTTTGTACTCCGATCTCGAACTGTTGTTGTTGTGGTGTTCAGTCCTGAGACTGGTTTGATGGAGCTCTCCATGCTACTCTATCCTGTGGAAGCTTCTTCATCTCTCAGTACCTACTGCAGCCTACATCCTTCTCAATCTGCTTAGTGTATTCATCTCTTGGTCTCCCTCTACGATTTTTACCCTCCACGCTGCCCTCCAGTACTAAATTGGTGATCCCTCGATGTCTCAGAACATGTCCTACCAACCGATCCCTTCTTCTAGTCAAGTTGTGCCACAAACTCCTCTTCTCCCCAATTCTATTCAATACCTCCTCATTAGTTATGTGATCTACCCATCTAGTCTTCAGCATTCTTCTGTAGCACCACATTTCGAAAGCTTCTATTCTCTTATTGTCTAAACTATTTATTGTCCACGTTCCACTGCCATACATGACTACATTCCATACAAATACTATCATAAAGCACTGCACGATGTTAACAAATTTCTGTTCTTCAGAAACACTTTTCTTGCCATTGCCAGTCTACATTTTATATCCTCTCTACTTCGACCATATCAGTTATTTTGCTCCCCAAATAACAAAACTCCTTTACTATTTTAAGTGTCTCATTTCCTAATCTAATTCCTTCAGCATCACCCCACTTAATTCGACTACATTCCATTATCCTCGTTTTGCTTTTGTTGATGTTCATCTTATACCCTCCTTTCAAGACACTGTCCATTCCGTTCAACTGCTCTTCCAAGTCCCTTGCTGTCTCTGACAGAATTACAATGTCATCAGCGAACCTCAAAGTGTTTATTCCTTCTCCATGGGTTTTAATACCTACTCCGAACTTTTCTTTTGTTTCCTTTATTGCTTGCTCAATATACTGATTGAATAGCATCGGGGAGAGGCTACAACCCTGTCTCACTCCCTTCCCAACAACTGCTTCCCTTTCATGTCCCTTGACTAAAACTGCCATCTGATTTCCGTACAAATTGTAAATAGCCTTTCGCTCCCTGTATTTTACCCCTGCCACCTTCAGAATTTGAAAGAGAGTATTCCAATCAACATTGTCAAAAGCTTTCTCTAAGTCTACAAATGCTATAAACGTAGGTTTGCCTTTCTTCAATCTTTCTTCTAAGATAAGTCGTAGGGCCAGTATTGCCTCACGTGCTCCAACATTTCTACGGAATCCGAACTGATCTTCGCCGAGGTCGGCTTCTACCAGTTCTTCCATTCGTCTGTTCAGAATTCGCGTTAGTATTTTGCAGCTGTGACTTATTAAACTGATAATTCGGTAATTTTCACATCTGTCACCACCTGCTTTCTTTGGGATTGGAATTATTATTTTCTTCTTGAACTACTTCTCGAACTACTGTAAGAAATAATTTTAAATTCACTTTTCACCTGACCGCGTATTGCGGTATGATTGCCCTTATTATCAGGTTTGAATCTGCCGCAGCGGCGGCTCGTTCCGCCACGTCGCAGCTCTGCACCACCAACACTATTTAAAAAGCTGACAATGTCTTAAATAATTGGGTAAAATACCAGGCAACCTTTCTAATAATACCATGCCGGTTCTCACTAAATAACTACATTTAAAACTCGAATAATAACAAGTTCACACACCTTTCTTTATAATCAGCGCCTAATGGCGTCCTGCTTACAATCTTGACAAATGAAAGCTACCTATGCGTTAAATATAGCGTCACAGGTTCCTCCTCTCTACGTGACTCCAAGAAGACGACAACGACATTATTATTCTTACACTACTATTTATACAATGGCTGATGGTCATGAAATCTCTGAGTATTTCCATAGAGTAAATATCTCTGGAGTGAGCATTGCGTTCTGCGCGTGTTGTCAACATTAAACCAGGATTGTCACGTGTTTTCGGGACTTCGCTGAGCGTGTGTGCTTTCTGCAGCGTTTGAAGTTTATAATATCAAGAGTTTTTGTTGTGTTTCACCGTTTGTTGATAGTGTAATAGCGAGGGTGAATTACTATTGTTGCTACGGATGCAAAGAAAAATATGTGAAAGGAGGTATAGTAACTTTTCATGGGTACATACCGTGTAGCTCTAATTGTTGTTGTTGTTGTGGTCTTCAGTCCTGAGACTGGTTTGATGCAGCTCTCCATGCTACTCTATCCTGTGCAAGCTTTTTCATCTCCCAGTACCTACTGCAACCTACATCCTTCTGAATCTGCTTAGTGTATTCATCTGTTGGTCTCCCTCTACGATTTTTACCCTCCACGCTCCCCTCCAATACTAAATTGGTGATCCCTTGATGCCTCAGAACATGTCCTACCAACCGATCCCTTCTTCTGGTCAAGTTGTGCCACAAACTTCTCTTCTCCCCAATCCTATTCAATACTTCCTCATTAGTTACGTGATCTACCCATCTAATCTTCAGCATTCTTCTGTAGCACCACATTTCGAAAGCTTCTATTCTCTTCTTGTCCAAACTATTTATCGTCCATGTTTCACTTCCATACATGGCTACACTCCATACGAATACTTTCAGAAATGACTTCCTGACACTTAAATCAATACTGGATGTTAACAAATTTCTCTTCTTCAGAAACGCTTTCCTTGCCATTGCCAGCCTACATTTTATATCCTCTCTACTTCGACCATCATCAGTTATTTTGCTCCCCAAATAGCAAAACTCCTTTACTACTTTAAGTGCCTCATTTCCTAATCTAATTCCCTCAGCATCACCCGACTTCATTCGACTACATTCCATTATCCTTGTTTTGCTTTTGTTGATATTCATCTTATATCCTCCTTTCAAGACACTGTCCATTCCATTCAACTGCTCTTCCAAGTCCTTTGCTGTCTCTGACAGAATTACAATGTCATCGGCGAACCTCAAAGTTTTTATTTCTTCTCCATGGATTTTAATACCTACTCCGAATTTTTCTTTTGCTTCCTTTACTGCTTGCTCAATATACAGATTGAACAACATCGGGGAGAGGCTACAACCCTGTCTTACTCCCTTCCCAACCACTGCTTCCCTTTCATGTCCCTCGACTCTTATAACTGCCATCTGGTTTCTGTACAAATTGTAAATAGCCTTTCGCTCCCTGTATTTTACCCCTGCCACCTTTAGAATTTGAAAGAGAGTATTCCAGTCAACATTGTCAAAAGCTTTCTCTAAGTCTACAAATGCTAGAAACGTAGGTTTGCCTTTCCTTAATCTTTCTTCTAAGATAAGTCTTATGGTCAGTATTGCCTCACGTGTTCCAGTGTTTCTACGGAATCCAAACTGATCTTCCCCGAGGTTGGCCTCTACCAGTTTTTCCATTCGTCTGTAAAGAATTCGTGTTAGTATTTTGCAGCTGTGAATTATTAAGCTGATAGTTCGATAATTTTCACATCTGTCAACACCTGCTTTCTTTGGGATTGGAATTATTATATTCTTCTTATTATTATAATTATAGTTATCATATTATTAAGAGACACTGTATATGTTTAAAAATTTCGAGACGCCTTATAATTAAAGCTTGATTCTGTAGACCTATTTTTCTACGATTTTATGACTATATTACGGCTCGTACAAAAGCTTACAAACAATCGCTTCCTCTCGTAGCTAGTGGAACAGGAAAGGGAATGGTTAGTTGTTTCAGTTAATACTATCCTCCATGCATTTATCAGTGACTTGTCGATTATGTATATAGATTACTCAGTCTACTATTTATTTAATAAACTGGGAGCAAGTACTTAAAATGTGTTAAATAAATACCTCAAAGTGCCACCAATAACAAAATTTGTCTTTAGGTCGCAAAAACGAGAAAAAAAATACGCAGAAATACAAGAAAAAAGGACGAATTAGCAGGGATATAATCGCTAATGTGTGGCAAATCGGTGTTTTTCGGACACTTGCAAAAGTACTAGCGTACTGTCAAGTCGTTCTGCAGAACTATCACTGCAAAAATGTACGTCAGGCTCTGTAATACTATAAAGTGCAGTATCATACCGAAAGCTACTAAAAATCGAGTGCATCTGAACTATGACACCTATCGCAAAGAAGCAGAATGTAATATCACTTGCCCTTAAAAGTTACGTAGCTGGTTTATTCCCGGTATCAAATGGATACTGTTAAATTGTCTGCACAACATATATAAATAATCCACGACACGTACGAAAAGAATCCGTCTGTACTAGGGATGTAGTGACATTCTAAATATACAGGGCGCTATACGGACAAACACACGACGTCCCGAGATCACGTGACCAGCCCGGCAATGTATGTTGACAACACAAAATCTGTTCTGCGCATGTGAATGCTCACTCCAGGGATATTTACTCTATGAGTATTTCTTTACGTATTCTTTTCTGCAGCGGTTTCAGAACTCGCCGACACAGATATTATTTCACAAATCCAGTACGTAATCCTTTACAAATACAAAATATAATTGTCTCTATTCTATTATTATTCAGAGTCCACAGACATAATCAGTGCCTATATATAAATAAAATTGTAATTGCGTAGCTATGAAGCATGTTTTATCAAGAAACGTTATATATTGAGAACTACAAATGCTGCATTACGACGGAACATTATCAGCAGTCGACAAAAAGGAACCACTAGAAGAACTTCGGAAACGTGTTACAAATAGTGTTTGGAATTTGTGTGAACAAAGACTTACTTCAGCGTCATGAATACTGTGTGTACATATAATCTTCAGTTTATGTTATAATTGCTAATTTTTTCATGTATAATTTTTCACATGTTTTCGTACATGTACGTTTGAAGAAACATCGAAAGTTCTATGAAAACGAGAACGCTTTAAATTTCGCAGTCTGCAGAGCCGCATTTCATTTGTCTACGAGATTGAAGCTGGCCGAAAAGGCGAAATATGGAGAGTGGAAGGATGGGCCCTAGGGAGTGAAGGCAGACTCGCAAAAAAATAAGAATAAAAATAATTGGTTAGCGCTCGTTACTTGCAAGGCAAGGCCGTTAGCAATGCCGGGGTGGTGAGTTCGAGCCTCACTTGGGGCATAGCTTTATTTCGTAGCAGCCGACTCTGAAAGCATCGGGACGCAAGATTTGAGGTAGCACCTATTTACGAAACATTATGGTGTATTCAAAACACGAACTGCGCGGTTATCGGTAGTATCAGTAATATAATTACTAGTATCCCCGCCTATCATGCAGCCGATCGGGGTCTGGTTTCCCGCCAGGGAGCTACGATTTATATATCGCAAAACTGCGCAAATGTAGTACGTGTGGCTCGAAGGAGTCCATTAATCGCTTTGACTGAACTATGTGTGATCTCATTTAAAGAAACGTGTGGTTGGTGCAGAAGTTATTCCAGATCCCTGTACCGAGGACTGCACCTACGCCACCGCCATAAAAACTGACAAACAACCTACTTACAGATCAGATGCAATTGCATGGTACATATTTCACATCTCTACGATTCGAATCTTGATAAAATCGTCAGGTCAACATTTTCTCTATGTTTACGCTTTATCAATAGATATGGTAAGAACGTTGAGTGGAGGACGAACATTTTCCAAAAAAAGATTAAGATGCTGTTTAATTTTTTACTGTATTGAGAAAGCTATGGTTGGAAAGGCCGCCATAGAAATTCATTACACATTTTAAGGTTGTTATATGAAAAATGCAAAATAATAACATCCATACAGCACAAATAAAGAGAATAAAAGCCAAATTGATCAGTATCAAGCGTAAAAAGCTAAGTGATCACAAAAGAAAATCCAAGACCAGATCCACAGTAAAAAGAGCGACTATTTTCTTGTATCATCTTCTTAAGCATATGCCAGTCGTAGACATTCCTTCATAGACGAACTGAAAACTGATAATGGAGCCACGCTCACTCTTCATAATGAATCTGTAACGGAAGTACATTGGCGTTATTGCGACCTTTATTCTGAATACCCAACAAAAGTTGGTATAATAGCTGAAGCTCTGCAGCTGATGAACAGGGAAATCACTGAGGACGAAAACCGTGAGTTGTCAGCTCATTTTAGCAAGAAGGAGATTTTAGAATTAAATGTCAATTCATGAGCCAGTAAAGCCCCAAAACGGTTTTATCGTCGATTCTGGGATGTTACTGGCATCATTTTAAGGAAAATTTAAGTGAAATAATTTGTGGTGTGACCGCTTCTGGAGATATGGAAGAAGGCAAAATGGTCCTGGTTTCCAAAAAATGATGGATAAAAGGCTGCGACAATCTCTGGCTGATCACCCTGCTCAGTTTTGATTACAAGACCATCGTTAGAGTCCCCAACATGTGCATAAAATAGTTGATTAACAACGTCGTGAGCTAACACCAGACCTGCCTACCGAGACGGACTGCCACGTCAGCTGCCCCAGAAATTAGAGATGTAATTTCCATAACCTCAGTCACCAGCTTCACTTTCGCCCTGCTTTTTAATTACTTCAGTAAAGCCTTTGACGATGTTAACCATCTGTACATCACGCGAGTAAAGGAAAAAGTGGGATTGGAGGAGGGAGTTTTAAAAGTCCTTCGTACTATGTTTAGCAGCATATCTTCGAGAGTTCAGGTCAATGGACAGCTGTTGAATTAAGATCTCCATTCATTGGGATGTATCCCAGGGCAGTCCACTCTCCATGATGCATTTCGTATTGTATCTGGAGCCCTTTCTACGGTCCCGTAACGAAATGTTATCAGAAGGTTCCATGCCCGATCAGACTTTCAAAATCAGAGCGTACGCTGACTGCGTGATTGTATTGATAAGACGTGAAGATGTAGTGACACCCATGAAAAGTGAAATCGATAAATATAGGCGCCTGGAATAAACCTGAGTGACGTGAAATGTAAACTGTTCAATATCAGGGGGTTGCGACAACCTAAATATTCCATGGGCACAAGTTGTGGAAACTCGTGAAATGCTAGGAATCACCTTGGACAGATGTCCACTCAAAACGGCCGCCTCTAGTTGGAGAGCAGTGACGCACAAAATACAAGGAGCAACAGCAAAATGTTACTCACGAGCAGTGAAAAGTATGAAAAAAAAAAAAGTTCAAATGTGTGTGAAATCTTATGAGACTTAAGGTCATCAGTCCCTAAGCTTACACACTACTTAACCTAAATTATCCTAAGGACAAACACACACACCCATGCCCGAGGGAGGACTCGAATCTCCGCCGGGATCAGTCGCACAGTCCATGACTGCAGCGCCCCAGACCGCTCGACTAATCCCGCGCGGCAAACGCATGGAAAAAATTAGTACATCAAATACCTGTGTTCTCCAAGGCGTACGAGGGTGTAGCCAAAATAAACTGGAATAACAGGGTGTAGCCAAAATAAACTAGAATAACATTGCCGTCGGCGGAGCTTGTGTAGTACGCATTTCTGCTGCTTAGGTGTTTACAGCGCAACTCATTTCCAATTCAGTACCACCTATGTTGTCGACGTGGTATGTTCTGATCATCTACAGTGATTGTTTTTGCTAGCTCTGTTTGGATCTTGTTTGGTTCGTTATGATGGCAAGTTTAATTGAACAACGTGCAGCTATGAAATTTGGTTTTATACTCGGTGAGACTGTTTTAATGTTGGAAACAGCTTACCGAGAAGATGCTATTGGAAAAACTCAAGTGTACGAGTGGTTTGCTCGATTTAAAAATGGCGGCACGTCGATTGATGAAAAACCTCGTTCCAGACGTCCACCAACTGCCAGAATCGAGCAAATATTGAAAAAATTCGAGAGCTTGTGCTCACAGACCGTCGACAGACAACTGATCAGCTGTCAGAGATTAGTGGGTTGTCTTGGAGATCAATTCACTGACTTTTAACGGAAGGTTTGAGCAGACATGATTCTGGTTCTTCCATCACGACAAAGCACAGGCACAGAATCATCTCTGTTAGACAGTTTCTTGCTAAAAATGGCACATTACTCGCCTGACCTGGCTCCGTGCCACTTTTCCTTATTTCCAAACATGAAAAAAGACATGAAAGGACACTGATTTAACAGCACTGAAGAAGTCGCGGAAAAAAACAAGAAAGGAGCTGTCAGACATTTCTAAAAGACGACTACAAAAAACAGTGGAAGCACAGACGGGACAAATGTATTAGTTGTAATGGAGAGTATTTTGAAGGAGTAAGGTTGTCGTTTGTAAACAATTTGAAAAACCGTTGCGCAGATTTTCCCAATACCGAAACTGCAAGCCACGAAGATAATGTGAATAGCAAACAAATACATCTCGAAAGGAAACATTTTTAAGTTATAACACGATAAGCTAGGCAAATAGAGGAACGCTCGAGTAATCGAACTTGTAGATATCACCAAGAAAAGCAACGGCTTTACACGTCAAGCTGATCATAAGCTTGCTGAATGACAGTCAACGGAACATAACACAATCGCTCTTCACCACGGTGTCGTGGGGTTTCCTACCGTGGTGTTTCCTACGAGCAGTGGCACACTAAACCTGTCAGAGGCCCGGGTCGGCAAAACAAATCGAGGCTTCCCTTGCTGCCCCCTCCCACCCTCCACACCACACAGGATTTCTCCGAGAGGTCCAAACGCAAACGGAAGTCCCACATTGCTTATCTTCTTTTTGTGTCGTGATAATTTACAAGGTATAACGTTATTTTATGTAACACTGAAAAAGTGACTGCTCTCGTAATCTCGTTACTGTTATTTAATAGCTCTCTTGCCCCTTATACGACAGAAATCATTACATGATTTCTGTTGTTCGAATCTATTATTTACGTTTCGCAACTAACTCGGCGTAGAGCAAGCGGGGTGTATAAAAATGAATTCCTATTTTCCAAACCAATAGGAAGGTCACTGTCTACATAAAACTTCGTTCAGTGCATGGTGGAGGGTACTTTACTTACGGTTATCAACAAAAGCCACAGTGTTGCTCCGATCTTGATGAAATTTTGTTCATTTGATCTTCAAAACAAGGGGAACCTCGCCGTCTACGTGAAATTTCATACGGTGTATGGCGGAGGCTGCCTTACAACAGAATTACACACGATTTGACTTATCAGCTTGGGAATTGGCTCATGTATGTGTGTTTTCGTGGCGAAGGCATTTACATAAACCAACGTATGCTGGATTGCGGATGGTTGGCCTACCTTTAAATAAATTCAACATCGTCTCGTCAATCAGCATGAAAGTTGTCAGATATACGTACTTTTTCATAGACGGGGAAAGAGGAGATGGCATGATGGAGGCGGAGGAGGCGATATACAGAGAGAGGAGAACGTGATGGGGGCGGGGAGGGGGGATGAGGTGCATCCAGAGAAGTGAGAGAAGCAGATTAAAACAGAGAGGGAGCAGCAGGTAAACAGAGAAAGGGGGAAGGTGATGAATGACTAATGGAACACTGTAATAAATACATAAATTAGGGGTGTTATTGTGAATTTGATGTACTATTAGAAAAAGCGGAGAAGGAGGTGGACAGAGACGGGAAGATGGATGGAGAAGGAGAGGAGGATGGAGAGGAGGAGGAAGTGTTGTGAGAGAGGGGGCAGATGGAGGAGATGGAAAGAGAGACGGATGGGCGGAAGGAGGAGGTGCATAGAGAGACAAGATAGGACTAAATGGACAAGAGAGATGAGGGAAGAGGGGATGAACTGACATAAAACTGGGATGAATAAATATCCGGGAAACGCCGGGTTTATAGTTAGTAATTAGATAAAGATTTACGCGACAATGGGCGTGTTCATCTGAAAGAAATTACAGAATATTTCCCTATGGTTAGATGCGGCGCATAAAGTCTCGATAACTAGAGTGTTATTCTTGATGTCTACAGATGATAAAATTCGTTGCTTAATATAGGTGACTGCGCCAAAGTTTATAAAATTAACTACATAATAATCAGCTGAAAAATGTTCCTGTTGGAGCACAATAAAGGCAAATATGATCGTGTTTAGAAGTCTCTGACAGAAAAGTGGGCAACCAGCTGTCTGAGTCCTCATTCCGCCTTCCTCACCAAAAATTCTGGAAGCTTCACAGGACGAGTGACCATATTATGTAAGAAATTTACCAAGTAAAATTTCGGTTATGTTGAGATGAAAATTCAATAAATAGCAGATTGTGTATTAGAACTTTAGAAATACCGTCAAAAGCGTTCTTTTGTGAATGAGATCCGCCAAATACAAATAATTAGTTTCGTATGACATATATGACGAAACTCCAGAATCGGCAAGTTAACTCTGCGAAATAATTGATGCTGATCGACGACGACACTGTCTGAGAAACGGTGACACACCTGCACTGAGGGTGAGCGACTGGGGTAGGCAAGCAGTGGGGGAGGCTCAGTTCGTAAACGTCTCGTTAGAGAACCGGTTGCTCTGGACAGCTTCGCTACCTCCTGCACCCTTGTAGGAAACCCCACGGTAGGAAACCCCACGTAGCTCTTCACCACAGTGCACTGTGATGTAAAGGAGGAATTGTGGCGCCCTGCAAATATTCTAACGTGATGACTGGGTGTTGTGTGATGTCCTTAGGTTAGTTAGGTTTAAGTGGTTCTAAGTTCTAGGGGACTGATGACCATGGATGTTAAGTCCCATAGTGCTCAGAGCCATTTGAACCATTTTGAACCAAATATTCTAAGTTGGCGTGGCCGCACAGGACGCTCGCCAAAGCCGGGGCCCGGCAGCAAACACGTGGTGGCAAACTTAAGCCGGACTTTATTAGTTTAAAGTTTAGTATCTGACGGTAAATTATACAAGTAACACCCAGCAACGAATTTGCAAAATACACTCCTGGAAATTGAAATAAGAACACCGTGAATTCATTGTCCCAGGAAGGGGAAACTTTATTGACACATTCCTGGGGTCAGATACATCACATGATCACGCTGACAGAACCACAGGCACATAGACACAGGCAACAGAGCATGCACAATGTCGGCACTAGTACAGTGTATATCCACCTTTCGCAGCAATACAGGCTGCTATTCTCCCATGGAGACGATCGTAGAGATGCTGGATGTAGTCCTGTGGAACGGCTTGCCACGCCATTTCCACCTGGCGCCTCAGTTGGACCAGCGTTCGTGCTGGACGTGCAGACCGCGTGAGACGACGCTTCATCCAGTCCCAAACATGCTCAATGGGGGACAGATCCGGAGATCTTGCTGGCCAGGGTAGTTGACTTACACCTTCTAGAGCACGTTGGGTGGCACAGGATACATGCGGACGTGCATTGTCCTGTTGGAACAGCAAGTTCCCTTGCCGGTCTAGGAATGGTAGAACGATGGGTTCGATGACGGTTTGGATGTACCGTGAACTATTCAGTGTCCCCTCGACGATCACCAGTGGTGTACGGCCAGTGTAGGAGATCGCTCCCCACACCATGATGCCGGGTGTTGGCCCTGTGTGCCTCGGTCGTATGCAGTCCTGATTGTGGCGCTCACCTGCACGGCGCCAAACACGCATACGACCATCATTGGCACCAAGGCAGAAGCGACTCTCATCGCTGAAGACGACACGTCTCCATTCGTCCCTCCATTCACGCCTGTCGCGACACCACTGGAGGCGGGCTGCACGATGTTGGGGCGTGAGCGGAAGACGGCCTAACGGTGTGCGGGACCGTAGCCCAGCTTCATGGAGACGGTTGCGAATGGTCCTCGCCGATACCCTAGGAGCAACAGTGTCCCTAATTTGCTGGGAAGTGGCGGTGCGGTCCCCTACGGCACTGCGTAGGATCCTACGGTCTTGGCGTGCATCCGTGCGTCGCTGCGGTCCGGTCCCAGGTCGACGGGCACGTGCACCTTCCGCCGACCACTGGCGACAACATCGATGTACTGTGGAGACCTCACGCCCCACGTGTTGAGCAATTCGGCGGTACGTCCACCCGGCCTCCCGCATGCCAACTATACGCCCTCGCTCAAAGTCCGTCAACTGCACATACGGTTCACGTCCACGCTGTCGCGGCATGCTACCAGTGTTAAAGACTGCGATGGAGCTCCGTATGCCACGGCAAACTGGCTGACACTGACGGCGGCGGTGCACAAATGCTGCGCAGCTAGCGCCATTCGACGGCCAACACCGCGGTTCCTGGTGTGTCCGCTGTGCCGTGCGTGTGATCATTGCTTGTACAGCCCTCTCGCAGTGTCCGGAGCAAGTATGGTGGGTCTGACACACCGGTGTCAATGTGTTCTTTTTTCCATTTCCAGGAGTGTATATACGCTTCAACCGATTTTGTTGATCGACGTGTCTCTAGAAAGCTATTAGTGTAAACCTAAATTGGTATGATTTACAGGCATGTAACTTGAATAGTACATGATTAATTGCAGGTCAAAGTGGCCGATTACTATCGATCGCGTCAGGCCATAAGTACTCCACAGTTACACGAGAAAGCGGTAACTGCGTGCTTATAAATATATTTATTCATCTGTGTCTTTGTTTAGGCCCCTGGCCTACCTTTTCCTTCTTTTCTTTTGATATATGTTTATTTAATTGTTTATGTATTTAATAATGCGTGTTATAATTTGTTTTTGGCGCAGCCATAGGAATGTTTATTTAATTTCAAGTACGAGGGCAGTTCAATAAGTAATGCAACACATTTTTTTTGTCGGCCAATTTTGGTTGAAAAAACCGGAAATTTCTTGTGGAATATTTTCAAACATTCCCGCTTCGTCTCGTATAGTTTCATTGACTTCCGGCAGGTGGCAGCGCTGTACGGAGCTGTTAAAATGGCGTCTGCAACGGATGTGCATTGCAAACAACGGGCAGTGATCGAGTTTCTTTTGGCGGAAAACCAGGGCATCTCAGATATTCATAGGCGCTTGCAGAATGTCTACGGTGATCTGGCAGTGGACAAAAGCACGGTGAGTCGTTGGGCAAAGCGTGTGTTATCATCGCCGCAAGGTCAAGCAAGACTGTCTGATCTCCCGCGTGCGCGCCGGCCGTGCACAGCTGTGACTCCTGCAATGGCGGAGCGTGCGAACACACTCGTTCGAGATGATCGACGGATCACCATCAAACAACTCAGTGCTCAACTTGACATCTCTGTTGGTAGTGCTGTCACAATTGTTCACCAGTTGGGATATTCAAAGGTTTGTTCCCGCTGGGTCCCTCGTTGTCTAACCGAACACCATAAAGAGCAAAGGAGAACCATCTGTGCGGAATTGCTTGCTCGTCATGTGGCTGAGGGTGACAATTTCTTGTCAAAGATTGTTACAGGCGATGAAACATGGGTTCATCACTTCGAACCTGAAACAAAACGGCAATCAATGGAGTGGCGCCACACCCACTCCCCTACCAAGAAAAGTTTAAAGCCATACCCTCAGCCGGTAAAGTCATGCGGTAAAGTCATGGTTACAGTCTTCTGGGACGCTGAAGGGGTTATTCTGTTCGATGTCCTTCCCCATGGTCAAACGATCAACTCTGAAGTGTATTGTGCTACTCTTCAGAAATTGAAGAAACGACTTCAGCGTGTTCGTAGGCACAAAAATCTGAACGAACTTCTCCTTCTTCATGACAACGCAAGACCTCACACAAGTCTTCGCACCCGAGAGGAGCTCACAAAACTTCAGTGGACTGTTCTTCCTCATGCACCCTACAGCCCCGATCTCGCACCGTCGGATTTCCATATGTTTGGCCCAATGAAGGACGCAATCCGTGGGAGGCACTACGCGGATGATGAAGAAGTTATTGATGCAGTACGACGTTGGCTCCGACATCGACCAGTGGAATGGTACCGTGCAGGCATACAGGCCCTCATTTCAAGGTGGCGTAAGGCCGTAGCATTGAATGGAGATTACGTTGAAAAATAGTGTTGTGTAGGTAAAAGATTGGGGAATAACCTGGTGTATTTCAATGCTGAATAAAACAACCCCTGTTTCAGAAAAAAAATGTGTTGCATTACTTATTGAACTGCCCTCGTATTTAAATATAAATCCAGTATTACAATATGTTTCATTATGTTTGTGTGACTGTGCGTTGGCATGAAGACATGGCTCGAGCGCTCTAGCCAACCACAGCGCTCCTGAATGGAGAGACTGTGTGGAAGTGGAGAGGAGTATCGTTTCCGGAGAGGACAGTACAGGATACGGAGCGCCCGCGACAGTGCGGCGAGACGGATGAGCGGTCGGCGGGGAGACTTGGACAGTGGAGCAGTTTGCGCGTGGTCGCGGCAGATGGAAAAACTTCTGAGTGCCGACTTGTGCACTTGTGAGATTTCCGTGGCTTCTACAGTGAAGACTTAGTGTGCGTTTAGAAGCGAATATATCGCGAGCTATGTTGTTGTTCATGACTAATTACGTGCAGTAGGAATCTATTGTTTCCCTGTTACTCAATTTATATTTTGTTTAATTGCTGGACCATCGACACCAATAAGTGTTTTGCAAAAATATACCGCATTCTCAAAAGTACTTCTATTATCGTACTCAGCATTTAAAGTCGTTAAGATAGTACCTGCAGATTTAGTTTAATTGAAATCTTTCATTTATAAAATTCACAATTGCCGAGTGATAGAAACTTTCGCCCATTTTATTCATGTGTGTATTCTTATCGTATACTGTAGAATCAGCAGTATTTGGCTTGTAATGCGGCAACTACGTATCCCAGGCCCTAGACAACGAAACCAGCCAAAACTTTTAATATTGTAGCTCACAGTCGGAGGGTGCGCAGTCGTTTTTGAAAAGCCCGCAGCGCCCAGCATGTAAGCGTCCTCTGATGGACGTAGGAAAACTAAACTACAAGTTGAAGCACATTCGAGAATTCTTCCTACAGGTAAGCTACACGGATGTGATCGTTGTACGAAGGAGTCCCCTAACAAGGCGAGATTTGCAAATTTAGTGGGGAACGACGAAAGAACAAAACAATGTAGAAACAAGCATCCCGCCACCAACTGGAAAGCGACGTGGGCAAAAAATCTTGAAAACACACACATCTGATACTGCATCGATCTGGTACGGGGTAGTGAAGAATATAATCGCAACAAATGAAAAACTCCACGCAGTAGGGTTGAGCGTTACGGACAAATGCCACTTTTGTGGATTCGTCGATTTCCTGTTACATCGATTCCCCTGTGATGGTCATATACGGAACTCATAATAGGTCAGGTATAGAATAACACTGTTGTCAAGGAGCTCGGAAGAAAACTTCAAGACAGACATCATCCGGAGACCTGACACCAAGCCGGCTGGGTGGCCGAGCGGTTCTAGGCGCTACAGTCTGGAACCGCGCGACCGCTACGGTCACAGGTTCGAATCCTGCCTCGGGCATGGATGTGTGTGATGTCCTTAGGTTAGTTAGGTTTAAGTATTTCTAAGTTCTAGGGGACTGATGACCTCAGCAGTTAAGTCCCATAGTGCTCAGAGCCATTTGAACCATTTTGAACCTGACATCAAGCTCTACCCTATCACAAAAAATAACACGATTATGTCGATATTCGTCTTTTTGATTTAGAGCTCTTGTAATTTTTCATGTTTGCAGTTAAAGTTATTGGATATAGGTTTCGTCTTTTATGCAAAACACTGTTTTTTCGAAGTACTTGAGAAATAAAAATGTGTTTGTAAAACCGAAAGTACACAGAGTTCATTTAATATGTGTGTGTGCAGTGCCCTCGGAATGCGAAAGAAGGATCAGTCACAACTAAACATGGCAAGTTATTAGAGCAGGAAACCATACAGGTGGTCCTGCAAAACCATATAATGAAAAATCAAGTTTTTCAACTAACAAAACCCATTGATGATGGCACACAGGTGCCGAAACATGTTTGGATAATAAGACAAACGGAGAATTTCGGTAATTAACATCAGAGGACAGGACAGTTTCATCAGCTTCATGAGTTACATGGAAACAGCCTGCTGGAACACTAAATCCATCACAAACCTGAAAAAAAATTTCGGAATCATCTTTGACATAACTTTTGAAAAGCCAGGAATAGGATAATCAAATCGGAAGAGCGCAACACGATCAAAGAAGAGACTCAGTTCATGTTCAATAGATGAAATCTTTAAATTTGTTAGCACAATTTTATTCTCATGAAGAATGTCGTATGTCAACCAGAAATACTATATCATCGGCATAGAGTAATGTTTGCAGATAGACTGGTGGAAATCTGCACATTCCAAACTTTGTTCTGTCGGTTCACCTCTTGCATGATTTCGTTACTTCATCGAGAAAGATGTTAATGAGTGAGGGACTGAGACTAAGATCTTGCTTGATCCCTTTCCCCAGTGAAAATCCTCCTGATACTTCACCATCAATACAAGCCACTCCCACTGGTTGTTCATACACACTTTTCACGGAATCAATCAGTTTCATCAGCACCCTCTTTGCTTCCAGTGCTTTCCACGCGTACTGCTTTGCCACGGAGTCAAAAGCAGTTTTAATATCGAGAAACGTGAGATAAAGGTCCGTTTTCTTGGCTTTGTTCTTCTCAGTGATTGTTCTTCTAGTGTAGATGTGACTTTGCGTCTGCCGCCTTGGTCTAAATGCAGCCACCTCCTCCTCTTCCAAATCCTCTTCCACCACCCTTCTTGGTTCCCTCTCTAGTACTGAAGTACAGACTTAATAGATTATAGACCGTTAGCCCTGAAGTTTTCACAGTTATCACTGTTCCCCTTCTTATGCAATTGTATAATTAGGCTCTTCTTCCATTTCTCTAGAAGACTATTCCCCTCCCATACACTCTAAAACAGCTTAGTGAGTTCCTTCATCACTTCTGCTCCATTACACTTTATTTGTTCTGGAGCTATCTAACCAGATCCCGCAGTCTTCCCCATTCTGACTTAGCCAACCGCCATATCTACATCCCGTCCTTTTATCTCTGCTCCAGTTTCTGGGTCTTTCATAATTTCATATTGCCCGATGATAATTTCTTCTTGTAATCACTCAGATTTTTTGAATTTTTCTTCATAGTGTCGTCACCACACCTAAAGCACTGCTCGTTTCTCTGACGCTAGCTTACTCCGACCCTTAATTGTCCTTGTTTCTTTATTTTTTCCCATATTTCCCTCTTAGTGGTTTTATAGTTTCCCAGAAACTCCTTGTGTTGGTCTCTCTCGTACTGTCCTCAAGGCTTCAGTAGGCTGTAGTGGAATGGTATGAAGAGCTGGAAGGGAATGATAGTGAATGCAGATAAAAGCAAAGTAATCTGAGTTTCAAAACAGAACATACAGGAAGAAAAACTCGATATACTATGTAATGGAAAGCTTCTCGGAAAATTTGGAAGTTTTGAATATCTTGGCACCATACTAGTTAGTTATCGGAGAATAATTAACAGATACTAAAGAGAACTAAGAAACCATTCACAGCATACTATCAGATGAATAACATAGTATTAAAGGAGAAAGAGATTAGTATGAAAACTGAAACGCAAATTTACAATGGCAGAAATGACAACGCAAAGTATGGAAAGTGTGGCACTACAAGATAAGTATTTAAGTAGGATTACTGCTACAGAAATGAAGTTTACGGAGAGAGCGGTAGGAGAGACCAGATGAGATCGAGTTAGAGAAAATTGTACTTAGAAAAATGGTCTCGATCGCTCAAATCACTTTTATCTGTCGCCTATTTCAGTCCAGAGTCGGACCACCTTTAGATCATACTCTGAAATGTACAATAGTATAAATATACAGGGATTTATAGATAAAATATAAATAATGTAATGAAAATAATAGAAATTATACCGAAAGTTGATATGTGGAGACGGATACACGGAGCATGAACTGCAGAAACCTCCAGATGCTGTCAACTGCTGGAGAAACAACGATGTGGCGTCTTCGGAAGCTCCGCCCCCTAGCCATTTTCACACGTAATTCGTAGCCTACAGAATGAATGCGTTTTTAATGCATGACGAAAAACTTTATTTACTAACTTAAAATTGCTATCTGTTTGTAGTACTGACTGTACGATTAACCCCAATTACATTTATGATGCGAAGAACTAGAACATAAAATAGCTTACAGTAAAAGTCCGATGAATTACTCTGTCCTCTATGGGACAGTATGTATATATAAGGCGTCACTGGTTCCTTAGCAACATGTGTAACGTGCCTACAAACTTTTTTGGTACCAGCTTGCTTATAGTATCTAATTATATTATCAGCTTAAGTGGCTTATTTTAATTTTACACCGTAAAAATATAACATTTTAGAACGCAAATTAACATAAAGTAAGAAGCTAGCAACATCACTATTACACTACCCTCTACAGGATCATCTGCATGAACAGGACGCTACTGGTTGCTTAGCAACATGCAGCATATGTTACGATGTAATGAAGCATGTCTAGCTGGTATGAACAGGACGCTGCTGGTTGCTTAGCAACATGCAGCGTATTGATAACTGCCAAAGATATTAAAATGTAATGATGCATGTCTAGCTGGTTGCTCTGAATCGTTGCTTGTAAGTTAACTGGCATATAGAAATAATTGTTAAAGCTTATGTGGCTAGTGCATAATGCTATTGAGCTGCTGATTTTAAAATTACATTACAAAATTTGGCGTATTAAAAAAACCATAAGGTAAGAGCCATATCATATTGCTATTGACTACCCTTATAGGATCATCTGCATGTACTGGACGTTGCTGGTTACTTCTCCTGCAGTTGACAGCATCTGGAGGCTTCTGCAGTTCCTTCTCCACGGACCCGTTTCCACACGTCAACTTTGAGCAAAACTTCTTTTCTTTATATTACATTGTTTATATTTTATCTGTATGTCCCTCTGAAACCGGTCACCAAGAAGTGTGATTTGTGAGATCTAGTCTGCTTTTATAAGTACAATTGTGAAAACCGAACACTGTTTTTTCCAAAATGTTTTAGAAAATAAGATAAAAGACTGAGCAGAAGAAATCAATGAGTGTAGTGGTTGAGGTGAGTCATTTAAGTTGGTATGGGCATGTTAAGAGAATGGGAGAGGAAAGAGAAGCTAAAAAAGTGTTTGAAATGCATGTGTAGGGAGCAGCTAGACGAGGAAGACCCCGCATCACATGGGAGGACTGGGTCATAGGCGTGGAAGTACTATCGTTTAATGAAGAGGTTGTGCGAGAATAAAGTGGAATGGAAGAAATGGACAGAGCGAAGCTAACCCGACGTTTGAAAGCATATGGGAATTGAAGAAGAAGAAGAAGAAGAAGAAGAACCTTGTTGATTTATCCTTTTTTTAGGAACAATTTACCTCCTGAAGAAGAACTATAAAATTTAGTCACACATTTCAGATGAAATAAACATACAGTGGAGATGGAGGGATTTGGCCCTTGAAACACTAGCATTATCGCGAAGAGGCCACATTGGTTATGTGCCGCTTCCCTGATTGTAACCTCACCCTTAAAGCCCGTATGGAACGTCAACCTTTTCTTATAAAGCTTGTTTTTATAATGCTTTTTGAAGAAGGAACTTTTAATCTCTTAAAATGAGAAGGATTAAATAAAAAAGGATAAAGAACGAAAAAGTTAAAAAAATTAAAAAGTGTGGTTACTGTTATCTATCTGACCCCTGAATATAGCGAAGAAAAAAAGAAAGCGGTTAAGGCGTATAGTGGTCAGTATCCCCACCTGTCACGTGTGGGACTGGGCTCGATTCCCAGCCGGTGAGACGTGATATTTGTAATGTAACACGCTCGAAATTTTAAGATATGGCCAAACAGAACGTTAACTTTCTGGTCAAGAAGTGGAGTTGCCGCGCAGTCTCAGAAATCGCTTCGTCTTCGAAAGTTACTTTTGAATTCCTCTCTCCGCGACGAATTAGGCACTAAGCTATTGCTGTGGTGTGTTCGTAGTAAAAAAATATACTTCTGGGAAAAATTAGTACACCCTTTTAGAGATTTTCAAGTCACTCAAGGTTTATTGTTGCAACAGTGCATATGGAGTACATGAAATGATTACATTTACAAAAGAATAACAGGAGCGATTCTGAGGTACCACGTATCGACCCGTGCGGAAACACCCATATTAGTCGATTAGTAGTGTTGTTCAGGACAGTGTGACATGTCGTCTATGGATACATCCGAAAAATTGTTCAGCAGTCCCCTAGAACGTAGAACTACTTAAACCTAACTAACCTAAGGACATCACACACATCCATGCCCGAGGCAGGATTCAAACCTGCGACCGTAGCGGTCGCGTGGTTTCAGACTGAAGCGCCTAGAACCGTTCGATGCATCCGAAATTACTAAAGTACATTCAGAATTCTTATCATCACAGTCGTTTCGAAATTCAACTGTTGTAGGCTGGTGAAGAGCATGATTTGGCTACATGGAGCAGAAGACAGTAGTTGCATCACATGACCTTAGTGGCTGAGAGGAAAACTGAGGCAGATCGCAAATCACTGAATTTGTAGTTTCACAATCATATGTGGAGTCAATTGCAACGTCAAAATTTCATTTATCATGTGCTGGCTCTTGCTGATCAATATTTGATGCCTGTGGGTTATTGGGAGTTTCTGAATTCTTTGTATTATGTTCTGGTGGTTCCGTAACAAAGGAAGAGCGACATCGCTTCTTATGTTCAGGGTCAATTTTAAAACTTTCGGAGGAGAGTTTTCGATGTCTTGCTCCGTCCTTTGTAATGTTTGCATTGCAGAAAGCGCTTCTCGCACTGGTTGATTTACAGATGTTGTGGCTTCAAGAGTACGGAAGCCACTGACGATACTTATATCACTGAAAAGATTAGGACAGTTTTTCTTTATGTGGCCAATATCTTTATAGTTATAGCGAATTACATTATCCATTGATACGTATATTGTAAAACTAATGCCTTCGAATGGAATGTGTAATTTGGGTGGCCCTGTAATTTGGTTCGGTACGCGAGTATAATATGTGGCAGTCACTTCTTTCGTATAGATTCAAAAGATACTCAATACCTTCGGTTAAAGAAGGGAGGTCCCTTCTGCCACTCATTTCACAATGGCTTGTAGAGTATGGATTCAGATACAGATATAGATTCTGCAGCATATGGAACTGGTTGGATACTATTTGGACGTTGTTGTAGATGAACATGGACAGGGAATTAAGTAGCAAAAAGTAAAAAGACGTTTCTTGCTTTAACCGGAAGAGTATCTTCTCCGATTCTGTGACAAAATTAATAGGCAAACCTCTCTACTCTTCCCCTTTAAACGAGAGTAGAGATGAATGTAGCTGTAAGCTGATAATGGCAAGTTCCACAAGTCGCTTGAATTATAATTTTACTTTCAGTTATTATTCTCTGAATGCTTCGGAGAAATGATAGATCACACATCCAGTATCGCCAGTGACGGCAGAGAGCAATGCATTCCTGGGAGCTGGCTTCAGTGATTACGTCTGTCCACCACCAATGTTTGCTCGGAAAATAACTGACCCACAGATAGCCTCAGCGTCCTCCGATAAAGCAAGTGAATCACGTATTTGTCGTAAACTCTGTCTTCTTTAACGTGTGTGTGTGTGTGTGTGTGTTTTATATTTCTTTTTGTATATGCCACAAACTGCATGGAAAATACGTTTCCTACTACTGCTTTTTGTTTAGCGGGCTGTTTCTAATAGCCGGCCGTAGTGGCCTAGCGGTTCTAGGCGCTTCAGTCTGGAACCGCGCGACCGCTACGATCGCAGGTTCGAACCCTGCCTCGGGCATGGGTGTGTGTGATGTCCCTAAGTAGTTCTATGTTCTAGGGGACTGATAACCTCAGATGTTAAGTCCCATAGTGCTCAGAGCCATTTGAACCATTTTTTTTTTTCTTTTGCTGTTTCTAATATCCTCATATACACTTAGGTCAAGCAGATGGAAGTCTTCGATTCACTGGTAGAACACCAGTGAATCGCAAACAGTTTACAGAGTAAAATGTGAAAATGTTTGGGAAACACTCGTGCTGCTCATCGTAGAATATTGATCAAGTGTGTGGGTCACGTACGAAATCAGTCTAACAGATCATATTGAAAGTATACAGAGAAGGGGAAGCACGAATGGGCACAGGTTTGTCTGACGTATGGGAGAGTGTCACGGCGATGCTGAAGGAACTAGATTGGTAGACTCTTGAAAATAGCGGGAAAGCCTACTTAGATAGTTTAAAGAGCCACCTTCAAATTATAAATCTAGGAATATAGTACAACGTATTACTCCCATAGTGCCCTAGTGATCGCGAGGATAGGACTAGCTGCAGAGGCGCTTAAACGGCCATTTTTTCCTGCTTCATACATGAATGAAACAGGGTGAAGTCTAATGCAGAAGTCTGCTACAATGGGAAGTACCCGCTACCATGCACTTCACATTGGTTCGTAAAATATTGACGTAGAGGGACATTGTATGGGTTCCACCTCGGCTTTTGTTTACACGCATCTACTTTATTTGGTTCAAATGGCTCTGAGCACTATGGGACTTAACATCTGAGGTCATCAGTCCCCTAGAACTTAGAACTACTTAAACGTAACTAACCTAAGGACATCACAAACATCCATGCCCGAGGCAGGAGTTGAACATGCGACCGTAGCGGTCGCTCTGTTCCAGACTGAAGCCCCTAGAACCGCTCGGTCACAGCGGCCGGCCCTACTTTATTTAATTTAGTTAAATTGACCATTTTCGTCCTTATATGCAGTTCTCAAGTTCCGTAGGTGGCAACATGTAACATCCGATTACTTAGCAGCGGACGTAGTTATGAGAGCACATGTAGGCAACGTCCATGCGTCCTACTTGACAGAAAATGTTCAATGAGTACAGTAACAGTTTCTGTGAGGAGTGTTATTGTGTTCAGCAAACATTCTGTTTTAAATCTGACGCCTGCACATAGCCTATATGTACTCGCCTTCATGACTACCATGTCCGCTGCTAAGCAATCGAATATGTTACATGTTGGCACGTAAAGCACTTGAGAATGACGAGTAAGAGCCAAATTGGCCAGTTGTGCGAAATTAAATAAGGCAAACAGACGTAAACAACGGCCGAGGTGGAACTATAACAATGGACAAATATGCAGATGTGGGCCACACATGAAGAAAATGATATACGAGATACATGTAGATGTGTATTTAGATATCAACCTCTGCGAAGGGCGAGATGCTGGCGTTTCTGTCACACAACAAAATTGTTAAAATTTATAAAACAGGCGGCAGTCAAAACACGCACATAAAAATCGTTAACATTTTCACATAAAAATAAATTTTAAATTCTCTACCTGACAAGGAACGTTAAACACTTTTATCGATATTACCTCACATAGCTTCTTTGCTATTACTCAAAGTTACTTCTGCATCACCAAACTCTTTGATGTAACGTCAATGAAAAGTATTATTCATTATTTATGGTAATTTATATAATTATGTAAATAATGTAAGAATGTAATTTCTAAAGCAATTTACTGTAAGAGGATGGAAAAGTTAAAACATTACTTGTAGTATTCTTTCGTGTATAAGGAATGCAGGTTTGCAATTACGTAAAAGATGGAGGGAAGCCCCTCTGAAACGAGCCTGGCTTGCTCGGAATAGAAAAGGGGAATGTGGCGGTCGAACTGCAAAGCTCCTTTGTGGCATAAGGCAGTCGGTGGCTAGCAAACAAAATGTTCGCATCTTGTGAACTGAAAGAGGCAAGAAGAACTGCAAGATTATATTACACAGCCTCGGATGTTTACGTAATTTGGCCTATTATTCATGGAATACTATAGATGGCTCTGTGCTACGAAAATCCAACGCCAATAAGAGAATTTTCAGAGCTAGCTACACAGCAAGAGCCATGGATATTTTTGCCCCCTGTTTTGAACAGCACAGGAGATCGACATTACCATCACCTTTATGTCACGTTACCAGTTGAGTAGTGTAAAATTGCGTGGACCAGTTATGCGGTTTGTTTTTAAGTAATAAGTTTGCGTTCTGTAAACTTTGTGTTTAGCACTCGTATTTTGTCTTTAGTCCTCTAACTAGGCGGAGACCCATCCCAAGTTTCGCTACAGTTGAAAAACTTCGTGGAGTTGTATATTTCATAAGTATTCAGTGAGCATAAGTTCTGAAGTACTCCACATATTTTTCACAAAATGATAGTTTAAGTTTCACCAACGTTCAGTTACCAAAAAAATATTTAAGGTGTTCAGCATAAAGATTGTTCTTATTGAGATATCGGTGCAGTATCAGTGCAGTTACCTGCAAATACTGTGATGATTCATAACAGTTACTGTCTAGGAGACTTCTAAGGGTCTGCATAACGGTTGATTATAGTGCAGGTTCTGAAATAAACAGTGTTTATAATTTCGTGTGTATACAGTTAATTGTGTTTTTCATATTGTGTTGTGATTAAAATATTCGGCCTAGATCCGAGTCTAATGATAGTGTAGTTTCTGGACCCACATGATAATAGTTGAGACAGATTTAAATTTTGTATTACAATAATAGAATTCAAGAAGTACAACTCTCACTCTTACAATATGTGTATACTGTAGGAAGAAAATAGCTACAACTATTCATACTACCCGGTATCACATGTTCCACCTGAACTAAATAGTATAAGAAAGTGAATATTCCTTGAAAATACAAACAATAATCAGTACAAAAGATACAATTACTTGATAAATATTTCAATCGTAGTAATTTCCAATAATTAAACTGACAAAAGAAACCCTTATCCAAATTAATAATGCTCCACCATTAACAATCATTTACCTGTAGTAATTATTACCTTCCTACTGTAATGTACATACGTTGTTGTTGTTGTGGTCTTCAGTCCAAAGACTGCTTTGATGCAACTCTCCATGCTACTCTGTCCTGTGCAAGCCTCTTCATCTCCGAGTAACTACTGCAACCTACATCCTTCTGAATCTGCTTACTCTACTCATCTCCTGGTCTCCCTCCACGATTTTTACCCCTCCTTCCCCACCCCCACCCCCCCTCTCCACACTTCCCCCAGTACTAAGCTGGTGAGCCCTTGCGCTTCAGAATGTGTCCTACCAACTGATCCATTCTTTTAGTTAGGTTTTACCACAAATTTTTCTTCTCTCAAATTCTATGCAGTACCTCCTCATTACTTACGCGACCTACCCATCTAATTTTCAACATTCTCCTGTAGCACCACATTTCAAATGTTTCTATTCTCTTCTTGCCTAGATTGTTTATCGTCCATGTTTCACTTCCATACATGACTACATTCCATACAAATACTATCACAAAGTACTGCTCGATATTAACAAATTTCTCTTCTTCAGAAACGCTTTTCTTACCATTGCCAGTCTATTTCTTATATCCTCCGTACTTCTGCCATAATCATTTTGCTTCCCAAATAGCAAAACTCATCTACTACTGTAATTGTCTCATTACCTAATCTAATTTCCTCTGAATCACCTGATTTAATTAGAATAACTTCCATTATCCTCGTTTAGGTTCTGTTGATGTTCATCTTACAACCTTTCAAGACACTGTCCATTCGACTCAACTGCCCTTCCAAGTCCTTTTCTGTCTGATGGAATTACAATGCAATTCCTACTCCAATTTTTTTTTTCATTCGTATTAGTATTTTGCAACCGTGACTCATTAAACTAATAGTCTGGTAATTTGCACACCTGTCAGCACCTTCTTTCTTTGGAGTTGGAATTATTATATTCTTCTTGAAGTCTCGGGGTGTCCCATTTATCTTGACCACCCTAAATAACTGTCTGTCCGTATGTAAATTACAAAATGTTTGAACCAAATGTTCTTTAGCAGTCAGGGGGACATCAATCAGCATGATTGCCTTCGTTGTAGCTTTGTTTTTTACAAAGATATGAACAGTGGTACGACTTTTTAAAATGGTACCATGTATTTTTTATTCGGTAATTCATTTTTTTTCCTAAAGACCTATTCAAAAATATATCACAGTGTAACATTCACTGAAACAGAACGTTATTAATTACATAACACAACATTGACGTTGACGCTTCCAGCGCTTAGTGCAGGTACCCGGGGTAATGAAACACAGCCACGTGGCGACGTTGACAGAGGACAAATGTAAACGTAAGTAGAATACACACCCGTCATTCCGTCAAACATCGTCAGTTGAAGAGTTATGTGAGTAGAATGTACACCAACGAAGAGAAGGTAGAAATGCTACTGATCTATGGGGAATGTAAGTTAGCAGAACAGTAATTGCAATACTGTTTTCTTATGTACGGGTACATTTAGTACAGTAGTTTAGTCCTTTTAAATACTGTTGTGAAGAGTTGACATACAGTAAAGGCTCTCCTTCCTACAAACTGCATCGACATAACGTTTCTTTTATTGTTGTTGTTGTTGTTGTTGAAGGTAGCCGAAATGCTATGCAGGCAGCGGGACTGTACAAAGAGCGATATCCTGACAAGAACCCACCTTCCCGATGGATGTTTTCTCGTCTTGTTGCGACGCTTCAGGAAACGGGAAATTTCAACCCATGACAACGCAATCGTCGTAGTACTCGTACAGACGAAGCTGCCGAAATGACTGTTCTCGCTTCCGTTGCTATGAATCCACATGTGAGCACACGACAGCTTGAACACGAGATTGGCATTCCTAAAACCAGTGTATATCGTATTCTTACACGCCATCGGTTCCATCCTTACCACGTACACCTACATCAAGAATTGCATGGGAATGATTTCCAGAATCGTGTACAGTTCATTGGGCACAGCAGCAAATCCTCGCCAACCCGAACTTCTTCACCAATGTTCTATTTACTGATGAATGTTCCTTCTCAAACAAAGGGCAGGTAAATACAAGGAACATGCATTATTGGTCCAGCGACAACCCACGATGGCTTAAACAGGTGGAACATCAGCGTCAATGGAGGGTTGGGATGCTTGGTTCTACAATTGTTGGACCTTATTTCATCAGTGGTAGTCTAAACGGCACAGCGTGTGCCAACTTCCTCAGACGAATTCTTCCTCCTCTTCTGAATAAAGTGTCGCTAAGAACCAGAATGCTTATGTTGCATCAACACGATGGACGTCCAGCACTTAATGCCTTTCGAGCACGTCGTGTTCTGAACCGAAGGTGTCCTTCCAGATGAATTGGTCGAAGAGGAACAGTTATTTGGCCCGCCATGTGTCCTGATTTAAATCCTCTGGACTTTTGGACTTTTTTCTTTGGGGATGCATTAAAGACTTTGTCTATCGCGATATTCCAACAACTCCAGAGGACATGCAGGAACGTCTCGTGCTTGCTTGCAATTCTCTTCGGCAGGCAACACTGGAAGCAGTAAATAATTCTTTCATTCAAAGAGTGCATCAGTGTATCGGTGTCCAGAGTCACCACTATGAGCACCTTTGAATGTTCTACTCCTGGGCAATGGTACAGGAGAGTCAAAGTCAATTTTGTGTTATGTTTTTACTTGGTTTTCATTTGTTTTGTGACAACTCCAGCAAGTGGACGAGTTTGTGGCTCAAATGGCTCTGAGCACTATGGGACTCAACTTCTGAGGTCATTAGTCCCCTAGAACTTAGAACTAGTTAAACCTAAGGACATCACAAACATCCATGCCCGAGGCAGGATTCGAACCTGCGACCGTAGCGGTCCGGCGGTTCCAGACTGCAGCGCCTTTAACCGCACGGCCACTTCGGCCGGCGGACGAGTTTGTGATCCCGGGCTCAAAGTCAGTGTTGCGTTGCAGTGTAATTAATAACGTTGTGTTTCAGTGAATGGTACGCTGTGATACATTTTTGAATAGGTCTTTAGGAGAGGAAATGAATTACCACATAAAAAATACAGGGTGCTATTTAAAAAAAGCCTTTCCGCTGTTCATATCTTTGTAAAAAACAAAGATGCAGCGAAGGCAGTCATGCTGATTGATGTCTCCCTCAAGGCTAAAGAACATTTGCTTGCGACATTTTGTAACTTGCGTCTTAACAGACAGTTATTTAGGGTGGTCAAGATAAATGGGAGACTATGTATAGTGGCCGGAGATCCATCAGTACATCTACATCAACATACAAGTACTTACACCGCAAGCCACTGTATATTGTGAGGGCGGTAGGTACGCCGTAGCCGCGCGGGATTAACCGAGCGATCTGAGGCGCTGCAGTCATGGACTGTGCGGCTGGTCCCGGCGGAGGTTCGAGTTCTCCCTCGGGCATGGGTCTCTGTGTTTGTCCTTAGGATAATTTAGGTTAAGTAGTGTGTGAGCTTAGGGACTGATGACCTTAGCAGTTAAGTCCCATAAGATGTCACACACATTTGAACATTTTTTTGGTACGCCGTACTAAGCTTAAGATTTTCTTTACTGCTTGTTTTCCAGAAGAAAAAACACCGTGCTGTTTTCCGGTGACATTTTAATTCTGTTATAGATGTCTAGGGACTTGGAAGAGCAGTTGAACGGAATGGACGGTGTCTTGAAACGATAAGATAAATAATATGAACATGAGTAAATGTAAAACAGGGGTAATGGGATGTAGTCGAAGTAAGTCAGGCGATGCTGAGGGAATTAAACTAGGAAATGAGACCCGCAAAGTAGCGGATGAATTTCGTTATTTATATAGCAAAATAACAGATGGAACACTAAATAAAGGTACAGACTCTCCTTATGAATAAACGCTTATGTGAAAAAGGAATTTGCTAACGTCCAACATAAATGTAAGATGGGAGAAGTCTTTTCTCATGATATTTATCTGTAACGTAGCCTTGTACGGAAGTGAAATGTGGACGGTAAGCAACTGAGATAAGAAGAAGATTGAAACTTTTGAAATGAGGCACTTTAGAAGATGGGTGGATCGAATAAGAATGGGGAGGGAGGTACTGGATCGAAATCTCGAAAAAAGGAAATTTATGGCACAACTTGATTAAAGGAAGGGATCGGTTGACAGTATACATTCCAAGACCTCAGGGAATAGTCATTTTGGTAATAGAAGGTATGTGTTCGGGGGGGGGGGGGGGGGGGGGGAGGGGTTACAACTATGGACTGAAGAGACCAAGGCTTTTCAAGTACGCAGGTTGAAATGGATGTGCATAGGTGTCTGTAGTTAGGCAAAGATGAAGGGGCATGTACAAAAGACACTAGTCAGATCCCATTTTATGACGAGCGTTATCCGCGCTAGAGTGCGCTGAAAACCAGCGATCTCTTTTATCCTTTCGTGAAAACATTATTAACGCCCTTTTCCACCCCCTAGAAATAAAAATATGTACATGATATCAACAAAACTCTCACAAAACGTGAAAGTACATTAAATGTACTACAAGAGACGTTTGTAACATTAAATTTCCTCATAAGAAGGGAGAGAGCAAACAGAAATTACGAAAAATGCCTTCTGCGCCCTATAGCCAAACGGTCCCTCCGTCCTGTCTATCTCTGATCGGCGCTATACTTTCGGTGTACTACGTTGAAAGGAGCTTATTTTGAACGGACTGATAGAAAAGCATGTTTGATGAAAATATTAAAAAACCATATTTACATCGTATTAGGAATATGACATTGAATGGAAAGATGAATATGTAATCCTTATGTAGTAATGCTCATGTGTTGTGAAATGAGTGAATGGCATGTCCAGGATTCTGTCATCACTTTGAGAAGGATCTCCATCTATTAAAGGTTGAAGGCATTTAGTGACAGAATACGGATACAGAAGATAGATAGGTTGCATAGTGAGCTATCGATGTATAAGGAAATCACTGTACTGTTGTCACGTGCGCAGTTTTTTACTCGTCTCCACTTGGCTGTTAGTGGTGTAGGCAGTGTTTCTTCAGCACTAGAGTTCCAGGTGAAGATTCCTGGCCAATGGAGAGTCCAGTCAAAGCCTGAGGGGCTGTAAAAAGTATAGGCTGAACAGTGAGTTGTTGCTGTTCTTCAATTGAAAATACTGTAAATGAATAATTCATATTATGATAGAGAAATATTGATTAGTGCAGATGCATAATGCTGCAAATTGTAGCATGAATTAATACCTCCTGTCATTTCAGCTGCTCCAGACAGTGGTACGGCAAGTAGCTTCTCCAGTTCGTCTTTCCGATCAATTCATTCAAAACAATCTCCTTTCATGTGATTCTTGAGTTTCCCGATGGACACTGTAGACCGGCAGTACACCCGTGGATATTCTGATTTTAACAATCTCCTTTCAACTTTTTTTTCAGTCTTCTGACTAGTTTGATGCGGGACTTCCTCTCCTGTGCCAACCTCTCCATCACAGAGTAGCACTTGCAACCTACGTCCTCAATTATTTGCTAGATGTATTCCAATCACTGTCTTCCTCTATAGTTTTTACCTTCTACTGTTACCCTTTACTACCACTGGAGTTATTCCGTTATTTATTAACAGATGTCTTACCGTCTTTTCCCTTCTTCTTGTCAGTGGTTTCCATATATTTCATTCCTCACCGATTTTCCGGACAACTTCCTCATTCCTTACCTTATCGGTCCACCTAATTTTCAACATTCTGCTGTTGCACCACATCTCAAGTACTTCGATTCTCTTCTTTTACGGTTTTCCCACAGTTCAAGTTTCAGTTCCATACAATGCTGTCCACCAAACGTGCATTGTCAGAAATTTCTTCCTCAAATTAATGTCTATGTTTGACACTAGTAGACTTTTCCTTGCCAGGAATACCCATTTTGCCATTACTAGTCTGCCTTTTGTGTCATCCTTGCCCCGCCGGTCATTGGTTATTTTGCTGCCTAGGTAGCACAATTCCTTAACTTCATCTACCTCATGGCCATCACTCCTGATATTAAGTTTCTCGCTGTTCTCATTTCTAGTACTTCTCATTAATTTCGTCTTTCTTCGACCTACTCTCAACCCATATTCTGTACTCGTTAGACTATTCATTCCATTCAGCGGACCCTCTCACTCTTCTTCGCTTTCACTTAGGATAGCAATGTCATTAGCGAATCTCAGCATTGATATCCTTTCACCTTGAATTTTTAATTCCACTCTTGAGCCCTTCTTTTATATCCGACATTGCTCATTCGATGCACAGTTCTAGGGGCGAAAGACTGCATCCCTATCTTACACCCTTTTTATACCGAGCGCTTCGTTCCTTTTTTTCCACCTTTATTTTTCGCTCTTGGCTCTTATAAATATTGTGTATTACCTGTCTTTCCCTATAGCTTACCCCTATTTTTCTCAGAATTTCGAACATCTTACACTATTTGACATTTTGTCAGATCCACAAATCCTATGAACGTGTCTTTATTTCCCTTTAGTCTTGTTTCGATTGATAACCGCAACGTCGAAATTACCCCTTTGCTGCCTTTACTTTCCGAAACACAAACTGATCGTCATCTAACACATCCTCAATTTTATTTTCCATTCTTCTCTATACTATTCTTGTCAGAAACTTGGATGCATGACCTTTTAACCTGATTCTGCGGTAATTTACGCACTCGTCGGCTCTTGCAATCTTCGGAATTGTGTGGATGATGGTTTTTTTTTTTTTTTTTTTTTTGGAAGTCTGATGGTATATCGCCAGACGCAAACATTCTACGCACCAACGTGAACGCCATTTTGTTGCCACTTCCCCCCCTTAATTTTGGAAATTCTGATGGCATATTATCTATCGATTCTAAGTTATCTAATCTCAAGTCTTCCAAAGCTTTTTGAAATTCTGATTCTAATACTGGATACCCTATCTCTTCCATATCGACACCTGTTTCTTCTTCTCTCACGTCATCAGACAATTCTTCCCCCTCATTGAGGCCTTCAGTGTATTCTCTCCACCTATCCACTGTCTTCTCTGCATTTAACAGTGGAATTCTCCTTGCAATCTTAATGTTACCACCCTTGCTTTCAGTTTCACCGAAGACTGTTCTGAATTTTCTATGTGTGAGTCTGTCCTTCCGAAATTATTTCTTTTTAGATTTCTTCACATTTTTCATGCAGCCATTTTGCCTTAGCTTCCCTGCACTTCGTATTTATTTCATTCTATGTAACTTATATTTCCGTATTCCTGAATTCCTTGAACATTTTTGTACTTCCTTCTTTCATTGATCAGCTGAAGTATTTCTTCAGTGGTGACCCATGTCTTCTTTGCAGTTATCGTCATTATACCAATGTTTTTCTTTCCAGCTTCTGTGACTGTCCTTTTTAGAGTTGTCCATTCCCCTTCAACTGAATTGCCTACTAAGCCGTTCACTATCGCAATATCTGAAACCTCAGAGAACTTCAAGCGTATCTCTTTGACTCCTTACTACATTGATTCTTCCTGACTAGTCTCTTCAATTTCAGCCTAAACTTCATCACTACTACATTCTGATCTGAGTGTATATCTGGCCCTGGGTACGCTTTATAATCTTGTATCTGATTTCGGAATATCAGCCAGACCATGTTATAATATAACTGAACTCTTCCTGTATCTCCCGGCCTTCCCCAAGTATACCTCTTCCTCTTCTGATTCTTAATAGAGTATTCGCTATTACTATCTGAAATTTATTGCAGAGCTCAAGTAGTCGTTTTCCTCTCTCATTCCCAGTAACAAGCCCATATTCTCCCGTAAGCTTTTGTCTACTGCTTCCCCTACAACCACATTCCAGTACCCCATGATAACTAGATTTTCATCTCTCTTTACATACTGAATTACCCACTCGATATTCTCATATTCTTTCTCTATCTCTTCATCTGTAGCTTGCGAAGTCGGCATGTATACCTGAACTGTCGTTGTCGATGTTGGTTTGCTGTCGATTCTGATGATAACAACCCCGTCACTGAACTGTTCACCATAACACACTCTCTGCCCTAACTTCCTGCTCATAACGAATCCAACTCCCACTATACCATTTTCTACCACTGTCGATATTGCCCCGTACTCGTCTGACCAGAAATCCTTATCTTGTTTCCATTTCACTTCACTGACCCCCACTATATCTAGATTGAGATTTAGCATTTCCCTTTTTAGATTTTCTAGCTTCCCTACCACGTTCAAACTTCTGACATTCCACGCCCCGACTCGTAGAACGTTATCCTATCGTTGGTTATTCAGTCTTTTTCTCATGGTGAACTCCCCATTAGCAGTTCCTTCCGGGAGGTCTGAATGGGGGAATAGTCCAGAATGTTTTGCCAATGGAAACGTCATCACGACACTTTTTCAATTACAGGCCACACGTCCTGTGGATACACATTATTTGTCTTTAACGCAGTGGTTTCGACTGTCGTCTGCATTCTCATTCCGTTGATCATTGCTGATTCATAATCCTTTAGGTGCAGTTTCTCACATCAAGGGCAAGAGAGTGCCCTGGACTTACGTCCGCTTCTCCATCCTCTTTGACAAGGTCGTTGGCTGAATGAGGGTCATTTCTTGTGCCGGAAATCTTCGGCCGCCACTGCTAGTGATTTTTGTGCAAAATTAAAGCCGTGCCAAGTTTCGCATCCGGGACCGAGGACTTTTAGAACAGTAAACGAAGGCGCTGCGCTTAGGCCACAGAAATTCTAGTGCCGATGGCAGACAGACAGATGGGGGGGGGGGGGGGGGGGAGGGGAGAGGGAAGGGGTACGTTTGGCTACAGTGAGCAAAATGCATTTTTCCTAATTTTCGGTTTGCTCTCTCCGTTTTTATGAGGAAATTGATTCTACAGATGTCTCTTGTAATAAATTTAATGTGCTTTCATATGATGTAAGGGTTTGTTGATGATATGTTTTCTTTGGTTTCGAGTTGTGAGGGGTGGGAGTGGGGGTATTCGACGTTTACACACAAGCGTCACCTAATCGCTGTTTCTCAGCGCGCTCGGGCGCCGATACTGCTCGTCACAAAATCAGATCTGATCAGAGCCTTTTATAGGGAATTTTATCTACTTTAATTTTGAGCAGAGTAGTCTTTTTCGAAAATTACAAAGTTTTTGAGATAGAAGCGGAAAACTGGAAAAAGGGCGAAAATGTTTAGGTACTTGGCGTTTTTAATTGCGAAGCAGATCTCAACAAGGCAGCAAACACAAAACTCTGATTCAGCACCCAAAAAACATACAGAGCGGTCGAGAAATACTTTGTTACGAAAACAGCTGTTTTGAAAAGCAACTGAGCGGACTATGCATCAAAACTGTCTTCAAACAGAAGACCATACCAACAACAACTTCTTTTCTATTCACTTACTGAGCGAGGGGGCGTGACTGTACAACTCTGTTCGTGCTCTAATAATGGGTGTTGTATGATTGTCGATGTTTACAAAATATCGGTTTTCGGAGGTAAAAGTCGATATTTAAATATCGGTAACGGTGTGCCATAGACGTCTTAACATCGATGTTTAACATAAAATATCGACCTTCGATGTTGAAGATCGTGGCTATGGGGAAATAGATACAGGGCCAATTTTTTGGACGTGGTAAGTCAAGAACATTCGCCATTGTTTGTAGCTGAGCGTGGAGTAATGATTTTCATTGCGCACGCAGCCAACGCTTTCGTAACGTCAAATAATGTGTGTGCCGGTATTCTTCGGTAAGCTTCTATGCTAAAAATGTTACTTCGGATTATGTGAACACATTTTCCGTCTGTTGTTGTGGTCTTCAGTCCTGAGACTGGTTTGATGCAGCTCTCCATATTTTCCGTTTATTATATGTAATAATACATTTGATGCACGTAAATATACGTAATTGTGTAAAGGAAAGCACATAACCACATGTAGTTGAGGTTTTTTGGACATTTGCGTTCTGTCTGTAATCGAATAATTTTACTTACTTCGTTTGTTGCTTTAAAAAGATAGTTATTACGAACAGTTAACAATTTCAACTCTGATTCAATTTTCACTCGGTCTGTATTAACATTGAAGATGTTTACGATATTATACGGCAGTGGAAGAACATCGTATTTGCCGACAAGTGACTTCAGCGGTTATTGATAACTTATCTTTCGTTTTTCAACGCTTAGTTGTTCACTGACACGAAGCGCAATACAAAAGCGGAGGATAGTTCCATGTTGTTACTTGTGTAGTGAGCAGTAAGAATCATTGTGTACCATGATCATTACTGGAACTAGCAACAAGCAATGAAAGGCATTACAATATAAAGGCATAAAGTTGTTTGATATAAATCATTAATTGTTGCTGTATTTATTTATTGCTAAATATGATACTGATGTACTTTTATGTTGCTCATCAGAATTAAACAATTAAAATGGCCTATAACACAGTTACAAATTTATAGAAAAAGACATTTTTTATATAAAAAGTGTAAGTACTGACTAAGAATAGCAGGCAGAGGCAGTACTTACATGTCACATATAGAATAATTACCAGGCCAGAAGGGCTTTAGTCACAAAATATATATACAAAAAGGACTCCGTTGCAACCTATGGCAGCACAGGTGCGAGCAGCCCATAGTGGCTCGCTTTCATGCTTTCCTTTATATATATATATATATATATATATATATATATACTCCTGGAAATGGAAAAAAGAACACATTGACATCGGTGTGTCAGACCCACCATACTTGCTCCGGACACTGCGAGAGGGCTGTACAAGCAATGATCACACGCACGGCACAGCGGACACACCAGGAACCGCGGTGTTGGCCGTCGAATGGCGCTAGCTGCGCAGCATTTGTGCACCGCCGCCGTCAGTGTCAGCCAGATTGCCGTCGCATACGGAGCTCCATCGCAGTCTTTAACTCGAAAAATTATACAAAGATCACGTTAGGGCCTATGGAAGGACCTACTTCGATTTCAGTCAAACAGGAAGTAAGTGCTACGTTCATGTGAAGCATCCGATCTGAGGGTTGCTCAACTGAACGCCATGAGAAGCACACACGTCAGTCTGGAACTTCCACAGGTCCTGAATGAGCTAAACTGCGATATCCTGTGCATACAGGAGCCATATACGAAACAAGGCCATATCACCAATATCCCCACCCACGCGATATCAATATCGGGTAAGGCAGACTGCAAGGCGTCAGTCATAATCCTCAACACAGACATTCACCCAGTTAAAATAACGGAATTATGCACAGAACACGTTGCTACAGTAGAGATTACGTACAGGGGCGATACATGGGTCGTTGCATCGATTTATGCTCAATACAGCCATTGCATTAATCCCTATGCAAATGCTATCAGAAAAATTGCACAATACGCCGGCAATAAAAAATTATTAATCTGTGCAGATATTAATGCAAAATCCACTCTATGGCACTCCAACAGAACAGATGACAGAGGACGAATAATCAATGACGTAATACATGAAAATGGACTGAACGTCATCAACGAGGAAGGACACCATCCTACATTCACAGGGCATGACGGCTCCTCATCCAACATAGACATCACCCTTGCAAATAACGCCGCGACTACCTACATACTAGACTGGACGGTACATGACCACATTACCACTAGTGACCATAATGTTATCACACTAACTCTACAGAAGACAGCAAACAACAACACTGCAACACAACCCAGAAGACTGCTCTTTCATAGGACAGACTGGGACACAGTAAGACACAAGATACAGGAACAATCACTGCAGAACATCAGAGGCAGTGTTGACTACAGAGCACACAAGTTAACAGAAATCATTACACACATACAAAACACCTGCATCCCCACATCACGCAAAACAAAACAGCAGACCAGCCCTTGGACAGCACACCTAACACAACTCAAGCAGGACACCAGACGTAGACGCAGACTCTACCAAAGGGCAATCTCAGACAGAGAAAGACAAGTAAGACTACATGAATACCGGCTTGCCAAGGACAGATACAAACAAGAACTAAATAAGACTAGAAAAGACCAATGGAATGACTACGTAGCAAGACAAACACAACTTAACATATGGGGGGAACCTTACAAGATCGTGACCGAAAAAATCAAGAGCCCACTGGTTCTGGGAACGCTACGACAGGATGACGGGGTGATGACTAAAGGATGGAGAGGCACAGCGGAGTACCTGCTAGGCAAACTCCTTCCTGACGACATTGCCACCACAGACACACCTGAACAAGCAGCATTGAGACGAGAACTTACCACAGCCTACACCACACCAACCGTCACCTGTCCGTTTGCGCAGGAAGAGGTGGCGATAGCGATCTCAGAACTTAAAAATAAGAAAGCGCCTGGACCAGATGGTATCCACTCTGAGGTACTAAAACAGATAGCACCGCAGATCACCCCATACCTCACAACACTGCTGAACGACGCATTAAGGCTAGGCCGTGTGCCTGCAGTGTGGAAAGCCTCTAGGGCGGTCATCATCAAAAAAGCACCAGACAAAGACCCCTCAGAACCCAAATCATACAGACCCATATGCCTCATCAATACACTCGCTAAAACACAAGAAAAACTCCTTTGCAAAAGATTACAAACACATCGCACACTTCGGGGACTGACACCACACCAATATGGCTTTCGGGAAGGAAAGTCTATTGACGATGCAATCAACAAAGCACTTCAAATTGTACACAACACACCTACAAAGTACACACTAGCCATTATGATTGACATCTCGGGTGCATTTGACAATCTATGGTGGCCGGCCCTCTTCAAGAGGCTCAGACACCTGCAGGTACCGGAATCCCTGTACAACAGTCTTGTAGACTACTGCAGGGACAGAACAGTCGCTTGGCACATGGACGACAAGAAAGTAATCAAACGCATTACCAAAGGTTGTCCACAAGGATCGATCTGCGGCCCCATCTTCTGGGACATAATGTTAGAACCGCTCCTAGAATTACTTGAGGAGCACAATGCGACAGATGGAGTTGTCGCTTACGCTGACGACCTGCTTGTGGCAGTGTCAGCAAACAACCGTGCCCAGCTAGAAGACAGAGCCAATGATACACTCAAAACAATTACACAATGGTGCACAGACAACAAGCTCAAGGTAGCAGAAAATAAAACAACTTACACACTACTAAAGGGCATCCTGCATAAGAACCCAGCAGTCAAAATCGGGGACACAAACATTAAAAGATCAAAAGTAACACGCTACCTTGGAGTCTACATAGACGAACGGTTGAACTTCCACGAACACATACGAATATCCACGGACAAAGCAGAAAAAATACTGCACAAACTGGCAAGGCTAAACTCGAAACAATACAGACTACCACTGTCAGTCATACGAACATATCATTGCGCTCTCTTCGAGTCGGTACTATGTTTTGCTGCCAGCACGTGGGCCCATAGACTCAGCCTATCCACTAACAGAACCGCCGTACGGCGGGGGCAAAGAAGCATTCTGCTTCGACTAACAGGGGCCTTCAACACAACCTCAGTCGACGCACTTTGCGTCGTGATGGGAATCTTCCCAATAGACGTAACCATAAGATACCGTGCGGCAAGGTACTGGCTAAAGATGGGGAAACTAGACCAGGTTCGGCAGATCACTGGTGTACCATATGCTACATCACGTCAACTCAAAGCATGGCGTGTGGATACCTGGCAGAGCGAGTGGGCTAACAGCGATAAGGGCCGACGAGTCTATAGCTTTTTCCCTGACATCAAAGAACGATTAAGACTGAAGCATATCGATCCTAGCCGCGGTATGGTACATTTTCTGACAGGCCACGGCCCTTATCCCACGCACCTGAGCCGCATGAGTCTGCAGCAGACTACCAGATGCACATGTGGGGAAGAAGGCTCCCCAGAACACACTGTCCTATTCTGCGGGCAACGCACAAACATTAGACACACACTACACATTACCCGGCAGAATACCCAAGATGAAATATACACCATTCTACGAGACCCAGACCTATGTGACAAACTTAATACACTAACTGACGAAATATCCAGGTCTCTGTATACCGAATATCTAAACAATAGACCATTCAGAAGGCAAGGCCGGGGACGCAGACCACAGAGTGCCCATGATATGGATAGCAGTACAAACACCTCGGGCGAAGACACAGATGTTGAGATAAGCCATGTCGACGACCCATTGTGGCAACCTGCGTATGAGTAGTCTAGGTACCTGAACAACACTAAAGAACACACACATGCACACAAAATCACAAATGAGTAATAGTCAAAAGCCAGGCACTTACCCCAAGGACCTACGCATCCTGGCGAGAAGCAACACCCAGCCTGGATGGAAGGATCTTAACTGTGGTTCCCCTTAGCTGGGCCCAACCCGACGGATACTTAACGTAGATCGGGGAAAACCACCGTCCAGGCTGAGTTGCCGCGTAACCAGGAGGCGGGAACTGGTCTTACATGCACATGTACACACATACACACACACGCACATAGCACATATATACAAGAACACACACAAGAGGATATGCAGTCAAAGGTGACATGACACCTGTAAACAAGGGTTAACTCCAAGATAGGCACCTACCATACGAACCTACGCCTCCCGACGAGAGGCAACACTGGGCCTGGATGGAAGGATCTTAATTGTGGTTCCCCTTAGCTGGGCCCAACCCGACAGATACACAATGTAGATCGGGGAAAACCACCGTCCAGGCTGAGTTGCCATATAGCCGGGAGGTGCCAATCATTCATCAAGCGAGAACTTGTCTGACAAGCACACACACACACCCACAACCACACATAATGACACAAACACAGACCTAAACAAATTCAATAAAATCACTCCATCACATCTAGACTAGTTAATATTTAATTTTGCACTATGTAAGTAGTAATAAGCTAATGAAGTATACAAGTACATATGTGAACTGTGAGTGGCGGCCAGCGTCTTGAAGGTCATTCCAAGACCCTGACCGCAACCCACACATAGGTGGTGGTAATTTCTCTATCCTTTTCTTTCCTATCTTTCTGTTTACTCCTTCTTAAATTCAAAATGAAATTGTTTTCCATTTCCGTATTATTTATATTATTTGTAATGTATCTAAAAGCTGCACAACGAACAAAAACGAATAAATAACGTAAAAGCCCGCCTCCACGTGGCAAGACTTGGGCAACAGTGTGAGTGGGATCGGGAACAGGGGAGGTAACTCACATAACCACCCCTGGGCCCGAGCCCAGTCACAGTGGCTAAGCGGCTTAATACGACCCACCATAAGCAATTAGAAGGTGGGTCAATAAATAAAGAGCAGCAAGTGAAAAAAAAAAAAAGTCTTTAACACTGGTAGCATGCCGCGACAGCGTGGACGTGAACCGTATGTGCAGTTGACGGACTTTGAGCGAGGGCATATAGTGGGCATGCGGGAGGCCGGGTGGACGTACCGCCGAATTGCTCAACACGTGGGGCGTGAGGTCTCCACAGTACATCGATGTTGTCGCCAGTGGTCGGCGGAAGGTGCACGTGCCCGTCGACCTGGGATCGGACCGCAGCGACGCACGGATGCACGCCGAGACCGTAGGATCCTACGCAGTGCCGTAGGGGACCGCACCGCCATTTCCCAGCAAATTAGGGACACTGTTGCTCCTGGGGTATCGGCGAGGACCATTCGCAACCGTCTCCATGAAGCTGGGCTACGGTCCCGCACACCGTTAGGCCGTCTTCCGCTCACGCCCCAACATCGTGCAGCCCGCCTCCAGTGGTGTCGCGACAGGCGTGAATGGAGGGACGAATGGAGACGTGTCGCCTTCAGCGATGAGAGTCACTTCTGCCTTGGTGCCAATGATGGTCGTATGCGTGTTTGGCGCCGTGCAGGTGAGCGCCACAATCAGGACTGCATACGACCGAGGCACACAGGGCCAACACCCGGCATCATGGTGTGGGGAGCGATCTCCTACACTGGCTGTACACCACTGGTGATCGTCGAGGGGACACTGAATAGTGCACGGTACATCCAAACCGTCATCGAACCCATCGTTCTACCATTCCTAGACCGGCAAGGGAACTTGCTGTTCCAACAGGACAATGCACGTCCGCATGTATCCCGTGCCACCCAACGTGCTCTAGAAGGTGTAAGTCAACTACCCTGGCCAGCAAGATCTCCGGATCTGTCCCCCATTGAGCATGTTTGGGACTGGATGAAGCGTCGTCTCACGCGGTCTGCACGTCCAGCACGAACGCTGGTCCAACTTAGGCGCCAGGTGGAAATGGCATGGCAAGCCGTTCCACAGGACTACATCCAGCATCTCTACGATCGTCTCCATGGGAGAATAGCAGCCTGCATTGCTGCGAAAGGTGGATATACACTGTACTAGTGCCGACATTGTGCATGCTCTGTTGCCTGTGTCTATGTGCCTGTGGTTCTGTCAGTGTGATCATGTGATGTATCTGACCCCAGGAATGTGTCAATAAAGTTTCCCCTTCCTGGGACAATGAATTCACGGTGTTCTTATTTCAATTTCCAGGAGTGTATATATATATATATATTGTGACTAAAGCCCTTCTGCCCTGTTAATTATTCTATATGTGACATATCAGTACTGCCTCTGTATTTTATTGTGTCAGTACCTACACTTTTTATATAAAAAATGCCTTTTCCTATAAATTTGTAACTATGTTATAGGCCATTTTAATTGTTTAATTCTGATGAAGGCACTCTTAGAAGTGTTTAAACCTGGTCAATAAGAATTAAATAATTGTGACCGAGGGCTCATTTGTTTCAATTCTTTCTGTATGTTCATCATTTAACAACGATATTAAAAATATCGTTGGTTTAGGGTCGATTATTATCGGCAATCAACGTTTACACGTCGAGGACCTTAATCGAATTTAGCATCGATGGTTCGCCAATATGGTCACCCCAGCTCTGATGTCACTTTTTTGTATCCATGTTTGCTACAGGAGATATACAGGCTGACCATAAAGGCTTTCTCTGTCTACAAAATTTTGTTTCTAACGGACTATGATAGTAACAGTTATGAGGATTTCTGCAAATGGTAGCTTAACACGTAAATACAGTTCCACGTGTGTACCCACAGCATGTCTATGCCATACTGTTTCTCTCCATGCCTTTGCCACAATCTCTTCCGTCACTGCCTCTGTTGCATCTCATATTCGTGCAATAACAGTTTACACATCAGGTATTGGTGAATGAACACTCCACCCTTAACGTAACTGCACAATAAAAGTCAGAAGGGTTTACGTCTGGTGAACGTGGTGGTCGTTATGTTCGACCATCTCTTCCGTCCATCTGTATGGAACTGCCGTACAAATAGTCCCACTGTGTCGGTGCACCATCTTGTACAAACATTATCCATGACTGAATTTCCTTTAACTAAGGCGCAACGTAAAGTTCTATCACGTACAGATAAACTCTTGCTGTAATGATAGAGTCAATGGTCAATGAAAGAGAAGTGTCCAATAATTTTGGCGTGCATTAAACCACACCAACGATTCACTTTTGCACTGTCCCAATCTGCTGTACCACGATGTGTGGGTACTCTGACCTCCAGATCCGGATACTAAGCTTCTTCATTTTCCCGGAGATGCGAGGAGTCGCTTCATTAGAAAAACAAATGTTATTAAGGTAGTCATTATTGCATAGATTCGTTCCAAAATATTCCTGGCAAACTCAGAATATTTGGGCCTATCATATGGCTACAAAGCTTCCTGTAGTTGCACTGTGTATGCACGGAATTAAAGCCGATTGCGTAAAATATTCGCCACAATGCTCCGAGGTATGACCGTTTCTCCGGAAACCCTACATGTCACCTTCCGCAGACTCCGCTGTCGCTTCTTGCCTTGTCACCAACGCTGCCAGCCTCTTTAAACTTTTCGTATCATTCTTCGATGCTCTTTACATCAGGCGAAAGTCGACCCTAGGCACTTAGGAACCGTCGCTGATCTATAACAAGCGGCCATGTTTCATGAAACCACAAACCTCATTGCACTGTATCCTGCGTAAAGCCATTGTGACAGAGTCACTCTTAAATTATGGTCCACGTAGCAAGAGAGAGAGAGAGAGAAAAAAAAAAAGAAACATGATTCTGTCATGGCACATGTAGAAGTGTACCCACAAAACGTCACGATTTAAACTACAAAATTTAAGCTACGGTTTGCAACAAACCACGTAGATGTATCTAATGTAGTGCACCAACCGTATCTGGTCATAAATATGCAAACTTAAAAAGAGGATTGCAGCAGCATCAGATGCACGCAAGCACGGGCGTTGTGCTCTCCGAAACGAAACGTATTCGTCGCAATGTTGTGAAGTAGCCAGCCTGCTACTGTATGGAAACAGTTAACGCATCAAGACTCAAGCAGCAAGGTGTCACCAGCCTCTCCACACAGGCGGCAGCCAAAGTGTTTAATGTATGTGCATAACGGTGTTGCACAGGCCAAACACACGCAGCTCGGAAGAATATACGAGGGTCGTTCAGGAAGTAATGTCCACATTTCTTTCTCAGAACATATTTATTGTTAAGAGTCAGAATTTGGTGACAATGTGTAACCTCCCCACAAAATTTAATAAATAATAATAATAATATGATTCCATTTTTTGTGTAACCTCAGAACAAAATTGGTTCCCATTTATAACCTCTGTACAGAAATGCATTCACATTTAATGTACCCACAAAATATGTTTCCCATTTAACGTAAGCTCGAAACAAAAAAATTCCTAAACTTCGTAATAAAAAAAAAAATTCAGTAACCTGGTAAATTTTGGACGACTGCAGTGCTGCGTCATGGCCCTGTAAGATCATTCTGAATAAAAAAGCAAATATTCTTACCTCAATAAAGTCGCCAACTATCTGCTCTTACAATAACCTTTTTCCGGCACAGCTCTGTGCAATGCTGGCCGATAGATTGGTCATTTATGAAAGGAAGCAACTGATTTTTCTTTTGCAACAATCGAAATGATCATGGATTGGAGCAATTAGTAAATTCTTTAAATTGAAATGAATGCTTGTAAAAAAAATAGTTTATATCACAAAGATTATTATTAGGACATTTTTAAAACATTTACATCGGAGTTCACATAACATTACTAGATATGCGCGAGGCTGCTTTTTACCTTATACAATAATACTCAGGCTCCGGCGTCGCTGCACCGCGACCAGCCCAGCCAACACGATACACTATACCAGACCAGAGCAGACTCCAGACCAGACACAGACTAGCGAAAACTTACTGCTACAGCTACACAGTTCCTACAGTCAACACTGCTCTCTGGTCAACGATTCTCTTATACCTTGCATAACGCAGGCAGCGCATGAGCAATACATCGAAATTACATCTGCTCGGACCTCTTACATAACCCTCCACTGGGGGGGGGGGGGGGGGAGGGGGGGGGGCAAAAATTTGGCAGCGATGGTGAGTCAATTGGACTTGCCATGAGCAACAAATTTTTCTTAATTAACTAAGTTTACAGTCACAGAGTATATATATATATATAAGTGCATAACATGAAATGAAATAGAGTGCACATGCACTGAGTATAGAACATATCAAGCAATGACAAAATGTATACGCAATGAGTACAAAACATATTAACAAATGACATAAAGTGCACACGCACTGTATACCTTTTTACTATTTTACAAGAACTAGGATACGCAATGAGTACAAATCATATTAACAAAGGACATAAAGTGCATACACACTGTAGTACAGAACATATCAAGCAATGACAAAATGTATACGCAATGAGTACAAATCATATTAACAAATGACATAAAGTGCCCACGCACTGTATATATTTCTACCATTTTACAAGAACTAGTATACGCAATGAGTACAAAACATGTTAACAAATGACATAAAGTGCACACGTACTGTATGTATTTTTACCATTTCACAAGAACTAGGATAGGAAAGGGAAGGATTGCATTATGGTTGTAGCATAGTAGGTGGCACGCAGCTGCACTGAAAGTCCATATCTCTCTACAGAAGCACAACACCAAGTGAGACAATCTGAAGTTCTCTTCCCTGAAGTATTAATCAGTGTAGCCAAGACACTGAAATGTCGTATTAATATTCAATGTTATCATTTTGGTAGTACATTAGGTACACAATCAGTGGGACCATAATAACATTTCCATCATTCAAGGTGGTGGACAGCATGATGTATCAACACCACTCTCTTTCACCAACGTAGAATTAGTGCAAAAACCAAATATGGTGCTCCATGATCATAAGGATGGACAGGACAAACGGATATTGCAGTAATTTCTGGTAATTAGGTCAGAAGGTGAAGGACATTAAGTCTTATGCTAGTCATCATTGAGAATTACACTAATCTATCAACCAATTTGAATAATTGTTGGCACTCATTGCCTAGATACTAAATATTTCTATACTATGTATGGAGTATTACAGAACATTATTCATAAGTCATCTGATGACAGTAAATATTGGCACTCACTGGCCAGTTACTAAACATTTTTATGCATTATTCAGAAGTCATCATTCAAAACAAGAGTTAATTAATGGCATAGCATTAACATAATTCATCTAGTTGTAGTAATCATTGGCACTCATTGGCCAGTTACAAACCATCAGAAGTCATCATTCAAAACAAGAGTTAATTAATGGCATAACATTAACATAATTCATCTAGTTTTAGTAATCATTGGCACTCATTGGCCAGTTATAAACCATTTTTATGCATTATTCAGAAATGATCAATCAAAGCAAGAGTTAATTAATGGCATAACATTAACATAATTCATCTAGTTATAATAATCATTGGCACTCATTGCCCAGTTACAAGCCATCAGAAGCCACCATTCAAAACAAGAGTTAATGAGTGTAGCATCAAGCTACTGGTATTCACATATAATAGCATGTAAGTGACATTATACAAATTTAAAATATAAGAAACAGTGGTATTCATTGGCCAGCTACTAAACATATAGCAAGTTTTGAATATTACAAGACATTTTTCACCATTCAAGTGACATAGGACATATTTAAAATGTAACACACTGTAACTATTACTCAAAGTCTGTGGTTAGAAAACATCATTCAGTATTACTCAGAACTCTCTTAAACTGGTAGCATTATTTGGGACTGGTAATACTTTTTTTTGTGCTAGCAATGCATTGTGTTGGGATTGATAATTAATTGCTGGGGCATAACAATATTTGCTTTTGACTTATTGCTGCCGGCCGGTGTGGCCAAGCGGTTAAAGGCGCTTCAGTCTGGAACCGCGCGACCACTACAGTCGCAGGTTCGAATCCTGCCTCGGGCATGGATGTGTGTGATGTCCTTAGGTTAGTTAGGTTTAAGTAGTTCTAAGTTCTAGGGGACTGATAACCTCAGATGTTAAGTCCCATAGTGCTCAGGGCCATTTGAACCATTTGAACTTATTGCTGCAAATGAGGATAGATAACATCATTCGTCATGAGTCAGCTGTAGCAAGGTTATGAAACAAGTAGAGTATATGTGATCACATTCATGAATGACACACACAATTGGGTAAAAAAAAATGCAAGTACTAGAACAGGTTTAATGACTAACTGCTTATAGCACATTAATTTCATGAATAGCTTCTCCTGGAAAAATACAAAATGGATTATTAAGCTGAAAGAAGAAACGCATATTATGCTGAAAAGTAGTGAACTTCGAATTAATAGGTAATGAAACGTGTACTCAATATATATGTACTCTAGCTGTCCTTTCCAAAACATTCAGTCATTATACCATGCGACATAAGACATACTGTCAAATCGAACTGCAACAAATACTTAAATAACTACATAGCACCTCTTAACTAATAGTAAATATATAAACTTCATCAATATTCTCATTTGCAAGGAATAACTTCATTATTCATAATACCATAACTTCATTACTATCATCACCTGCAAAGAAAAACTTCATTATTCATATTACCATATTCTTCATATAACTATTCATCGTCATTCATTATCATCTGCAAAAGAGACACTTCATTATTCGTATTACCATTTACTTCATACAACTATTCATAGTATAGAGTTTCTTATTTTTAGCATATTTCATCACTGAAACTAAGATGTGTAGTTCTGTCTGACAGGCTGCATCAATCGCCTCGTATTCTGAAAGAAAAATAATTAGTTAAGATTGCTATCATACGATGTGTATAGTATATTCTTGTTAATGCTTGTTAATTCTGATCCATTTACTCTTCGTGACGAGGTATTGCATCTTCTTTCGTTCATTCCGAAGGTGAAATTCCCATTTCATAGAAATCCACTGTGGTTTCTTTAATTTATTCTATTACACGTTATTGCTTTCTGAAAATGATGAATAAGGATTAATATCTTGTATTTAAATCATATACCCATTAAATAAAAACTGGTTTCTAGTGATATAATTAAGCATACAGCATAGCATGACAGAAAACATATTATGTCAAAAACATAGACAGTGTTCAGGTGCAAAAATGTACACAGAGTATCATAATGTAGTAGCAAAAAAAAAAATGTAAAATAGTCACGATGTTGAGATATCATAAGGCAAAATGTCAACGTCAACTGGTGTTTGTTATATCTTAAAGATTTCATAGTGCATACAAACAAAACAGGAAAACAATCATACATACATGAAAAATGGAAAATGTGCACGGTCTGATATATAACGACAAGAAATGACTTTCTTTGTGTTCAGCTTGTATGTTGTGTAGTTGATAGAGGCGAGAGTTGAAGACTTTAATGGAGAAAGATTTTGATTCAATTAATATGTCACTAGATAGAATTGCATAATTGGTGATAAAATATGTAAGTTTATCTGGAAAAATGTGCACGGTCTGATGTGTAACGACAAGAAAAGCGACCTGCTAACCTTACCTTGCCGGGCACTTGCAAAGAAAAAATACGATAATCATCACTAAGTAATCACATAAATATAATTGCATAAGTGATCATATAAAAATCAGGAAATGGCATTACAGTGTGATAAATAATAAAGTATGTTCATTCAATAAACGGTTTAATATTGGAGACATGGTAATTGCCTTTACTTTTTCTGGTTCTCAGACTTTCGACGTGTACTACATTGGGGTGAGGAATGCTGCGAATTCGATATGGACCTGCGTATAGAAGCTCAAATTTACTGCATCTATTCTTTCCTCTGTTAGATAAATAGTGTGTACGTACTAATATCTTCTGTCCAATGTGAAAGTCACGGCGTGTACAAACCTGTTTTTGCTGTCTACTCCGGCGCTCTGCGGCACGTTTGATGTTGTTGAGTACAATGTCAATTATTTCATGCTGTCGTAGTCGACGAGAAGTAGGAAAGGATACTAATTCTTTAATTTTGTTAGGTGGTTCTACATTTTTCATTATAACAATCGGAGATAGCATAGTAGATTCATTTGGTATCGAGTTAATTACATCCTGGAATGACAGTATGTGTGTATCCCAATCAACATGTTTTTTATGGCAGTATATTCTACATAGTTTACCAATTTCTTTCATTAGACGTTCACAAGGGTTCGAAGAAGCGTGGTACCTGGATATATAGATCGGAGAAATGTTTCTAGCTCGTAACATACGTGACCATATAGCAGATCGAAACTGTGATCCATTGTCGGAAATTCTTTCAATACATGTCCTACATTAAATAGAAAATGTTTTACAAATGCTTTCGAAACAGATTTAGCAGTAGCTTTGCGTAACGGAGTGAAGGTTACAAATTTTGAAGTGAGTTCAACAGCGACAAAGATGTAGCAAAAACCTCTATTAGTTTTGGGAAGCGGACCAAAAATGTCTACAGCGGTACAATAGGGTGTAACGCAGGAATATGTGAAGTCGTGTCTGACTTAGCTTTCTGGCAGATTTTACATGACGCTAAAACTCGTCGAATACGTTTCTCCATATTGGCAAAATAACAGTTCTATCTCAGTATAAGAAAACATTTTCTGGCTCCGTAATGTGCGTAACTTGAATGAGTATACCAAATTAATTTGTTAACAAGCTCGTCAGGAATGCATAGTAACCAGTTGTTGCTGTCAGGGTGAGAGCGGAGAAACAATGTTATTGCGTACAATGTAATGGTTTCTGATAGTAACATTATTCCTATCTTGCCAAAGGTGTTTAATTTCTTTCCATACGTTGTCTTTACTCTGCTCTTGTGCTATGTCTCGTAATGACGACGAAATGAAATTTTCAAATGCAAGTTGTTGAATATACATGACGATGAAATTTGCTTTGCAGAAGTTGGTTGCGATGTCTTGCTGAGTGTTGCTGAGAGAACGGGATAGTGCGTCTGCTACAATAATTTGTGTACTGGGAATGTGAAAAATTGCAAAATTAAATTCCTGTAAATAAAGTTTCCATCTGCTTAACCTGTCGTGTGTAAATTTTGCGGAAGGTAAAAACTGTATAGCTCGATGATCTGTGTAAACGGTAGTGTGTCTTCCATAAAGAAAATGCCGAAATCTCGTAAACGCCCACACAACACATAATGTTTCAAGTTCTGTAACAGAATAATTGCGTTCAGCAAGTGACAGAATGCGACTCGCAAAGGCTATGTTTTTAATTTCTGTAGTACCATCTTCTTCAATTTCCTGAAAAATGTGTACGCCTAAAGCGGTGTTAGAACTGTCGGTGGCAATGGAAAAATTTCTAGTAAGATCTGGATGTGATAAAAGTGGTGCATTCAACAAAGCTTCTTTCAGATTGACAAATTCAGACTGTGCTTGGCTATCCCAGGACCAAATAGTGTTTTCACCCGTCAATTGACATAATCTAGGGCTGTCTAAAGCAGAGTAATGAATAAATTTACGAAAAAAGTTAATTAAACCCAAAAAGCTGCGTAGTTGTTTCTTCGTCGTAGGAACAGTAATGTCACCTAAAGCTTGAAGATTTTCGGGGTCAGGCGCAATGCCTTCTGCTGAAATTACATCTCCAAGAAATTTTATAGAAGTTTTCCCAAGGTGCGATTTACTGAGATTAACTGTGAGTCCTTGTGCACGAAAAGTTTGCAACAGTTGTTCAAGAATCAGATTGTGTTCAGACCAGTTAGCTTCTGCAATAAGAATGTCGTCTACATACGTTGTGATTCTGTCTTTTAATTCTGTCGGAAGTATAGTATTCAAACCGCGAATAAATGCTGCTGAAGAAATAGTTAAACCGAACGGTAATTTACAAAATTGATAACAGTCACCAAAACAGACAAAAGCTGTGTACTTTCTGCAGTTCGGATGGAGCTGAATTTGCCAAAATCCCGATTTCAAATCTAATGTGAAATAAATAGCAGTACCATGAAATTTCTGTAGAAGTTATTCTAGTGTCTGTGGGCGATCTGTTTCATTAATAATAATGTCGTTGATGTGACGCGAATCAAGTACGAGGCAAAGTGAACCATCCTTTTTTTTTAACAATATGTAGTGGGTTTATGTACGGACTAACTCCCGGTTCAATAATTCCTTGGTCAAGCATAGCTTGCAATTCTTTCTTAACTTGTTCTCTGTGAATATACGGAATGGGATAATGTTAGGCTTTAAACGTGTCCTGCTGTTTAACTTGAAATTCATACATAAAACCTGACAAAGTACCAGGGACGTTATCAAAAACTGGGGCTTGTTGTATATGAATTTTGCGTAGTTGCGTGCGTTCGTCGTCTGTATTGCCACTGCTCTGTTTACCTTTATCAGAAATCATCTGTATAACGTCATAGTCGGCTTCGTCTGGAGTATTATAGTTGTGTATGTATGTATCTGTGAACAATGTGGAATGACAGTCTATGTTATGTGACGCGGAAATGACCTCTGTACGATTAATTGTTTGTTCTTCTGCAGATAAAGAGTGCTGAAATTCTAAAGCCAGTTGTACATTTTCATCCTTTAACATTAAATAGGAGTTTTGAAAGTCAATAATTGCGTCATGTTGTACCAGAAAATTCGTACCTAAAATAACGTCTGTTGTCAATAAGGGAACAATCCAAAAATTTGAGTGAAATGTATGAACTGCAATACAAAATGTTAAATGTGTCTGTAATTTTACATCTACTCCTTTACCAGATACTGCTCCTTTTACTTTAATTTTGCCTAATGGTAGCGTAGGATAGGTATTCTCTTTGTTACATTCGCTGAAAGTTTCCTCATTTATAACTGACATAGGTGATCCAGAATCGATTACTGCTGAAAATTTGGATGATCCAATCTTTACTTCAATGACACGGTGTGAAATGGCTTTTTGAATAACTGGTTTTTCATGCAAAAGAGTGTCTCGGATGTCGTCAAAAGTAACAACATTTTCGTGAACAAGTTTCTGTGTGTCAAAGGTATTGCTTGCGTCGCTGGAAGATGCAACCTGTATTGTATCTAGTCAAATTCTGTCTGACGTGCTATTATTTGTGAGAGGATGCTGTGGCATTTCGACTATTTGTATTGTTCTGTTATTTCGTCCTGACGCATTACGTTCAGGATGATATCTACTGTCTGGTTCATTCATGATAATCTGTTGTTGCGGATGATTTTGCTGCTGGTAAGACCGACTGTTATTAAACGTACGCTGAAAATTGTGCTCATTACTTTTACGTCTGTCATGATAGTCATTTCTATACGGTGCATTGCGATAGGTATTGAAATGATGTGTTTTCTGTACGTACTGATTTCCTTGTTGCGGTGCGTTACTATTTGGTACAGCCGACGCTATACGTGTAGGCGGCGAAACATTAAAGCTTGTTTGACCTTGCTGACTACATTGTTGGTTAGGTATGTTAACCGGCTGGTTTTGTTGTTGTTGTTGTGGGGAAAAACCTCTATTGTTACCAAACTGTGGTTCCTGTTGCTGATAATTTTGACGATACTGATAATTAAAATTTTGTCTGATATTAAAATTACGCTGGTATTTCTGGAGTGTCTAATGAAAATTGTCACTTTCGGTAAAACTTGTCATATCAGGTTTTCTTTACTCATTCTTAATCATAGATAGATTGATAGTTGAAGAGTTGTTTTGATAGATATAAAGGAAAGTAGAAGAGAAGCCAGCAGTGCAGAAAACTAAAGATGAAACAGCACTACTACGGCTCGGGGCCCTGTGCACGCTACGGCACGTATTCATCGAAGTGTAATGAATCCCCTGAGGTCAATTACGCGCTGCAAATAAATTTTAGTTTCTGCGTTACAGGCAATGCCGGTGAAAATTCAAAAACAAATTGTTGTATCCAGTCCAACTCTAGTTTCTGCATTACAGGTCAAGCTGGTGAAAATACGAAACCAAATTGTCGTATCCAGTCCAAAGCGTGACTCTGTGTTCTGTCATTATTAAGTACCTTAAATTTTTTCACGGTTAGAAAGTGCTTATAACCAAAATTGTCGTCTCTGTATGTCCGAACAGGTTCAAGATTGCATGAGAATCTATTTGCCTGTGTCTATTCGGAATCTTCTAAGTCACGTACTCTCTCTAAATCACCTAAGTTACACTGGCTGTGTGAGTGTGACAAATGTTCGGAGAGTGATGTATGCTGTGACGTGTTAGTGACTGAAACATTTTTCATTTCTGTCACTTTAAAACGTTCGTCAATTTGGCTGTTCTATGAGGGTCGTTCAGGAAGTAATGTCCACATTTTTTTCTCGGAACATATTTATTGTTAAGAGTCAGAATTTGGTGACAATGTACATCAACATGTCTTGTCCATGTCCTATTTTTCTGCGCAGTCTCCATCACGCTCTATGGCCGTGCGCAGAGAACATGGAAGAGCATGTATTCCCTGCTGGTAAAACTCTTGTCCTGTAAGCGTAGCCATGTTCTCACTGCATGACTGATACACTCGTCATCTTCAAAGTGTGTTCCCCGTAGAGAATCTTTAAGCAGCCCAAAGAGGTGGAACTCCGAGGGTACCAGGTCTGCACTGTAGGGTGGATGAGTCAATGATCTACAACCCAATTTGGTGACCTTTTCCGTGGTTCGTCTCGATCATTGCAGACGCACTTCCAATGCTGACCGACAACTGTAGAGCCAGATGTCGAGTTGTGATGTGCCGGTCGAATCGAATAAGGGCATCCGCACGATTCAGCATGTCTGGAGCAGTGGCTGCAACAGGTCCCGAGCATGGCTGATCGTGGACTTCTGTTTCTGCATTTCCTGAGGCTGTAAGTTTCTTTACCCAGCGCCCAACTGTACTCTTCTCAACTGCAGCATCGCCATACACTACACACAAACGATTATGGATGTCCACGACGGTTTCTTTTTCTGCACACAAGAATTCAATAACTGCACGCTGCTTGTAACGTGAGTCGTATGTAGACGCCATTTTGACGCTGTACGAAGGTTTTGTCATCTGCCTTAACGGTTCGAAACTTTACCGGCGCACAGAAAAAACATGAAATATGAAGCACCAACAAGGGAGGTGGTCTATGTATACTTTCTGAACGACCCTCGTGCACTGAAGAGCCAAAGAAACTGGAACACCTGCCTAACATCGTGTAGTGCCCCGCGAGCACCCAGAAATGCCGCAACACGACATGGCATGGACTCGACTAATGTCTGAAATAGTGCTGGAGGCAACTGACACCATGAATCCTGCAGGGTTGTCCATAAATCCGTAAGAGTACGAGTGAGTGGAGATCTCTTCTGAACAGCACCTTACAAGGCATCCCAGATATGCTCAGTAATGGGGAGTTTAGTGTCAGCGGTGTCGCATATTCCTGCTGGAATTGCGCAAGTCCGTCACAATGAACAACCGACGTGAATGGATGCAGGTGATCCGACAGGATGCTTATGTACGTGTCACCTTTCAGAGTGATATCTACACATACCGTGGACCCCACATCACTCCAACTGAACACGCCCCACACCATTACAGAGCCTCCACCAGCTTGAACAGTCCCATGCTGGCATGCAGTGTCCATGGATTTATGAGGTTGTCGCCATACCCGTACACGTCCATGCGCTCGATACCATTCGAAACGAGACTCGTCCGACCAGGCAACATGTTTCCAGTCATCAAGAGTGCAATGTCGGTGTTAACGGGCCAGGGTGAGGCGTAAAGCTCTTTGTCGTGCGGTCATCAAGGGTACACGAGTGGTCCTTCGGCTCCGGAAGCCCATACCAATGACATTTCGTTGAATGGTTCGCAAGCTGACAGTTGTGATGGCCCAACACGGAAATCTACAGCAATTCGAGGAAGTGTTGCACTTCTGTCTCGTTGAGCGATTCTCTTCAGTCGCCGTTGGTCCAGTTTTTGCAGGATCTTTTTCCGATCGCAGCGATGTCGGAGATTTGATGTTTGACCGGATTCATGATATTCACGGTACACTCGTGAAGTGGTCGTACGGGAAAATCCCCACTTCATCGCTACCTCGGAGATGCTGTGTGCCATCGCTCGTGCGGGACTATAACACCACGTTCAATCTCATTTAAATCTTGATAACCTACCATTTTGGCAGCAGTAACCGATCTAACAATTGCGCCAGACAGTTGTTGTCTTACATAGGCGTTGCTGACCGCAGCGATAAATTCTGCCTGTTTACATATCTCTGTATTTGAATACGCATGCATATTCCAGTTTCTTTGGTTCTACAATGTATATACCCTAACCAAATGTTCTAAAATCAGTTCCATCAGTACCACTGCTTTACAATCATGGGGCTTTGTTGCCTGGTCTCTGTTCCCCTCTACAGACGCACCTCGGAGAACTGTGACGAACATTTCACACACACGGATGCAATTCCTTGCATACAAAGTGCAATTCCAGCCTGCCCTCAGCGTGTTTGATTCTGAAGCTGCCACTGCAGCGGACCAACACCAACTCGAGATAGCAGCTCCGACCACCAGCACGAGGGCGGTGGGACACTGCCCGCCAAGTAGCTGGTCAGCCGCCTTCCAACACCGCGGAGAGGCGAGATGGCGAACGCGCCACCTCCGCATGAGCGGCCACTGAGCACGAGAAAACGCCGCTGGCGCGGGAGAATGTTAAGTCACATGTACATGATTACTCTGCAGTTCACAATTAAGTGCCTGGCAGAGAGTTCATCGAACCACCTTCAAGCTATTTTTCTACCGCTTCATTGGTTCACGGGCGTAGCGTCGAATAATATTGTAGAAGCTGCACAATATTTTAAAGAGAGAGCTGCTCTTCATCTTCAGGTGCTTACTGACGTGTTGCTGCAGTAGCTTGCCAATGTAGACGCTGATTCGCTAGAAAAGCGCAGGCAGTGCTGACTTCGGTCACGCAGCTTGAGACTGTTGCCAATGGGCACCACTGTGGGGAGCCGGACTTGGGTATCACGGGGATGTCAACCTCGTCCCATCTGTCCCTAGATCGGTCTGCCGCTGTGGTTGCCCCGGTTGCTGCCCGTAATGGGGCTGAACCCTCGCTTGTGGTTGATTGGGAGGTCGTTCCAAGGCGTGGCAGGCAGCGAAAAACGTCCCCGGAGGCTGATCAGAAAGCCTCCCCGGTGCGTCTGACAAACAGGTTTCAGGAACTGTCTGTGGCTGAGCCAGATGCAGCTGTCTGCCCTGTTTCAGAGGATGATTCTCAGCCTTAAGGTCCGGGCAATCGCAGAGGGTGGGCTTATTGGTAGTTGGGAGATCCAATGTTAGGCGCGTAATGGGGCCCCTTAGGGATATGGCGGCTAAGGAGGGGAAGAAATCCAGTGTGCACTCCGTGTGCATTCTGGGTGGAGTCATTCCTGATGTGGAAAGGATCCTTCCGGATGCCATGAAGAGCACAGGGTGCAGCCAGCTGCAGGTGGTGGCACATGTCGGCACTAATGATGTGTGATTTGGTGAAGGCTGCCGGTCTTGCTTACGAGATGAAGGCAGAGCTCACCATCTGCAGCATCGGTGACCGAACCGACTGCGGACCTTTGGTGCAGAGCCGAGTGGAGGGTCAGAATCAGAGGCTCAGACGGTTTTGCGACCGTGTTGGCTGCAGATTCCTTGACTTGCGCCATAGGGTGGTGGGTTTTCGGGTTCCGCTGAATAGGTCAGGAGTTCACTACACTCAGCTGGCGGCTACACGGGTAGCGGAGGCTGTGTGGCGTGGACTTGGCGGTTTTTTTAGGTTAGAAGGCCTCGGGAAAGTACGGGGTGGGCTGCAATCCCAAAGGGTGCATGGTAAATACAGGACGTGCTTGGATCAAGGAACAGTCGGAATTGTAGTTGTAAATTGTTGTATTTGTGCTGGGAAAGTTCCTGAGCTTCAAGCGCTAATAGAAAGCACAGAAGCTGAAATCGCTATAGGTACAGAAAGCTGGCTAAAGCCTAAAATAAGTTCTGCGGAAATTTTTACGAAGTCTCAGACGGTGTTCAGGAAAGATAGATTAGGCAGAATTGGTGGTGGAGTGTTTGTGTCTGTCAGTAGTGGTTTACCTTGTAGTGAAGTCGAAGTAGATACTCCTTGCGAATTGGTATGGGTGAAGGTTATACTTAACAGCCGAACAAAGTTAATAATTGGCTCCTTCTACCGATCCCCAGACTCCAATGATATAGTTGCTGAACAGTTCAGAGAAAGAGTCTCGTAACAAATAAATACCCCACTCATACGGTTATAGTTGGTGGAGACTCCAACCTTCCCTCGATATGATGGCAAAAATACTTATTCAAAACCGGTGGTAGACAGGAAATACCTTCCGAGATTGTCCTAAATGCTTTCTCCGAAAATTATTTCGAGCAGTTAGTCCACGAACCCACGCGAATTGTAAATCGTTGCGAAAACACACTTGACCTCTTAGCCACAAACAACCCAGAGCTAATAGAGAGCATCATGACTGATACAGGGATTAGTGATCACAAGGTCGTTGTGGCTAGGCTCAATACCGTTTCTTCCAAATCCATCAGAAAGAAACGCAAAATAATTTTATTTAAAAAAGCGGATAAAGTGTCACTAGAAGCATTCCTAAGAGACAATCTCCATTCCTTCCGAACTGACTATGCAAATGTAGACGAGATGTGGCTCAAATTCAAAGATATAGTAGCAACAGCAATTGAGAGATTCATACCTCATAAACTGGTAAGAGATGGAACTGATCCCCCATGGTACACAAAACAGATCCGAACGCTGTTGCAGAGGCAACGGAAAAAACATGCGAAGTTCAGAAGAACGCGAAATCCCGAAGACTGGCTAAAATTTACAGACGCGCGAAATTTGGCACGGACTTCAATGAGAGGTGCCTTTAATAGGTTCCACAACGAAACATTGTCTCGAAATTTGGTAGAAAATCCGAAGAAATCCTGGTCGTATGTAAAGTACACAAGCGGCAAGACGCAGTCAATACCTTCGCTGCCCAGTGCCGATGGTACTGTTACCGACGACTGTGCCGCTAAAGCGGAGTTATTGAACGCAGTTTTCTGAAATTCCTTCACCAGGGAAGACGAATGGAATATTCCAGAATTTGAAACACGAACAGTTGCTAGCATGAGTAACCTTAGGGGTTACGAAGCAACTCAAATCGCTTGATACGGGCAAGTCTTCAGGTCCAGATTGTATACCGATTACGTTCCATTCAGATTACGCTGATACAATAGCTCCCTACTTAGCAATCGTATACAACCGCTCGCTCACCGATAGATCTGTACCTACAGATTGGAAAATTGCGCAAGTCGCACCAGTGTTTAAGAAGGGTAGTAGGAGTAATCCATCGAACTACAGACCTACATCATTGACGTCGGTTTGCAGTAGGGTTTTGGAGCATATACTGTATTCAAACATTATGAATCACCTCGAAAGGAACGATCTATTGATACGTAATCAGCATGGTTTCAGAAAACATCGTTCTTGTGCAACGCAGCTAGCTCTTTATTCGCACGAAGTAATGGCCGCTATCGAGGGGATCTCAAGTTGATTCCGTATTTCTGAATTTCCGGAAAGCTTTTGACACCGTTCCTCACAAGCGACTTCTAATCAATCTGCGGGCCTACGGGGTATCGTTTCAGTTGTGCGACTGAATTCGTGATTTCCTGTCAGGAAGATCGCAGTTCGTAGTAATAGACGGCAAATCATCGAGTGAAGTGATAACAGGTGTTCCCCAGGGAAGCGTCCTGGGACCTCTGCTGTTCCTGATCTATATAAATGACCTGGGTGATAATCTGAGCAGTTCTCTTAGGTTGTTCGCAGATGATGCTGTAATTTACCGTCTAGTAAGGTCATCCAAAGACCAGTATTAGTTCCAAAGCGATTTAGAAAAGATTGCTGTATGGTGTGGCAGGTGGCAGCTGACGCTAAATAACGAAAAGTGTGAGGTGATCCACATGAGTTCCAAAAGAAATCCGTTGGAATTCGATTACTCGATAAATAGTACAATTTTCAAGGCTGTCAATTCAACTAAGTACCTGGGTGTTAAAATTAAGAACAACTTCAGTTGGAAAGACCACATAGATAATATCGTGGGGAAGGCGAGCCAAAGGTTGCGTTTCATTGGCAGGACACTTAGAAGATGCAACAAGTCCACTAAAGAGACAGCTTACACTACACTCGTTCGTCCTCTGTTAGAATATTGCTGCGCGGTGTGGTATCCTTACCAGGCGGGATTGACGGAGGACATCGAAAGGGTGCAAAAAAGGGCAGCTCGTTTTGTATTATCACGTAATAGGGTAGAGAGTGTGGCAGATATGATACGCGAGTTGGGATGGAAGTCATTAAAACAAAGACGTTTTTCGTCGCGGCGAGATCTATTTACGAAATTTCAGTCACCAAGTTTCTCTTCCGAATGCGAAAATATTTTGTTGAGCCCAACCTACATAGGTAGCAATGATCATTAGAATAAAATAAGAGAAATCTGAGCTCGAACAGAAAGGTTTAGGTGTTCGTTTCTCCCGCGCGTTGTTCGGGAGTGAACTGGTAGAGAGATTGTATGATTGTGGTTCGAGGAACCCTCTGCCAAGCACTTTAATGTGAATTGCAGAGTAATTATGTAGATGTAGATGTAGGCGCCAAGGGGCGGCGCTTCAACGTCATCGTAGACAAATCGTAGAGCAAAGTGACATCCAATGTCCGCTGCTGGAGAAACGGGCCACGGTCTTCGCTTTCCCGACGCTGGAAAAACGTGGCCGCAAATAGCTGCCCAGCGCGCGTGCGGGCGGAGTGTGGGCGCCCGGTTTAAGTGTGCGGACCCCGATTCTCCGACTGTGTTGACTCGGATTCGTTCGTCTGCGGCCGACGATGCCTTAGTACCGCCAATGCTGATTCCCATGCCTTGCTGAGTTGAAATGCCGTGTCTGTATTGATCAGGTCGTTACTTAAACGTATTTCGACTGCTACTTTAACGATGGAACCCGAACACATGGAAGCGGACGAAAGGATTTTTCTACCGTTCCACTCTGCAACAGCGCGCGGGGAAAACTGACACTTAAATCTGTTTGTGCGAACTCTGACTCCTCTTATTTTATTACGATCACCATTCTCCCTTGTGTAGGTGGGCTCCAACAAAATATTTTCGCATTCTGGGGACAAATTTGGTGATTGAAATTTCATGAGAAGATCCTGTCGCAGCGAAAACCGCTTCTGTTTTAATTTTTTTTTTGGTTTGTGTCAATTGCTAAAGGACCAAACTGGTGAGGTCACCGGTCCCTAGACTTACGCAAGACTTAAATTAACTCATACTAAGAACAACACACACATCCATGCCCGAGGGAGGACTCGAACCTCCGGCGGGATTTTAATGATTTCCACCACAATTCATGTATAATATCCGTGGCTCTCTCTCCCCTATTTCGCGACAGTACAAAACGAGCTGCCCTTCTTTGAACTTTTTCGATGTCCTCCGTCAATCCTGTCCGATGCAGCTACCACACCGCACAGAAAGGCCAAGGCCAGTCGACGCCGCACCAGCTCAGTAACCCTGGACATCAACATGACCAGAATAGGCACTATCCCTCGGCCAAATCGCCACCATTATGTAGTGTGCTGCGGCAAGATGCATTCATAAAGAGCATTAAGTATTTGCAGATTGCTTCTCTGCCACTGTCTGGCGACCATCCAACATACCCAACTGGCGAAACTATTACACCAGCATAGTTCCTCATACTCCCCCATGAACCATGGACCTTGCCGTTGGTGGGGAGGCTTGCGTGCCTCAGCGATACAGATAGCCGTACTGTGGGTACAACCACAACGGAGGGGTATCTGTTGAGAGCCCAGACAAACGTGTGGTTCCTGAAGAGGGGTAGCGGGCTTTTCAGTGGTTGCAGGGGCAACAGTCTGGATGATTGACTGATCTGGCCTTGTAACACTAACCAAAACGGCCTGGCCTTGAGCAAGACAGGCGAAATACCTTCAGACTTCAAGAAGAAAATTAATAATTCCAATCCCAAAGAAAGCAGGTGTTGACAGATGTGAAAATTACCGAACTATCAGTTTAATAAGTCACGGCTGAAAAATACTAACGCGAATTCTGTACAGACGAATGGTAAAACTGGTAGAAGCCTACCTCGGGGAAGATTAGTTTGGATTCCGTACAAATATTGGAACACGTGAGGCAATACTGAACCTACGACTTATCTTAGAAGATAGATTAAGGAAAGGCAAACCTACGTTTCTAGCATTTGTATAGAGAGAGCTTTTGACAGTGTTGTCTGGAATACTCTCTTTCGAATTCTGATGGTGGAAGGCGTAAAGTACACGGAGCGAAAGGCTATTTACAATTTGCACAGAAGCCAGAAGGCAGTTATAAGAGTCGAGGGACATGAAAGGGAAGGAGTGGTTGGGAAGGGAGTGAGACAGGGTTGTAGCCTCTCTCCGATGTTATTCAATTTGTATATTGAGCAAGCAGTAAAGGAAACAAAAGAAAAATTCGGAGTAGGTATAAAATCCATGGAGAAGAAATAAAAACTTTGAGGTTCGACGATGACATTGTAATTCTGTCAGAGACAGCCAAGGACCTGGAAGAGCAGTTGAACGGAATGGACAGTGTCTTGAAAGGAAGATATAAGATGATCATCAACAAAGCAAAACGAGGATAATGGATTGTAGTCGAATTAAGTCGGGTGATGCTGAGGGAATTAGATTAGGAAATGAGACACTTAAAGTAGTAAAGGAGTTTTGCTATTCGGGGAGCAAAATAACTGATGATGGTCGAAGTAGAGAGGATATAAAATGTGGACTGGCAATGGCAAGGAAAGCGTTTCTGAAGAAGAGAAATTTGTCGACATCGAGTACAGATTTAAGTGTCAGGAAGTCGTTTCTGAAAGTATTTGTATAGACTGTGGCCACGTATGGAAGTGAAACGTGGACGATAACTAGTTTGGACAAGAAGAGAATAGAAGCTTTCGAAATGTGGTGCTACAGAAGAATGCTGAAGATTAGATGGGTAGATCACATAACTAATGAGGAGGTATTGAACAGAATTGGAGAGAAGAGAAATTTGTGGCACAACTTGACTAGAAGAAGGGATCGGTTGGTAGGACATATTCTGAGGCATCAAAGGATCACCAATTTAGCATTGGAGGGCAGCGTGGAGGGTAAAAATCGTAGAGGGAGACCAAGATGAATACACTAAGCAGATTCAGAACGACGTAGGTTGCAGAAGTTACTTGGAGATGAAGAAGGTTGCACAGGATAGAGTAACATGGAGAGCTGCATCAAACCAGTCTCTGGACTGAAGACCACAACAACAACAGTTCCTCAGAAGTAATATTTCGACATTAGGGACAGGGAAGGACTTGTCTGATGACTTGGTAGAAGAGGAAATTGACATCCGTAAGGTAGATATGGGGGATTCAGTATCAGACTGAGAATTTAAAAGAGCCGTGAAGACATAAGATTCTATAGGACATAAGGGATGTATAACACTCCTTCGTAATTTCCAAAATCATTGCGGGAAAAGTCAACTAATGAATGTATGAGACTAGTGACACTCCATCAGACTTTCGGAAAAATAGCAATGTCGCAATTCCGAAGATACCAAGGTCAGAGAAATTCAAAAGATATCGCATTTTCAGCTTGACATGTCATGCATTCAAGCTGCTGACAAGAATATTATACAGAGGATTTGAAAAGAAAACTAAGGCTATCAACTGGACTGGAATCACTATGATGCACAACGTTTATTGAATGTTGACAGTGGAGGAAAGAACAGCAATCGATAGCGAAATCTGTCGTTTTATTACAACAGATCTAGCTTTCAACTATAACGAAGTCATCCTCAGTACATATAGGTAACAACAGGTGACATGAGACCGAAGTGGCACGTAGTAAACATAATGGGATCTAACATCAAGTCCTGTATGTTCTACATCAGTTAATTCTCTTTACTACGTAATACTTTGGACTAATGTCACCTGTTCTTATACGCACTGAAGAAAACTATCTACTAATTGACATCAAGATCTGCTGTAATAAAACGACGGATTTCGCGATCGATTGCTGTTCTTTTTTCCATTGTCTAACTGAGGTTCTGTTGGATGAGAATAAGTTTGGCTTAAAACAATAACGGCACGGAAGAGGCTGTTCTGACGCTCCGTTTAATAATGGAAGCAAGACAATAAAATAAAGGCACGCTAGTAGGATTTCGCGACCTAGAAAAAGCGTTCGACAATTTAAAATGCTTCTAGATGTTCGACATTCTGAGGAAAATAGGAGTAAACTTTAGGTAAAGAAGGTTTATACAGGGTGATTTTTTTTCCACCGTGTACAAGCCCTAGGGACTGATCGATGAGAGGATACGGAACAAAAAAGGTGTAATGAACTTGTCCAGAAATACATGGTTTCCACGCTAGAGACCATTTATTCAATCATATATTTTTACAGAGACTGCGGTATAATACGCGCAGTACCATGCAGACACAGTTACAGTATGTGCTGAGGTTTCCATGTACCTCAACTCATGCGCGTACTAGCCGTAGCATGTTCTGTCTCACACGTTCACATCGACCAGGGTGCATCCGAACAGTGGCAAAGACAGCATGAATACGCTGCTCCAATATCTCCAAACCTGGAATGGGTTCTGCATACACGATACTTTTGAGATGCCCCCATAGCAAGAAACCCCCCGGGTTGGGATCCGGTGAACGAGCAAACCATGCAACTGGCACCCTTCGTCCGATCCATCGACCAGGGGCCGGCCGGAGTGGCCGAGCGGTTAAAGGCGCTACAGTCTGGAACCGCACGACCGCTACGGTCGCAGGTTCGAATCCTGCCTCAGGCATGGATGTGTGTGATGTCCTTAGGTTAGTTAGGTTTAAGTAGTTCTAAGTTCTAGGGGACTTATGACCACAGCAGTTGAGTCCCATAGTGCTCAGAGCCATTTGAACCATTTTGAACCATTGACCAGGGAAGACACTATTCAGATGCGTCCAGACGTTAACAGTGAAGTGGCTGGAGCACCATCATAACCCTTTGAATCATCAGTGGCACTTCTCCCAGCAGTGGAGGCAAAATCATCCGTAATAAATGCCGATAGTTCCAGCCTGTTAGATAACATGAAAGGAAAACTGGTCCCAAAATACGGCAACCAATTATCCAGGCCCACACATTTCGGCTGCACCGATGCTGATGATTCGCTGTCACCATACTGTAACGCTACCACCGACTACCTTAAACGGCAGTCGATGCTAACGTTATACCTCTGCGAGCAATTTTTAAGTTGTTGTGACGTGAGATAGCCTAATGGAAACACAACAATCAAACTGGGATTCGTTTCCGAAACACTCCAGAAGAGTGTAAACAACAGTAAACGCTGGGTCTGGAACAGACGTTCTCCCAGCACAAAAGCATGTTGTAACATTACATATTAAAACCGGGCTGGCCGGTGTGGACCAGGTATTTGTGAAATTTGGTTGATTTTTAATAATAGTCGTGGTGTTGCTGAAACACTATCTTACACCCGTGATTATCCCAAATCACAAACATGGACAGGAAACCTATCCTAGTGAATTTAATTCCGAGTGTCCTGATTTATTATGAGAAAGTGGTTGAACTTGAATTTAATTCTGTGTTGTCATTTGCACAGCCAATTATATTTTTGAGTAGGTCAAAAGACTGATTATGGAAGCGCATTTGTTATTTAAAGAGTTATAATCTGTTGTGCTTTACAATTAATAGTTAATGATAAGAATACTTACCATTTCTCGTACTTACTGTTGTAGTTTTGTTAATGAGCATGGTTCTTCAAATCCTGAAAGTTTAAGGTTCCTCATGTACTAGGCTAGTTTAGATAATCAAGAAATGCAAAGGCTCCTTCAGAGCCAGTGGCTTCAAGCCGAGTATAAGAAAGAACTATTCATTGTGTTATCTATTCTAATGCACGCTGGTTAATACACAGGCATAGAGACCCTGTACTAAGCAATGAAGCTATAGATTGTGATCATTAGCAGACCCTCCCTGATTTAAATTCAGAATCATTTCAAGCCTTTCCCTGTTCAATATTGCTACTAGTTCCATGTGTGGCGGTAATTGGTTTTATAAAATTTTGCACCTAGTTCATTTAAGGTACGTGTTGTCGAGAGACATATGTTGCTTTTTACTATCTCATTGGCCATTTGTTTATCTGACGTACTAGTTAATAGCGCATTTATCTGCAAGGCTACGTTACTGAGTTGAAGTGTGAACAGACATAAGGAAAGAGTTTAATGTGAGTGTCAAGGAAGATTACGTTAGCCTTAGCACTGCCTTCTGCTTTATCATTTTGCTTGACACAAGAGTGCGTAATTAGGCTGGCGACCGGTTTTAATGGTTCAAATGGCTCTGAGCACTATGGGACTTAACTTATGAGGTCATCAGTCCCCTAGAACTTAGAACTAACTAAACCTATCAAACCTAAGGACATCACACACATCCATGCCCGAGGCAGGATTCGAACCTGCGACCGTAGCGGTCGTGTGATTCCAGGCTGTAGCGCCTAGAACCACTCGGCCACTCCGGCTGGCTAATCGTATGTACTGGGAGGATATGGAATGAGGATGCTATTCGCAGAATCGGCGAGGTAGGAAATATATCAAAAACTCTAGCAAGACGAGGGGACACGTTAACAGGACATGTGGTAAGGCATAACTCCCAGGGTCATACGGACAACTGTAGACGATAAAAACTGTACAGCAAGACAGAAGTTGGAAAACATTCAGAACATAGCTGAGGAGACACGGTGCTCTGAGAAGAAGAGCTTGGCGCATGAGAGAAATCAGGGAAAGACTTGTACGACGACGACAACATAACTGCAGTCGCACTATTCTCTGTGCCCTCAGTGGGTCAGATGGATAGAGCGTCTGCCATGTAAACAAGGGATACCGGGTTCGAGTCCCGGTCGGGGAACATATTTTCAACTGTCCCCGTTGATGTATATCAACACTTGTCGGCAACTTGATTTAATTATCATTTCGTTTGACAACAGAATTGTCCCACAGTCTCCCTCGAACAAAGGTTCTCAAAATTTTCCGGGCAGGGTTTTGCGAGAACAACACAAACTATCTTCCAGAGATTGACATTTAAGTACCCAGAGGACAACCCTAGTGGCGCGCCGACGCCTGCTGACATGCTTCCTCGACAATGACTCAAAACGCTTAGTCGATACTCCGGGATTAGCCACACCAACGCTTCGTAAGCAGTCTCCTTCACAGATACACTGCTTTCTTTTAGGAATCTTTCAACAGATATATTTTTTCCATTCATTTTGCCTATCACTGGTTTTCTACGATAGTTTCATTTCTCGTCGCTTCCTGAGGCTATAAATATTTCAACTGTGTAATGTGCTCCAGACAGTCAGTAACCTTGTAACCGAGTACTCACGGGAAATGTCACGGAAGTGTTTGAAAACCGGAATTATCAGTTTCTCGAAAAAAGCCGCAAGTTATTCCACGAAAGCCTCCTTACAAAATTTTAGGAACCAGCATTAAGAGAAGATCTTGAGACATTCTCCAGTCCTCTACGCATCGCTCCCGTAGAGACCAAAAAGATCAAATAGAAAAATTATCGCGGCCGTAGGAGCATTTAGGCATACGTGATTGGACGAGAAAGAAACTCTAACGTGTAGTACCCTCTGCCAAGCGCTTCACAGTGGTGTGCAGAGAATGCTTGTAGCTACAGATGCAGAGAACCATTATTACACATACATAAATGTAAGTAATACTTTCATATCAATGTAACTCAGAAATGAGTGCTATAAAATTAAATATAACAAAATAATTCGGACAACTGCCTAGACCGCTCCATGCACGACTGTACACGGTACCAATGTGTTCCAAAAAGCCGCACGTGGAAATGCAGTTTTTCTGGTGAGCATATCTCCGGTTCTATTGATCACAGAGATAAGGGATCACGTGTTTTGAACAGCCCTTGCCCTAGCGACCATTTGTACATTTATCGGAACGATGGGCATACAGCAGTTATCCTACTATAAAGGGACAAAATTTAAACATTACACACTTCCTCGAACCCAGGCAAATCTAGCATATCGGTTGGTTCTTTTGCATTAGTCGTGGTCTAGGATGGACTTTAGGCCGCTTATAGAAGTATCATTTGTTCATCAACGATCCCTGAGAACATCCCGAAACATCACCGAGTGAGGTGGCGCATTCTGATTTAGGTTTTCCGTGATGTCCCTAAATCACTTCAGGAAAATTCGAGGTGGTTCATTTGAAAGGAGACAGCCGATTTCCTTCCCCATCCTTCCCGATTCCGATGGGACCGATTACCTCGCTGTTTGGTCCCATCCCCAAATCAAAAAACCAACCAACCCGAAACAGCATGACTTTGGGTGCAAAAAATACCATCTACATCTACATGGATACCCTGCAAATCACAGATAGGTGACCGGCAGAGGGTTAATCGAACCACCTTCACAATAGTGCTCCAGTAATTCCACATCGAAGAGGAGAAAGCTGATGATTGAAATTTCGCGATAAGATTCCGTCGCAACTTAAAACCCCTTTGTTTCAATGATGTCTACCCCAAATCCTGTATCTTGTCAGTGACACTCTCTCCCCTATTTCGCAATAATACAAAACGTACTGCTCTTCTTTGAACTTTCTAGGTGTACTCCGTTAATCCTATCCTATGTGCTAAGGACCGCGCAGTAGTACTCCAAGAGCGGACGGACAAGCGTAGTGTAGGCAGGCTCTTTAGTAGATCTGTTACATTTCTTAAGTGTTCTGCCAATAAAACGCACTCTTTGCTGTGCCTTCCCACAACAATTTCTATGCGTTCTTTCCAATTTTAGTTGTTCATAATTGTAATTCCTAGGTATTTAGTTGAATTTACGTCCTTTAGATTTGACTGATTTATCGTGTAACCGTAGTTAAACGGATTCCTTTTAGCACTCATGTGGATGACCTCACACTTTTCATTATTTAGGGTCAACTGCCAGTTTTCACACCATACAGATATTTTTTCTAAATCGTTTTGCAATTTTTTTGATCTTCCCATGCCATTATTAGACGATAAACGATAGCATCTTCTGCAAACAACCTAAGACAGCTGCTTAGATTGTCTCCTATAGTCTGGGAGACGAGTCTTTGGTACTGACAGTTCGGTAGCGTGTTTCCGTTGCCTAGCGACCGCAGGCAGGCAGCCAATGACGGCCTGACTTTGAGCGGGTAGCAAGGGCCACGTTGCCGCTCTGAAACCCGGTCGCGCGCGCTTATGAAACTTAATCAGTGTCTCGCGTGCAGGCGGTGCGGTCGTTCGTCGTTTGTCTGAAGTTGAATTCGCAGTTTATTTCGTTTTTGTTGTTTTTGGTGTTTCTTCGTTTATGTTTCGTTGTAAACAATGTCTAGTGCGGCGGGTAGTACCAGCCCAACACAAGAAGTGAAACGGAGGAACAAAAGTGTGCTACACACCCAGGCCCGTGAATTCGTGTGCTCTGTGAGGGATTACTTTGTGAAAAAAAAGGACAAAGGTGGGCCTTTAATTCCTGTTGTTCAGGCTGTGAAGAGAACTGCAGCAGCATTGAAAATAAATAAGAACACTGTTGTAAAGATAGGGAAAGAACAGTATAGTGTAGATTGTGACGAGAGTGGCACAACAAAGCTGCACACACAAGGAAAGAAGCGACCAAGAAATAAGCAGGTGACAGCTTTGGACGATTTTCAGAAAGACGCTATTCGTCGTCAAATATACAGCTATTATAAGAGAAGGGAACATCCCACTCTACCTAAATTACAGGTGTCGCTTCAGAAAGACGATCTTTTTAAAGGGAGCAAATTTTCATTGCGTACAGTGTTGAAAGACATAGGCTTCAGCTATTCACTGTTTAACGGACGCAAAATATTAATGGAAAGGACAGATGTAGTTGCATGGCGGTGCAGATTTCTGCGCAGGATCATGGGTGTGGAATTCGAAAGTATACTGTGGTTAGATGAAACTTGGGTCAATGCCAGCCATTCTTTACGTAGAGGCTGGAATGATGGAACGCCCGGGGGCACAATGGCAGTGCCTGTTGGCAAAGGAGGGCGTATTATTGTCTTACATGCAGGAACATCGAAAGGTTTTGTGCCAAACTGCTTGAAAATGCTTCGGTCAAAAAAGACGGGGGATTACCATGAAGAAATGAACAGTGTAGTATTTCAAGAATGGTTCGAGACACCGCTTATGACGAATCTGACAAGTCCATCAGTGATTGTTATGGACAATGCGCCTTATCATTCCGTTGTTCACGATAAGGCCCCAACCTTGGCAACAAAAAAAGACGATATCATTCAGTGGTTGAAACGGCGAAAAGTAGATTTCAGAGAAGATTTAAGGAAGGCGGAACTGCTCGAAATTGTGGCACAAAAGAAACCCCAATTTCCAACATATGTAATTGACGAGATTGCTAAAAGGCACGGGCATGAAATTGTTCGGCTTCCTCCATACCACTGTCACTTCAATGCAATTGAAGGAGTGTGGGCGCAGATAAAAAATTACATTGCTGCAAACAATAAAAAATTCACGATCTCTGAAGTGGAAACTCTCCTTCCAGAGCTATCAATAAAGTGACAAGCGAGACGTGGGCTAAAATTGTAAACAGCACTGCAAGGGCCATCAGAGAGGCGGCCAAAACCGAAGGGGTTGTGGTAGAATGCATCGAAAATTTAATTATACATCTGGGAGAGAGCAGTGATAGTTCGAGTAGTGCTGAGGAAGACAATGTCAAATCAGATTCTAACAATGATGTGAGTGGTGTTTTTCCATTACAGTAACTACAACGTATTCAGGAATGTAAGGAGGGAGTTTGCTATCGATCTACAACCAGATCATCATATTGTGAGTACTTTCTTCAGATTATAACTCTTAATACACTGACCAATTATTCTGTAGCTTGTAGTAGAACAAATTAATAATTCTAATACTTAACAATGGAAACCAAAACTGCTAATGTTCAACAACTTGCGAAAATAGTTTTCATTTCAGTTGCGAAGTTTAACAAATAACTTTATTATGTTTCAGCATCTTAGATACTTGTACTAAATAGCTCTTATCAGTTTTCGAGTTAATATATTTCAAGCATCAACTTTGAATAAATTCACGCGTACCAATACGACTTGTATTTTGTCTCGCTTTTATTTCTGCTGCTAGAGAATGCGTGTAGCAGACAGGGCGCCGCGTGCTGTGAGCCACGTTCGGCAACAGCGCCGTCTGCCCGCCGGAACTGTCAGTACCAATCACTCGTCTCACGGACTATAAGTCTTTTATATAGATAAGGAACAGGAATCGGCTTATAACACTACCTTGGGGACCGCCAGAAATCACTTCTGCTTTACTCCATGACTTTCCGTCAATTACTAAGAACTGTGACCTCTCCGACAGGAAATCACGAACCCAGTCAAACAGCTGAGACGATATTCCATAAGCATGCTGTTGCAGTGTCAAAAGCCTTCTGGAAATCTAGAAATACGGAATCAATTTGAAATCCCTTATCAATAGCACTCAACACTCCGTGTAAGTAAAGAGCTAGTTGCCTTCCAGAAGAACGATGTTTCCTAAAACCGTGTTGACTGTGCGTCAATAGACCGTTCTCTTCGAGGTAATTTCTAATGCTCGAACACAATATACGTTCCAAAATCCTGCTGCATATCGACGTTAATGATATGAGTCTGTAATTTAGTGGATTACTCCTGTCTGTCTTGAATATTGGTGTGACCTGCTGCAGTGTAACGACGCGTATGACTCAATGACTTTTGTTTGAAATATGACGATGTGCAGACTTCGTCACCTACGTCGTCTACAAAACACTTCAAAAAAATTATTTAAATTCTTTTAAAGTTCTCTATAAAAGATTCTTGAACGAAACTGTAATTAAAACACCTTCAGTTGAGTCGTTTGTGCAAAATTACGTCACTCAGTCCAACTGGTTTGCGCAAAACTTTTGAAATTTAGATGTAGTTTGTTTCTTCTTGGAAATTATATTCTTGCAAGTTATCTTATTTTTCCCATATTAAAATCAGACTGTAAAACCTTTAAGATTCAAAAATCGAAATCAAACTCTACTGAACATTAATATCTTGGAAAAAGTCAGTAATAATTCTTCCTCAATATAACTCTTCATAAATAATTCTCGAACACGTATTTAAGCTTTAGAGCATACACTGTTTTATTGTCTTCTTATATGCTACATACAGATGTGAACATCAGACTCGACAAAAGAGAACTGAACAAAATACAACATGAACTAAACATTCTGTGACATCATTACAACGGAAAATTACAAATTTTTACTTATTTGAATGTTGGAGGTTAGACGCAACAACCGGTCACAGGATCTTCTGGTGCTCTTTGGCCGTTGACCCGCGACGTTTAGTGGTCAGCAATTTTCTTTCTGGTGCCGGCAGTGAAGATGCTGTTTCCGCGAGCTGCGCTGCTCTCTCCGAACATGAAACATACAAAACAAAAATACAAAACTTTAAATATTTTAGAAACATAACAAAATATTACAAATACGATTTCGAGGGCGAGTATGTCCACTGTCCCTACCTCACAGGAGGAAGTGGGACATGACGATGAAAACGTGTATGAGAGACACTGTCGCATAAGTCAAATTTTAGACTCCAGTGTCAAAAATGGAAAAATTAGCCAGGCTGCGGTCCTGGGAATAAAGAACGAGCTTGCTGCCTGGGCTATTGCAAATGCGAAGCTCGAAGGGCCTCTCGAAGAGCTAGAGAAAGAGAACGCCAGATTACGACAACAGCCGGTCAAGACATGGGCTGGAGTGGTGGCGCAAGCCGCCACGAAGGCTCTAACAACCAAAGAAACGATCGCCAAGGTCTCGAAGAAACCAGATACGGCAGTCTTTTTAAGACCCTTGCCTGGTCAGACCATCAAAAAAGTGCAGGAGATTTTCACAACTACAATCGACCCGGCAAGAGATAAAATTAAAATCAATAAAGTAAAAGCTACAAAAAATGTAGTAGTCGTAGATCTGGCCACAGAGGAAGACAGGGATAAAATATTAAACAATACCAAACTAAAGAAGGCTATTAAATGTGAACCACCTAAAAAGAGAAATCCTCTGGTTATTTTGTACGATGTACCTGTAGCCCTGACTGAAAGTGATATATACGAAACCTTGTATAATCAGAATTTTGATGATAACGAATGGGAAACTTTCAAAAACGAATTCAAGCTGCGTTTTAAAACGGAGCCTCGGGAACGAGATGTTGTCCATCACGTCGCCGAGGTCTCCGGCAAGATGTGGCGCAAACTTACCGCTATGGGGAAGGTATACATAGGATTCCATGCAATCAATGTCAGAGACTACCTAGTAGTTCCCCGATGCCACAATTGTGGCGATCTGGACCGTGTCCACAAATATTGTGAAAGGAAGCCGGCCTGCTCCAGGTGTGGGGCAGAAGACCACACAAGGAAAAATTGTAATAAGAATGTAACCTGCATCCCATGCATAAAAAGGGGAAGGAAACCCTGCAACACCACTGGAAGGAACTGCCCAACGTATAGGATGCTGGAGCAAAGACTAATTTCTCGAATCGACTATGGCTGAGGCCATACCTGAACTCAGGAAGCCAAAAAGGAAATCCCCAAGCAAGAGGTTGAGGGACGCTATGAGGGCAAACAAATTCAAACAATTTATTCAAAAAATTACAACCACGATCTATGGTTATAACAATGAAAGATGTATGCATACAAACAGATCCATGTGGAGAAGATGCTCCCTCTCCTCCCTGCTGGGGACCTGGGTCGAATCAAGAACCTTCTCGGCCACGCAGGCATCCTGTACTTGGGAGTTCACGTCCACACAGCAAAGAATCAGTAATCACTGAATATGTCCAGTATAACGAAGTGAGCAGCACAAAGCCATCCCCTGACTCACCAACTCTGGGAGGAATGGGAATAGACCCCCAGCGAATATACCCCAACCTGAAGCATGCACTGCAACTTTCCAGATTGGAGGAGCCGGCAATCCTCACTACTGCATTAAGACATGTGGTACGTGTCGGCCATGAATATGGCAGAGATGTCACCTTTCCAGTAATGGAGGCTGTGGATAGAATCCAGCTCAAGACAATGAATCTCCCCACCGACTTCGGAGCCCTGCGAGATCTAGTCAAAAAGGTCTTCGAAAGAAGAAATGAGAAATTCGACATTGAGGAACTATATCATCAATCAGTAGTAACTAATGGTAGAATAGCTCACGACTGGTTCAAAAACTGGCCAGAATCACATATTCATACTTACTTCCCACGTGAACCAACTAAACGTAGGCCATATAAACAAACACAATAGTAAACTAGTCTTGCAGGAACTTCGGAGGGTGGTGGAAGAGAAGAGTCTAGATGTACTCTGTTTACAGGAACCGTACTCCCAAGCGGGGCGGATCCCATTAATGGCTGCCAATTGGCAAATAATACATTCTGGAGCAGAACCAAAAGCTGCAATAGTAATCATCAATAGACCATTCAGGGCCACGGTCCTCGCGCAGTTTTCTGGTGAACACTGCAATGTCGTGGAACTGCAAACACCTACGGGAGTGATCTACATCTCCAACATATATTTCCAATATGGAAGAGAAATAGACGAGTTCTTGGAGACACTCACACAGGTTGCCACGGCACTGCGGGGACGCAGGATGATAGTGACGGCAGATATAAATGCAAAGTCCCCCCTATGGTTCAGTGGCACTCACGATGATCGGGGGCTAAAGGCTGAAGAGACAATAATGGCATTACAACTGGTGGTTGCAAACCAACAAGGGAACCCCCCCCCCCCCCCCCCACCTATACTGGCGGCGGGGGAGAAGGCACAAATATAGATGTTACGTTAGTAACACCAAACCTTACCACAAAAATTAACAACTGGAAAGTGTGGGACAGAACAACCACCAATGACCATAACCTAATTACATTCACTATCGGGGAAAGGGAGTGCCACTGGGACATGGGGTGGGAGCTGCAGCTCAATTACAACAAGACAAATTGGGACCGTCTCGTGGAAGAGTGCAGCATCCCGACATTGCTGGAGGGTGACGGAAACGTGGAAGAGTACGCCGAAGAACTGGTACAAGCGATCACCAGGGCGGTGCGAGCCGCTGTACCAACCAGGAGGAGAGCCGTTGCGGCCACCCCCACACCATGGTCGGCTGAATTAGGACAGATGCGCCAGGCTGTAAGGAGGGCGAGGAGGTACTACCAGCGGAATGTCGTCTGGGGAGAAAAACAAAGATGATTACAGATCTATAGAGAAAGTAAGGATCAATTTCAACAGGAGCTCAGGGCAGTCAGACTTAGAAGCTGGGAAAACTATGTGAAAAACCAGTTTGGCTGCTGACCCTTGGGGAGTCCCATACAAACTGGTACGAGAAAAAATAAGATCACCCATGGTGCTATCCACCGTCAGGAACGGGGACCGGATGACGGGCACGTGGCAGGAAACTGCTGAGGCCCTCCTTCGGGTCCTGTTACCAGACGATGTGGAGGAAAATGAGACAGACGAACAGAAAAGAATAAGAAGAGAAGACCGAAGGGACTATAACAACAACATTAGAACTTACCCCTTTTCTGAGGAGGAAGTTGCTGCCCAGATCAAGGCCCTTAAAAAGGGAAAAGCTCCTGGCCCGGACGGCATTACTGCGGAAGTGGTGCAATTCCTTGCCCCCCAGCTCGTAGCTCCTCTCACTAAGTTATACAACGAGTGCCTAAAACTCGGGAAATTCCCAGCAATCTGGAAGAAAGCAAACGTAATCATTATCAAAAAGGGCCCAGACAAAGATCCTACAGAAATTAAGTCCTATAGACTCATCTGCTTGCTAGAGATACTGGGCAAACTTTTTGAGAGGCTACTGGGAAACAGACTGACAGCACACCGCATGCTGTGTGGGATGAGCGACAGACAATTCGGTTTTCGGTCTGGGTGTTCTGCGTCTGACGCAATCGCCCTGGCTGCCGAGGTCTGCGGCTCCGCCCCGCACAAGTATGTCGTCGGCATCATGGTGGACATCAGTGGCGCCTTCGACAACCTGTGGTGGCCCTCACTCTTTTCCCGCTTGTGGGAGAAGAACTGCCCAGGGCTACTATACGGCTGTCTGAGGAGCTATTGTGCAGACAGGGAGGTCTGGCTATCGGCCCCTAGCGGCATGGTCAGGAAGACTGTGACCAAAGGATGTCCTCAGGGCTCTGTCCTGGGACCTCTCTTTTGGGACATCAATATGGAGCCACTACTTGAAGACCTAAAAAACTGTGACGATGTGCTAGAGGTCATAGCATACGCGGACGACCTCCTCTTGCTGGTCGGCGGCCGAAGCCGTGAGGATCTAGAGCCGAAAGTGGAGAGAGCCGTAACCGTACTTACATCATGGTGCCACAAAAGTAAAATGACGATTGCGCCCGACAAATCAACATACTTACTTCTTAAAGGCCAACTGGTCAGAAACCCCACAGTAAGAATCAATGGCATCCCAGTTCTTCGGTGCCGTGAGGCCCGATACCTGGGTGTAATCATCGACGAGAGATGGAGCTTTGCATCACACATTGATACCGTATCCCAAAAACCATTGGTTTTATTAAATAATCTCATTAGAATTGGTCATAAAAGGTTTCACCTTCCACCCAACCTAATCAAATTATACCACAATAGTATTCTGACCTCCATAGTAGGGTACGGATCAGGAGTCTGGGCACACAGACTCACGAGGGTCATGCCTGCCATGGCCGTAAGAAGAGTGCAGCGGAACATGCTTCTACGTTCAGCAGGGGCCTACAGGACAACACCTGGTGGAGCACTGTTAGTGCTAATGGGGATCTGTCCACTGGACATAAAAATTCGGGAGCAAGCCGCCTGGTACTGGGCGAGGAAGGAAAACAGGGACAAAATCAGGGAAATACTTGGGGTTTACGCTGGGGACCAGTATGCCATTAAAAAGAGAGGGATTGAACTCTGGCAGGATCAATGGAACAATGAGAATACGGGACGCAGAACCTATGAACTGCTACCGGATATAGAGGAAAGGTTAAAATTCACATTTTTCACACCCACGAGAGGAATGCTGCACTTTCTTACTGGACATGGACCATACCCGACATATCTATGTCGGTTTGGGAAGCAGGCTACACCAGCGTGTGACTGTGGTGCTGCGCAAGGTACCCCACAACATGTGGTGTATGAGTGCCGCCTCTTCGATGATGTAGCCCATGATCTACGACAACAGCTACCGAACAATGACACGTACCACATATTAAGGCACGAAAACACCTTCAACACCCTAAATACACTCACTGATGAAATATCAAAGAAAGCACTTAAGAACTTTTTAAGGGACAATCATCAGTAAAAGGCAAATACCTTCACCGACTTAGACCTCGTGCACCCTTCCTGTACAGCCAGGTAGGGACTTGGCCAGCCGCCACACGGCTGGAATCCGCCTTACCCTGGACTAGGAGGGAGGGGGTACACAAACACCGGAATGGAACGCACACCGACTATGACATATGTAGTTAGATTAGATGTAGAAGATAGGATAACACCTAGAATAGACTGCAGCGACACAAAGTTAAGGCCAGCCCAGTGCCAGGGGCACGCCCACTGGGATTAGCTCAGTGGGCCGGGCCAACACCTAGTAGGTTTATAGTAGCACTGGCACACCTGTAACGCTGCAGGTAGCATGTAGTTCCTTAGATTAAGTAGTATAGAACCCCATAGCGGTAAGACTAGAGTAATAATAATAATAGAAGTACCTGTAGTGTAGAATAAAAAAGCTGCATTGTACTGTATCATCATTAAGACCCACTAATGTAGTTAGGTAGTGGGTTATATGAATAATGTAATGAATTGAATAAAGATTTTTTTTAAAAAATACATAAACAAATCACTAAATTAAACTTATATTTACCTGCAAACAGAGCTGATCCTTGTGGATGGGTGACGCTTCAATTTCGCGTCCCATTACACTGCGCAGCTTTCCGATCTTTGAGTACTAGTTGTAGGGATGGTCACTTCTGTAACTACAGTTCATGTTAGATCGTCGAAATTTTTATAATATATTATTGACATGATGTTCTAGAGGAACTTCAAATCTTTTTTCGGTGCCATTAACCGTTACCGAGATCCAGAGGTTCAAACGTACTGCCCTCATGCACGTAAAATATACATGTTATATCTGGTTTGAGGCGCAAATGTAGCTTTAACTGACGTAGTGAACATCGCAAGAATTCTAGGTTCATAGCTAGGGTTTCGAGTTCACCAAACTATGGTCTTAGTCAGCATTTTTTCACCGATAAAACTTATTGAACTGACTCAGTAGGACGTGCACTTCGCGGCTGTACAGATATACCCAAAGCACCACTGCAGCTACAAAAATGGGGTGAAAAAGCACTTAACATGTGAGAAAAGAACTTCACATCACTGCAAGAATTATGTTAGACCAGAAAGACTGAAAATTCAGTAACATATTTCTAACAACATTTTTATTCTTTCAGGATGTTAATCATAAGCCTGGCGTTTACGATGAATTGCAGTCGATGAGCGAAGTATCCAGAAAAAATGTAAAGAGGACAATTTTGCTTTATCCTTTAACTATACCCACTTATCTGTTGTTTGTGTGTGTCAAAGCATATTAAATTTTCGAACTATATAAGTAAACTGTCAAAACTTTCCTGACGTAGAGAATTAGTTTTGTATAAACAGCACACCCTGCTACAGTAGGGAAAACAATGAAACCAGTGGAAAATGTTCATTTTGTGTTAGTTCTGTTGGTCGATTTTGGAATAACCGTGCTGGGTGGCAGCCCAACAGCTAACACAAAGAGTATGAATCTGCATTAAATTTCGTAATGAGAGATAATTACTGCTTACAGTATTGGAATTAAAGCATGAATTCCTGTTGAAACTAAATTTGGCGTCATGAACAGCCTTCCTCGCAACGTAAGAAAAGTACAATGGAACGTACCAATACTGAAATCACACAACCCGTATTTTGCAGCAACTTGGTGCTTAAAAAAAGTCAATTGTTCTATTATATATATAATAGAAGTCACTATTAAGTTACGCTGATGTTACCTCTAATGTTCTGTGGTTGCCGATCATACAGTCCTTCCATTGAATCTTGATGATTAGCTTATATACATACTTTAAGAGGTTTTGCTGGATGGGAGAAATTACTGCCTCTTCTTACAATTGCAGGCGAACGTCATGCGTAGAAATAAAAAATATTCTTGCGTCTATTATACTCGTAATATACATATTTTCCTTTTTCATTTCTGTCACACATAGCATTTACAACACTCATTGTTGACACAGGAGTAAAAATTACACGTCTTTGTTGCGTGAGATCTAAAACATAAGCACTCTCAATCGAGACTGAAACAAAAGTTGTTAAAAAATTGAATATTCTCTTGGCATTTCTCTTTTGTTACAAAGATTATTTTAAATTCCTATCTTTGCCGTCTTCTGTGGCGATGTACCAATTTCTTATTACTAATGAGGAAAAGAAAACACTCATATAAATTGATACTGCGAGAAAAATAAAAAAAGTATTACACACTTTCGAAGATTAAATAAGGGGAATAACTTCCTCTATAAAAGACTCTGACAGAAAGAAGGGAAATCAGCTGCCTCCATCCTCATGCCACCTTCCTCGAGAAAAATTTCATCATACGAACATATTTGTGCTTTTTTTGTGCTGAAAGGTAGTAGCTGAGAGACATTTACGGCAGAAAAGAGAGATGACTTTGCCAGTGGGAGAGAAAGAAAGAGGAGACAACGGTGGTGGGAGAGAGAAAATGACAGTGAAAGAAAGAGAGATGGATGAAGATAGTAGCAGTGGGAGCCAAATAGAGAGAGGAGATATTACTGTACAGTGAGAGTATTCTCAGTGGTAGTAAAAGAGAAAGGAAGATGGATGGAGATAGAGGGAGCGAAAAGGAGAAGAGGCAAGCGAAATGAAAAATATAGCTGCGAGGAGACCATACTTAGGCTGGCGTGGTCTCGACCCTTCCGTATTGGCGAACTATAACATGGGTATGGGGGAGGGAACATTTTGGACCAAAAGTTTAAACACGAAGGTGTAGAGAAAAAATTAGGTTGGACCCCATAGAAATTGTTATGTACAGCAAAACAGTGGCAGTGGGATAGAAAGACAAAAGGAGACAGTTTAAGTGTGAGAGGAGACAGTGGCTGTGGGGGTGTACTGTAAATCAATGGGAGAAAAAGGAAAGAGTAGGAAGAATAGGAGAGAGACATCCATGAACAGTGGCAGAGAGAAGGAGATGCTGAATATGAAGGTTCAACTACAAAGAGAGACCGGGTAAAAGTATTTAGAATGTTCTGGGTGAAGAGAGCTTCCTCATTATGGCGGATGTCAGCGTGGGACTGCACCCACTGCAGAATGATTGTCTACCCTCGCTGTTTACAGCGAACATACTCCAGTAAGGCATCCAAAACATAACGGTTGGTTGTTTTATTATATCTTCAGAGTTTAATATTTTTACGAGCACTCCGGTAGTCGTACGCGATTAATATCTTTAAGAATGAAGTTGAAGATAAATCTTGATTGCTTCAAAAATTGCCACAATCTCCGCCGTAAAAACTGAAGCACTTTTTGGTTGTTTGTAGGCTTTACTGACTTGACTCTGAGGGCATAGAAAAACACATCTACGAGTAGTATACTCCTCTTAGGGAATTTTGAATCCATCAGTATATATGCAGTTATGACCACACTTTAACGAGACGGTTATAAGCGCAATTTTCGTTAACACTCACCTACCTTGTCATAGTAATAGACTGGAATCTGGCGCCGGCCAGGGTGGCCGTGCGGTTCTAGGCGCTACAGTCTGGAACCGCGTGACCGCTACGGTCGCAGGTTCGAATCCTGCCTCGGGCATGGATGTGTGTGATGTCCTTAGGTTAGTTAGGTTTAAGTTGTTCTAAGTTCTAGGGGACTGATGACCGCAGAAGTTAAATCCCATAGTGCTCAGAGCCATTTGGAATCTGGCAGCTGAGTGTGCCAAGACCGCACCTAAATAAAGGCAGATGTCAAGAACGTTACATTGATCGTATGATGGGAGAACAAGAGTGAAAGCTGCTGCATATGGTTGCTGTTGGAGGCATACCATAATTGGGAAGTGCAGTCTCCGCTCTTGCAGACAGGACTATCCATGAATGTTATGCCTTGACTCAAAAATTTACCTGATGACATTTGACATCAATTTACTCAAGGGCATCTCTGCTGCTTCCACTAAAAGACCTCGAAGAAAATGATTTATTGACACGTAGTCAGTACGGATTCGGAAAATATCGTTCTTGCGAAAAACAACTAGCTCTTTATGTTCATGAAGCAATGAGTGCTATAGACAGGAGATGTCAAATTGATTCCATATTTTTAGATATCCAGAAGGCTTTCGACACCGTTCCTCACAAGCTTCTAACCAAACTGCGTGCCTATGGAATATCGCCTCATTTATACGACTGGATTCGTGATTTCCTGTCAGAAAGGTCACAGTTCGTAGTAATGGACGGAAAGTCATCGAGTAAAACAGAAATAATATCCGACGTTCCCCAAGGAAGTGTAATAGGCCCTCTACTGCCCATGATCTGTATTAACGACATAGGAGACAATCTCAGCAGCCGTCTTAGATTGTTTGCAGATGATGCTGTCATTTACCGTCTTGTAAAGTCATCAGGTGACCAAAACGAATAGCAAAATGATTTAGATAAGACACCTGTATGATGCGAAAAGTGGCAATTGACCCTGAATAAAGAAAAGTGTGAAGTTATTCACATGAATACTAAAAGAAATTCGCTAAATTTCGATTATGAGTTAAGTCACATAAATCTGAAGGATGTAAATTCAACTAAATACTTAGGGATTACAATGACAAATACCCTAAATTGGAACGATCACATAGATAATGTTGTGGTTTGAGACAACAAAAAACTGCGATTCACTGGCAGAACACTTAGAAGGTGCAAAGGACTACTAATGAGACTGCGTACACCACGCTTGTCCTCCCTATACTGGAGTATTGCTGCGCGGTGTGGGATTCGCATCAGATGGGACTGACGGATGACATCGAAAAAATACAAAGAAGGGCAGCTTGTTTTGTATTATCGTGAAGTAGGGGAGATGGTGCCAAGACCATGATCCGTGAATTGGAGTGGCAGTCATTAAAACAAAGGCGTTTTTCGTAGCGACGGGATCTTCTCATGAAATTTCAATCACCAGTTTTCTCCTCCGATTGCGAATACATTCTGTTGGCACCCACCTTCATAGGGAGAAATGATCATCACAATAAAATAAGGGAAATCAGGGCTCGCACAGAAAAATTTAAGTGCTCGTTTTTGCCACACGCCGTTCGAGAGTGGAACGGTAGAGAGACAGCTTGAAGGTGGTTTATTGAACCCTCTGCCAGGTACTTTATTGTGAATAGCAGAGTAATCACGTAGGTGCAGATGTTTGTAGGTGTCGAACGCATGGCTCCAAGACGGGTACGTATAGCTCTGAATTCAAGAGGGTGTATTTTCGTGAGGCAAATCTTAGGCGTAATGTGTTACAGAATACAACCGTAGTCCATTCTAGACCAAATAATCCCTTGGTATAACTGTGAGTAGGGTATTTTGATGCGCTCCCCACCACACACGGGTGAGGGAGCGAATTACCTTAAAACCCTCTTCGCATTTATTAACAATAGACAGATTGTGAGGCGTGTAGCTGAGCCAAGAGTCAAACACCATTCCGAAGAATCGAGCGTGAGATTTTATGAGGACAGCGTAATTTCCACATGTAGCGAGATCAACAATGCGAGCAGCGTTCAATTTAAAAAATGTCGATCATCGATTTCTCAGCCGAGATCTCCAACCCGCTATTAAGACAGTCATTTATTGATGTGTTTTGTAGCATAGAGTAACTCTGTTTTGGCCTGAAGGTACGAATCTGCAGCTGAATAACACAAATGTCGTCCGTACGTGGTAAGATTTTTGTGGCGAGAGTGGTCATTCGTTCCAAATCATACGTATACAGTACAGTGTATGCAAGAGCGAGCTTAAAATTGCACCCTGGGGCAGGTCCTGAAAGACAAGAAAAGGACCGAGCACGTTTCTTTAAAATCTGATATAGATTTTTCTTTGAACGAAAAGGCAACTGATGCCACATATCATCATTGTTCAAGAGAATTGGAAATTTGCTTGTGATCAAGAGGTCCCTTAACATCAAGAAAGAAGAAAAAAGGAAAAGAAAAAGCTAAGACGATGCCCGTAGCAAGTGAATACAGATTATCCATAGTCCCTTTGGCTTTTATAAATCCGTATTGACGCTAAGGCATTAAATTAGACTTTTAAAGCCACAATTTCAATCTCGTTTTAACCATACGCTCGAGCGTTTGTGGCGCACAAGACGACAACCTGACCGGCCGACAGTCAGACACTCAACAAAAGTTTGGAATACTATCGTAAAATGTAGTCTGCGGTGGTAGACGTCTCACTGACCCAGGCACACAGTGATCTCTATACTACCTCGATGTTGAACTTCAACTATCTGATCGTGCCAGCCATAGATGCTCATATTTCGTTTCTTGCCAAACTACAAAATGGCTGGCCGGCCGGTGTGGCCGTGCGGTTAAAGGCGCTTCAGTCTGGAACCGCGTGGCCGCTGCGGTCGCAGGTTCGAATCCTGCCTCGGGCATGGATATGTGTGATGTCCTTAGGTTCGTTAGGTTTAATTAGCTCTAACTTCTAGGCGACTGATGACCTCAGACGTTAAGTCGCATAGTGCTCAGAGCCATTTGAACCAACAAAATGGCTGCTAGGAAATGTCACTAGAACACGAAAAGAAAATACTTTTCAATTCCGCTCCCCAATCAGCCTACTACATCATATATTGACATAAAGTTCAAAACAAGAAATCAGTCTGCAATTCTTTGTCACATTCAGACCGATGGAAATTTGTTTGCCAAACTACAATATGGCGGACGATGCAAAGCACGTGTATTTGCAGACACGCTGCAGTTCTATACTCAGAGACCATACTTCTACATCCAGATTGTATAGAGATCACTGCAGGCACATCATGTATTATCCAGTTAAAGCCCACACACGGGACGGTGTTTACTACTGGCATTCTCTCTGGCCGTTTCCCAGTCATGTAAGCAAAGGCCTGGCGCAGCGGCGCAGCGTGAACAGTCGATTATCAACAACAGCTTCATTCAGTTTGTGTTCATCGGTGAAGAAACATGCCACGTAGAGACATACAGCACTTTGCCAGAGTCAGGATAGCGGCTTTACTTTCAACAGGTCATACACAGCAAGACGTTGTCGATCGGTATCAAGTCGCTCAAGTGGTGTGCCTAAGGAGTGGAGAAAGTACAGACAGACGGGAAATGTGAACGACAGATCTCGCAGTGATCGTCCTCGTATGAGGACACGAATACAGGATGGTTTCTCAAACTGTCGGCTCTTAAACACCCAACATCAACTGCCAGAAATACTGGAAACGGCTTCTTTCTGGCAACAGGGAATCGTATTTCATACCAACCACTGCGAAGAAGATTGCTACAGGATGGTCTTCATTCCAGAACAGCAATGAGAAATTTTGCACTGAACGAGCGAGGTGGTGCAGTGGCTAGCACACAGGACTCGCATTCGGGAGGACGACGGTTCAATCCCGCGTCCGGCTATCCTGATTTAGGTTTTCCGTGATTTCCCTAAATCGCTCCAGGCAAATGGCGGGATGGTTCCTTCGAAAGGGCACGTCCGACTTCCTTCCTTAATCCGATGAGACCGATGACCTCGCTGTCCGGTCTCCTCCCCCAAACAACTTAACCCTTTTGCACTGAACCTTTGGAACCGACAGAGTCGAAGGACCTGGGCTCTGGTACGTCAGCATTCGACCGTTGCAGAATGGAGTAATGCCATGTTTGCTGAAGAGACCGGCATTGATTTGAGACCGGACACTAGGCGTGTTACGATTTGGAGGAGCGCTTGTAAGAGGTCCGAGCAGATGTAACTTCGATGTATTGCTCATGCGCTGCCTGCGATATGCAAGGTATAAGAGAATCGTTGACCAGAGAGCAGTGTTGACTGTAGGAACTGTGTAGCTGTAGCAGTAAGTTGTCGCTAGTCTGTGCCTGGTCTGGAGTCTGCTCTGATCTGGTATAGTGTATCGTGTTGGCTGGGCCGGTCGCGGTGCAGCGATGCCGGAGCCTGAGTATTATTGTATAAGGTAAAAAGCAGCCTCGCGCGTATCTAGTAATGTTATGTGATCTCCCATGTAAATCTTTTAAAAATGTCTTAATAATAATCTTTGTCATATAAAGTAATTTCTAACAAGCATTCATTTCAATTTAAAGAATTTACTAATTTCTCCAATCCATGATCATTCCCATTGTTACAAAAGAAGTCAGTTGCTTCCTTTCATAAATGACAAATCTATCGGCCAGCATTGCACAGAGCTGTGCCGGAAAAAGTTATTGTAAGAGCAGATAGTTGGCGACTTTATTGAGGTAAGAATTTTTGCTTTTTTATTCAGAATGATCTTACAGGGCCATGACGCAGCACTGCTGTCGTCCAAAATTTACCAGGTTACTGAATTTATTTTCTTATTACGAGGTTTAACAATTTTTCTGTTTCGAGCTTACATTAAATGAGAAAAGAATTTTGTGGGTACATTAAATGTGAATGCATTTCTGTACGGAGATTATAAATGGGAAGCCGATACATTCAGAAAGTCCATAGATGTGCAGCTGGAAGTATAATGTTCTGGGCGGTAATAATAATGGGACGGCGAACCGTTCTAATTCCCATCTACGGCAATTTGAGTGGTCCTCGGCGCTTCCGAGAGCTCCTACAAACGACTGCAAGGCCCTACAAACATGAATTCGGTGACAACTCCATCCAAGTCGACGACAATGTAAGACCGCAGTGTACTCTTACAGTGTCTCGGTATCTTCAAAGATGCAACATCAACCGATTGCATTGGCCACCACAATTCCCAGACAGGAATGCAATTAAGCATGCATGGAACCTGTTGAAGGTGGCCATTGCACAGCATCAGAATCCACCTGAAAATCTTCAGACCTCACTGAAGCTGCCATTGAGGAGAGGGACATCACAGCCCAAGATAAACTTGTTGGTCTCATCTGTAGCATGCCTCGCGGAGTGGAAGAACTCATCCGTGTGCGGAGAGGAAATACGCACTGCTAAAGATTGATAATCATCATCATGAGATAAAGAGTTTCACTGTTTTTGTCTTCAAGATGCAAGCTTAGGAGAGAGCCTCCTTAGTTTTGTAATGACTTTTTGTAACTAACCAAAATCGTTCTTGATTTCAGAAGACATTTTGTTTCATTTTTTGTTTATAAGGTACTGTACAAACCTCAACTGGCGCACTAGAAGCAGTCATTGTAATAAACGCCATAATATTCTAAACTTTTTTGAGGTGTGATCGATTTTTATTTTACACGTCTAGTTCCGTAGGACCAAATTGAGGAGCAAATCTTGAAGGTCATGGAGCGTATCAGTACATGAAATTACAACATTAAACTGATAACACATAAAATAAAATGTTTGTAAACCCAAAAAAAGAAAAGCCATAACTTTATGTACACGCAATCAACAATATAACGCAGGAATCAGCTTAAATTTTTAAAGAACTGCTCGACAGAATAAAAGGAGTGACCCATGAGGACACTCTTCAGTTTCGATTTGAAAATCCGTGGATTACTGCTAAGGATTTGAATTCTTGTGGTAGCTTATAGAAAATGGATGCAGCAGTATACTGCGTAGCTTTCTGCACAAGCGTCAGGGAAGCGCGATCCAGGTGCAGATTGGATTTAGGCCTAGTATTAACTGAGTGAAAGCCGCTAATTCTTGGGAATAAGCTGATACTGTTAACAAGTAACGACTGTACAAAATAAGTATATTGAGAGGCCAATGTCAGAATACCCAGCCTAATGAACAGTAGTCGACAAGAGGTTCGTGAACTCACACTACTCACTGTTCGAACCGCCCGTTTCTGAGCCAAAAATATCGTTTGAGAATGGGAAGAGTTACCCCAAGGTATAATATCAAATATAATACCCTTCTCGATAAGCAAATGAAAATGAGCGAAGTAGACTACTTTTCGTGTAGAACTATCACTTACTTCAGACACCGTTCGAATAGTAAAGATGGCAGCAATAAGTCTTTGAGCGAGATCCTGAACGCGGGGTTTCCACGACAGTTTACTGTCTATCTGAACACCTAGAAATTTCAACTCTTCAGTTTCACTAACCATATGCCCATTCTGTGAAATTAAAGCCTCGAGTTTTGTCGCATTGTGTATTAGGAACCGTAAAAACTGAGTGGTACTATGATTTAGCGTTCGTTCATTTTCTACATTCCATGAACTTATGTCTTGAACTGCATTATTTGAAACAGTGCCAACGTTGTACACAACATCCTTTACTACCAAGCTAGTGTCATCAGCAAACAGAAATATTTTAGAATCACCTGTAATACTAGAGGGTACGTCATTCATATAAATAAGGAACAGGAGCGGCCTCAACACTCATTCCTCGGGCACCCCCCATTTAATCATGCTCCACTCAGATTCTACATCATAGCCATTTGCTGGCCGTTGCTAAAGTAAGATGTGAACCAATTGTGAGCTACTCCACATATTCCATAACAGTCCAACTTCTGGAGCAATGTTTTGTGATGAACACAATCAAACGCCTTAGTTGAATCAAAAAAAAAAAGATTCCTAGCGTTCGAAACCTTTTATTTAATCCATCCAATACCTCACATAGAAAAGAGAATATAGCATTTTGAGTTGTTAAATTAATTATAAAACCGAACTGTACATTTGATAGCAAATTATGTGAAATGAAATACACAACCTTTCAAATAACTTTAGCAAACACTGACGGCATAGAATCAGGTCTTAAATTGTCTGACTTATCCCTTTCTGCCTTTTTATGAAGCGGCTTTACCACTGAGTACCTTAATCGTTCAGAAAATTGACCATTGATAGAGGAAAAATGAAGAATATCGCTAAGTACCGGACTAATATGTGCAGCAGAGTACTTTAATATTCTGCTAGGGACTCCATCATATCCATGAGAGTCCTTAGTATTCAGTAATTTAATTATTGACTCAATCTTCTTTTTGTCAGTATCACATCAGTCTCGGAAAGGCATTTTCCAAGAGAGTTGTATGATTCTCTGTTGAAACTGAGGTTTTATTTAATTCACCAGCAATGCTCAGAAAGTGATTGTTAAATACTGTACATATGGTTGACTTGTCAGTAACAGAAACATTTTTGCTACGAACTGACTTTATACCGTCGACATTGTGCTGCTGATCAGACACTTCCTTTGCGCCTGGTTTTAATTTTATCCTGCGAATTAGCAATTCTATTCACGCACGACGAACTCTTTGCCTTCCTAATAACATTTTAAGCATTTTACAATATTGTTTGTAACGGTCTATTGTAGTTCGACTGTGACTACTTCTAACGTTGTGGTATAATTCCCACTTTGTTCCTCATGATGTCCTTATCCCACTAGTCAGCCACCCAGGCTGCCTTTTACTGCTAGTACCCTGTTAAGAACGTTCTAATGGAAAGCAACTTTCAAAGGGTATACGAAATGTGTTAAGGAAAGCATTATATTTGTGATGATGATGTTTGCTTCGCGGGGCGTTCCAATGTGTGGTTATCAGGGCCCGATTATATTTGTCATGTATGTTATGGGCACTATAAACATCCTGCCACTATTGTTTCTTAATGAGGTTTAAAAAACTCTCTATTGCCGTTGTATTAGCTTTTCTACATAGACTGTAATTATACAGGGTGATTCGAAAAGAATACCACAACTTTAGGAATTTAAAACTCTGCAACGACAAAAGGCAGAGCTAAGCACTATCTGTCGGCGAATTAAGGGAGCTATAAAGTTTCATTTAGTTGTACATTTGTTCGCTTGAGGCGCTGTTGACTAGGCGTCAGCGTCAGTTGATGCTAAGATGGCGACCGCTCAACAGAAAGCTTTTTGTGTTATTGAGTACGGCAGAAGTGAATCGACAACAGTTGTTCAGCGTGCATTTCGAACGAAGTATGGTGTTAAACCTCCTGATAGGTGGTGTATTAAACGTTGGTATAAACAGTTTACAGAGAATGGGTCACAGAGCACTTCATCACTGGCCTCCAAGAAGCCCTGATCTTACCCCCTGCGATTTTTTCTTATGGGGGTATGTTAAGGATATGGTGTTTCGGCCACCTCTCCCAGCCACCATTGATGATTTGAAACGAGAAATAACAGCACCTATCCAAACTGTTACGCCTGATATGCTACAGAGAGTGTGGAACGAGTTGGAGTATCGGGTTGATATTGCTCGAGTGTCTGGAGGGGGCCATATTGAACATCTCTGAACTTGTTTTTGAGTGAAAAAAAAACCTTTTTAAATACTCTTTGTAATGATGTATAACAGAAGGTTATATTATGTTTCTTTCATTAAATACACATTTTTAAAGTTGTGGTATTCTTTTTGAATCACCCTGTATATCACATTTGTTTGAGTACAAATATCTTTTAGTGTTAAAATTTGTGCATCATGGTCTGAAAGGCCGTTCACCCTCTTACTAATAGAATAACTATTTAGTAATGAAGAGTGAATAAAAATATTGTTAATGGCTGTGCTACTGTTCCCCTGCAGCCTGGGTGGAAAAAACACAGCTGCGTCAGATAATATGAATTCAGGAGATCTTCCAACATCTTTTTTTTGCACCATAATACACAAAGTTAATATTGAAGCCGCCACATGTAACTAATATTTGGTACTTCCTATAAAGTGAACCAACAACACTCTCTAGCTTGATCAGAAATGCTCTAAAATCAGAGTTAGAGGACCTATAAATAACAATAACTAGAGGTTTATTTTAATTAAATTCAACTTCTTCTGCACAACATTCAAATATCCGTTCAGTGCAGTGTCGTGATACGTCTATGGACTCAAATGGAATACTGTTTTTTTCCATACATGGCCACTCCCCCACTCCACAAAGAACTAATTGAAAAACAGGCACCTAGTCTGAATTCTGGTAAAGGAACCCTCTGAACTGTCAAATTATTTAAGTGGTGCTCCAATGTACCAGTACGGTCAGAGTTACTGCTTTCCGGGCGGGAAGGCATGCCAGTCTCCGGCACGAATCAGAACGGTGGATTAGTGTCGAGGTCCGGTGTGCCGGCCAGCCTGTGGATGGTTTCTAAGGCTGTTTTCCATCTGCCTCGGCAAATGCGGGCTGGTTCCTCTTATTTCCGCCTCAGTTACACTACGTCGGCGATTGCCGCTCTAACACTTTCTCCATGTACGCGTACCCCATAATTACTCTTGAAAGGTGGCTACACCGAGTCACAGCGCCTGAGACTGCGCCAAAGATTATTATTCCGCCGCCTCCACTGGCGCAGTAGTTGTTCAGAGAATGTCGAGAGCAGTCGTTCTGTTGGGCGAGAGAGTAGATGATCTGAGTGTTGACTGAAATGTTGTACTGTTCAGTTGGTGTAATGTATAGATGGAAGAAGATGCAATTGTCAGAATATATTTCAGAAAGGAGATGGGCTTTTGATTTATGATGCTGGTGTAATGGAATATTTTCGTCAATATATAATGAGGTAAAAAGGTATTAGTTTTCTTTAATAACAATCCCTCTTGCTCACAGGTACAGTCAACGAAGCATCTGGCTCGTGTTCATTTATTAGACTTGTAATTCTGGTTTCTATGTGTAATTATAGTATTTCTGGTTTTTCAATTAGTTCATTGTAAATGGTGTTTAAAATATTTTGTCGTATTGAGAAAGAACCGAGACAGATAGATGTACGTTGAGTCACACTACCACAGACAGAACAGTTACACTTGTGCTTTGTTGTTTCGTAGCTTTCATAGTTGCAGGGGACTTAATTAATTAATTGTGTTAATGGAAATTCCTTGTTATTCTTTATTTTTATTTTATGCAGTCAGATTGCGTGCTAACACTAGTCAGGGCCAACCGGTTACGAGACTTCGTAACCGGTCAAACAGATAGTAAAATTATTGCAGTTATTCATTAATATTAGTTTTTTCTCTTTTTAATTAAGCCCCCTTGCACTCTACCATGCAAACATTGGGGTTACACTCGTCTGGTGTGATACGTTCCTGGGGGACAGGGGGGGGGGGGGGTTCATTGGCGCCGAATCGCACAATAACCCTGGGTTCGGTGTGGGGTGGCAGTGGGGTGAGTGGACTGGTGTAGCTTGTTGTGGGGTTGTCAATCACTGCGGGCTATGGCAGGGACGAAGCTTCTCTGTCGTTTCCAGGTCCCCAGTTCCGTGCGATACAATACAATAGAAAGGTCTGAGCCAATGCCTACATGCAGTTCACAAACTTTATCTCTAATACCTCTTATATTTTGATGAAATATGCTAATTCCTTCACTACCTAGCTCCCTGACCTCCTTTGGAGGTGATTCCTTTCAGCAGGTATACCTATCAGCTGACTTCGGTCTAAAAAAGATGCAGCTGTGACACCAACTACTGCAGGAATTTTCCCATGAGTGATCCTACCGCCACCACCACACACTACACTGTCACCTATAAATTTTGCCAGCCTCCCCTTCCCATACCTATTGGGGTGCAGGCCATTCCTAGTGAAACCCGATCTATTGATAGACAAAACTGGCACCACTATAATGAAAGCCGCGCCCTCCGTCATCAGTGCCTTCTCCAGCCCCATGTTAACACACCTTATAGCGGCATTAAGATGAGGCCGATTACGACGCTGAAACAGTGAACATTAGTGCCACCAGTTTGAATAGCTATATTTACCGGGTCACCACCTACATCATACTTCCCGTCCCTGTCAAAGCTATTCCCAGCTCCACCCACAATCACTACCTGATCCTCTTTCGTAAGATTCCTACATAACTCCCATTGTTGTCAGTCACCTGAGCCAACCATGCACTAGGCTTCACAATGCTGGTGACCTGCCACTCACTCCCCAACACTTCCTGCAACTGCTGGCACACACCACTGCCATGCAAACTACCTAGCAGCAGAACCTTCTTTCTGTTAAAATTCACAACTGACTTAGGCTGAGGACTGCCGCTTGTTTCCCGCATCTAGAGCTACAAGAGGCTCCTGTCTACTGAACTCTGACAGTTGATCAAATCTGTCGTTTATACGCCAAGTATATACGCAAAATACAACTGTCTGAATATCTCCTCCTAGCTGCCTTCTCAGAAACTGCCATTTCCCTTTCTCTAGCGCCCTTCGGGCTCCCGATCCTATCTAGTTCCTCCTTTGCGTTTTGTAACTGCGCCTGAAGGACACATATCCTGCTCCTCTATCAACTTATTTCTGCTACAAATCCTGCATTTCCAGGAGAGAATCTCACTAGAATGCCCACTGGCTTCCCAAATGCATTTCTCCCATTGAAAAATTCTTCGAACAAATCTCACACAGCAACGTACCACTCACAAACCTATGACAAAGCCCACAGTTCTCACTCACGGTAAAACGTTAACAGTTACTGAAAAAACTAACGTACGTTACCTAAGTTCAATGACTACAGTAGAACTGTTTAAAGAACTAACAACAGTGATTTCGAATTTCGTTTTACTTTTTAATAAGAAAATAATACTTTGAATAATACTACTAAACCACAACTAATACTAACACTACAAAATCTTCACACAATTTCTTACCTAAAAGCAAAAAATCAAGCGACCACTGGAACACTCAACGAAATTAAACACAGAGAACGAAAGTTTAACTGAAATATTTCAATGCAAACAATAAGAAACTCAACTGAAAACTACCGTACTAAATTTAATAAATGACTACAGCGCACAGACAACTCTATAAAGCACAGTGGGCGAAAGTTGACGAAAGTTTATATGGCCGTTATTTTACCAGGAGCAGCACGAGGCACCGTTGAAAACTACTAAATTTAATAACCGAATAACAGTGCACAAACAAATTTTTCAAAACTTAGGGACCGTTACAGCTGCAACTGCACGCCGTGAAATGTAAACACACTGAAAATATTTGGATGAACGATTAAAAACTATTAAATTTAATATCCGAATACGGTGTACAAACAATTTTGTCTGTACTTAGCTTCAGCGCCACTACAGCTGCAATCGCATGCTGTGAAATGCAAACAACTGCTGGGACTCCAATGAACGATGTAAGCACGCTCACGAGTGACAGACCACTCGAATCAGTAACACAAAAAGGAAGGTTGAGATGAATGGAAATCCACTAATAAGCTATTTTTACACCAAATATTAACACCAATAATCTTCAAAATAAGTATTTGAAGTCTAAGACTTTATAAAATATTGGCGAGTGATTCGAACAGCAGCTCAGCACAAGTGCCGTCACACCAAAGAATATTTGTATCCTTCCCATTTTTCAGAACTGATATTGTAATTTGCGTCTTCCAAGTTTCTAATACGTCATGTTTCGTCCAATACGGCTTAGAAGTGAATAAGGACATAATTTTGCTTCTATTGGTATAGTCTCAAGCACAGAATAATTAATGGAATCAATACCAGAACAACTGTCACTCTATGATTTAAGAACACCATGTAGTACTTCTTTCCAGGCGGGACGGAGCAAGATGTAGCCTATCCGTATTAAGTTATGTAACACACAAACAGCTTAAACTATCACTTTGATTTTTTTCATGTCCCAACTTCCTGAAGTATCTAACACACGGAACACGCGTATTAAAATACCAAAAGAATGCGTCTCCCAGATAATCTGTAATTAAAAATGTGTCTTTTGTTAGCTAACTGTCTCCGAAGACATGGTCTTATTATGCGCTTTGTGGGAAGAAAATCTTTATTCGCAGGAAAATAATAAGAAAATTTTCAGCCTTCTTACTGCAAAATTATAGGTTTCGGAAGCAGAAGTGTGCCTCCAAATAGTGCTTTACCGGAAGGATTTTTCTTTATTGCTTTCCCATCACTGTTGCGGCGATACTCCCCAACGTCAATCGTTAAAAATAATCCGTCTGCATATGAAACAGCTAAGAGGTCTATGGAAGGAAAGCCTCTGTAACTATTAAATTTAGATTCAGAATTAGTAGGAGCTTTAACTCTGATGTGCTTTCCGTCTAAGATATCAATAACGTTCCAAAAACAGCATAGTTCACAATAATAATCGGCTGTTTTTTGTCAGTTTCTTGAGCTGACGTTGGTGAATATTCACTCTACATATATTCCCATATTGCATTGACGTATCAGCCACAGTTTTTCGACTGGTAATGTGTCGTCGTAAATATTCCGCGCTTTAAACACCTTAAAAGCGCCGTGTCGTTCTCATTAACATGGCAGTAATAAGTTTGTTGATTAACATTAATCAAGTTTACTAAAATCAGGACACCTTCACTCTCCCAAAGAAACATGATGCTACATTACTAATGCCGAATCACTTCTATTGGCACCAAGTCACGAGTACAACACGCCATTGCAAAGTACCTGGTACGTCACGTGTCACGTCATTTGTGGGCGCCCTACCTAAACGTTCAACTCGTTTACCGGGCTCAGTTTTTCGAACTCTTATAGGACTACCTCGCATGCACACTTTAAGCTTTAAGAAGCGCTATATTTAATCTTGACACATTAAGTTACCAGCGATCATTGGCTACGTGTGTCCGGGCTGCTCGATGCAGCCATAACAGAAGAGCCGCCAAGGAACCTCGTGCGGTTTTTGTATTACCTCCTCGCATCTGCTGCTGCCCTGGTGCATGTCCTACGGTAATCCACCAATGGCGGCACTCCTGCGCTGTGATTGGTCGTCGCTGGAGGCCCCAAGCAAGAGTCTTTCAATCTCTCACATGCTTCTGCTGCCCTAATACAGTCGCTGCGTCGACCAACCAAAATCCCATCATGATTGACTTGTCTGACAGAGACACTTCGAGATGAATACACTGGGGGATACATACCTCCTCGCTGATTCTGTTTTCCGTGTACTGAGTCGTTCTCGTGCCGATCACCCTGGTGACACAACGAAATAGACAGAGAAAAAATAAATATGGCGTTCGTCTTGTCCTTTTCATCTCTCAGCCTTTGGCATAGTATTCTGCGACGTTACCGTAGTCATTAGAGATGATGGCAGCAGTCAACCATAGTGATCTTTTTCAAATAATTTCTGCCCGCAGAAAGACAGACAGACACACACTTGCCGTATATATATAAATATTTTGTAGTTGTGAACGTGTCTGAATTCAAGTACGAATAAAAGACGCCTCGAGAGACAATTTCTTCGTGCTTTATTGAATCACACGATGCATTTCGGACCCTCTGAGTTTAACGCATCGTCGGGTGCATATCGTCTCATTTACTTCTTTTGATTATTTATTTCTGCTCTTGAGTGAGGTGACGCGAAGTGTTTTAAACAGATCATTCTTACAAATTACCAGGTGGTTCGTCATTTGGTTCAACTGTAATAATAAATGACTGTAGTCGAAAAATAAATCCTTACATATTATAAAATGCATATATGAATGTGTGTGTGTGTGTGTGTGTGTGTGTGTGTGTGTGTTCCACATCTCTTCCTAAAACACATATCCTTGCTCTCAGGGAACAATCGTTGTGGGATGAGAACCACCTACTTAACATAATTCGGGAGATTTGCATCATAAACAATGAGATGCGTGAAAAACTGCCGCATTGTGTCTGATGTTTAAATGTATATTTCCTCTTCGATTAACCCTGTTCTCAACGTATTTTGTAGACAGTATTCAAACATGCCACTGTATGTACCTACACAACTACATCATTGCAAAACACATGGTTCAAGACATATGACGTCGTAAACACTGAGATGTGTGAAAAACTGGCGCATTATGCATGGAGTTTTGCTACTAAGACACTTGTGAGTCGACTCAAAAAAGGAAATCGCTGACAACTGGCAGCGCTTTTAACAGCTTTCAGCTGCGAAGGGCAAACGGATATACAGTACACTTACGTTTGTACATTATGCATAATGATTCTTTCTACATATGTTTCATGATTTTAAAGGTTTTTACACGAATACAGGGAAATGAAATTGTTTCAGTATTTCACTATAAACACAGTTTCTTTCTAATAGAAATTTGGTATAGTGATCCGAGCAAGGCCGGTTTTGTCAGCTACTAAATAAATAAAATAAAAGAGTGTGTGATGGTCGTGTTGTGTAGCAACTCGCGGAAGGAAGCGCCTCCTGTGTAATAGGCTAGCAGCCGAATGCAGGAGGTGGCGGTGACGATCGAGCTGCCCGGGCGCCTTACGTCACATGCATGTTGGCCAATGGCATCACGCGCCATCTTCCTAGCTACAAAATGGCGGCGTGAAGGCGTCACTCATCAACTCGATAGAAAATGAAATAGAAAGAACAACCACTGGAAACGAAACAAACTTTTAAAGGTAGCGGAATCAAAATGTAGATTGCAGTGACATATTTTACTAAATTTCAGTAGCCTCTTTACAGCCGTACCAGCCAGTAACGGGATATACAAACATGGCCACTCGTCATAAGCTAAGAAACGACTTTAACAGCTTCGTCCCTTTTATTTGGAATAAGGTTCACTTCTCTCGAGTGTCGAAGTCATAATTAAGAGACATTTAGACTGTCATATGGAATGTCAGATTGACTTCCAGCTCCCAAATACCGAAAATAAATTCCTACTTCTAAACTACTGATCATGTCGTGTTTCGTTCGACCCATACTTTTGCTCAACGGCAGCTCTTTGCTCTAAATGTTGATAATACAATGAGTCAAAAATTTGTGTGAAAGCAATTTGTGAGTTTTGCAAAGTGGAAAAAACGGCGCGCAGTAAACAGTCACTATCGTAAACAGAAAACAGACGAAACTGCAGAAAGTAGGCAATAAAATCATCTAACTTCAATAGGTTATGAAACAAACTGTTTTTAGACTTAAAACCAAACCTGAAATTGATAATGTGTTTCATTCCACATCACTTTCGATGTACTAACCGAATAAAATGAAATGTTGATAGTAGAATAAACACACTGCTTCCGTAGTTGGAAGACATATCAACTAAATATACAGTAACTACGAACATATGACTACACAAACGCCGAATGAAAAAGGAACAGCGCAGTAACTGCTAATTAACATAGTGCCCTGATTGTGGGAAGTAGAGGAACAAAAACAATTATATCGGTTAGCCTTCACATAGCGTGGCTAATTACAGCAGTTGTCTATGTGTCAAATTTATTTTCCTGTTTACGCCGCTAGTGACAACTGTGAAATGATATCCGACGATTAAATTTTTATATGAGCATACTGAAGGTGCTCCAAACTTCAACTAGTGGATATGTTATTATACGATTTAACGATGTATCTTTGTTATACGAAATATCTCGTGACAATCGTAAGACAGATGTAGACAGCAAAATAAATTTAGAGCAGTAATGACTCAATGTAAAGAATCCTGGAACACAAAACCTGCAAGATTGAAAGTCTATAAAATAATGCTAGTACCGGTCTTGTCACAAGGATGTGAAACAGATTAATGGAAAACTGCTGAAATGCTCCTTCTGAGAGCCATCATTACATCCCAGATATGTTGATATTCGAAAAGAGCTTAACATCATAGAGTTGATGGACACAGTAGAAGAACACACTAAGAAGAATGAATTACAGAACGACCCCAAATATGTGTCACCAAAACACTCATCTATGTTTGTATGGAATATGATAAATAAGGTTAAAGTTAATTATTGTAAGGTTCTGTCCTCGAAAACCAACACCTTTACTCAGTTTTTGTATCAGAACTTTACAGATATTGATTTTTTATTCGTTTCTAAGGTAAATCACTTTCAAAAGTAAATGCACTGTGCATATAATAAATTTCCTAAGAACAGAAAAACTTCTATCCACAAATCGATTACGCGATAAGCCATACAAATCTGAAGGCTGTAAACACAACTAAATAATTAGGGATTACAATTACAAATAACCTAAGTTGGAACGACCACATAGATAATGTTGTGGGCAGAGCAATCCAAAGACTGTGATTCATTGGCAGAGCACTTAGAAGGTGCAGCAGATCTACTAAAGAGACTGCTTACACCATGCTTGCCCGCCCTATTCTGGAGTAATGCTGTGCGGTGTGGGATCCGTATCAGGTTTGACTGACGGATGATATTGAAAAAGTTCAAAGAAGGGCGGCTCGTTTTGTATAATCGCGAAGTAGGGGAGATAGTGCCACAGACAAGATATGTGAATTGGAGTGGCAATCATTAAAACAAAGGTGTTTTTCGTTGTGACGGGCTCTTCTCATGAAATTTCAATCATCAGTTTTCCCCTCAGACTGCGAAAACATTATGTTGGCTCCCATCTACATAGGGAGAAATGATCATCACGATAAAATAAAAGAAATGAGAGCTCGCACAAAAAAATTAAGTTCTCGTTTTTCCTGCGCGCTGATCGAGAGTGGAACGGTAGAGAGGGAAGGTGGTTCGTTGATCCCTCTGCCAGGCACTTAATTGTGAATAGCAGAGAAATCACGTAGATGTAGAGCACGGATTTAGAATGGATCGCTCGTACGAAACTCAACTTGTCCTTTTCTCGCATGATGTCCAGTGGAACACAGTTCAAATGGCTCTGAGCGCTATGGGACTTAACATCTGAGGTCATCAGTGCCCTAGACTTAGAACTACTTAAACCTAACTAACCTAAGGACATCACACACATCCATGCCCGAGGCAGGATTCCAACCTGCTACCGTAACAGCAGCGCGATTCCAGACTTAAGCGCCTAGAACCGCTCGGCCACAACGGCCGGCTGTGGAACACGGATGAAGTGCAACAAGCAGATTGCATATACCTAGATTTCCGGTAAGCATTTGACACAGTGCAACATAGTTCTGAGTACACGGAATAGATTCTCAGACAAGTGAATGCTTCGAAGAGTTCATAAGTAGTAAAACTGAAAGGGTACAGTACCGCCCGACATTGAAAATAGGTACAACATACTTCATTATTTTTGTCAGAACAACACATTTTTTTTGTAAAATAACTCAATTTCAATTAATACAGCGAAGCCGGATACCAGTGTGGGAAAGAATGACAATTTATTTATTTAATTGATCACATGTGCACTCCCACAAAGTAAATCCCTACATCCAGTTTGGTGAGATCTGTGAAATGAATGAATGTATGGTCGTCTGCTAACCGCAGATAGTGAATGTGAATATATGATCATCTTTGAGTCGATCCTTTGGCCACCTTTGGTGGGACCAAAGAGATGAAATTTACCAGAGCTTTGAGCACCTGAAATGTGGCTGACCAATACGATAGCAAGGTGCTTCCCCCACCTCGACAGAGGTGTGAGAGCACCTAGAGAACGGCCATGTTTCAGCATTCTGCCGCTGGATCTTGTGCTGTTGAGACCTGAGTTTGAAATATTAATTTCTCTATTTCAGGAACTTTTGTGGGGAGAATTAAATGTCAGGCAGGTAATATTAAAGGGATTGTAGCAATCTTCGGAAGTGACCAACGGTCACAATGAAACCATGTGTAGCAATAAGTTGAAATACTTCCGTGTGCTTAAGTTAAGCTGAATTACTAGCGTGTGTACAATAAGTTGAAATATTTAATAAATAGTGTGTGTACCATAAGTTGAAATATTTAAGAAATGGCGTGTGCAGGACTTGAAATTAGAGACGAGTACTTCCACGTGGTGAGTACTGTGTGAGTCTCAATCTGTGTATGAGACAAAGGATAAAGAGAACTACTCGTCCATGGTATCAGTTGAGGACTCGCGTGTGTGATGAATATGTTCTTAATGTTAAATTGTGTAATATGATTCCGTGTGACGCTAGATTCAAACTCTGAGAGAGAAGCAAGGTGAGTCGGCCGTCTATCCAGCAACGCCACTTGGCTTGCATTGCACAGGAAGACGTGCAAATATCTCCAGAGTTCATAGTAGGAAAGTAGAATTACAAAGTGGGGCAGTGTCGTGTGAAACTGGGATAAATATTAATTGAAGTGGGAAAGCGGAAAGTGATAGTGTTGTGACTATTTAGTGTAGTATTTCATGTTGTAGTGTGATGTATGTCATGTAATTTGGGTATGTGTGGTTTGCATGGGAGAGTAGCAAGGTAGTTTCAAAAGATTAGTGGGTTATGCTTGTTCCTTCTGTATCGCTCGATCTGGAGCAAAGTTTAGCGATGATGATTGTGAGAGTCGAAGCGTGAGGTATAATAAAAGATCCACCATCCTATCCAGAAAGTGCACTGTAGCGTTAAAAATAATTACGAGACCATAATATAGAGATTCACCATTGTAAAGCCATGCCCACTGGGCGGAATTTCTCATGTGTTATTGTTGTAGGTTGTAGAATTTGTGTGTTTAGGTTAGAGAATTTATCGGAATAAATAAGATAGTGAAAAGAAAAAGATTGGCGGACTTTTCCTTCGAATTGTATGTTGTCATAATGTCCCGAATTTATAATGTGTGCGCCATTCATATTCAGTGCGGTGGCCACGTGTTGACAAAAGCCGTTAAATAAAAGACAAAAAGAAAATGTGGTATTGCCAGTGCGTAGTGTACAGTCAGAGTTCTGTAAATTACTGACAGTCAGATGCGTGTTTCCGTTGCGTATTAATCATATAGGAGGATAACTTGTAACTTAAGTGTGAGTACTAGAGTTCATGTTACTCGATAAGTAAGAATGAATCCACTCGCTTGGCAGACCACTCATCTTGCAGGCCTGACTGCTTGATGCCACAGTATGAGCAAGGCATGTGGGTGCCTCTCAAAACCAAGTACGCTCTTCTGGACGGCGAATGTAAATCGGAGACAAAGGTGAGTACATTTTCCTGTACGGCGAGTGTTCAACGACAGGAGCGTCCCAGGGAAGTGTGAAGGGCCCTCTACGGTTCTCTGCATCCGAGGTCTGTTCAAAAAATCCAGGAACATTCGTAATTTTGGGCCAGTAGCGAGTTGGAGCGAAATGCGGTTGGCACTCCTGACACGCCTGTGTTTAGTATGTACCGCCCAAGTTTCGTTGTTGTGTGTCTGTCAGTTACTGTTCAGCGCTGTGCTGAGTTGAACGTTGTGTCGCACAGTTTGCTAATTTCGAGATGAGAGACTTTGGGGAGCAACGCATCTGCATTAAATTTTGCGCGAAACTCAAGAAAGCCTTTACACAGCATCGCGAAATGATGCAGGAAACGTACGGTGATGAGTGCTTAAGCCGTACTCGGTGTTATAATTGGTTCACACAGTTTAAAAATGGACTCACGGATATTAAAGATGACCCTCGTTCAGGATGCTCATGTCAGGAACGTCATCGAAATTGTGCTTACCAGTCGATGACCAACTGTCCCAGAGGTTACAGAAGAATGAAATATTTTCGTTAGATCATGTCATAGAATTCTGACTTGGCTTCTTGGAATGCGTCGTGCTGCCGCCAAGTTCGTCCCACGGCTCATGAGTCAAGACCAGAAAAACCTTCGCCTCTTTGTCTGCGAAGAGCTTTACGGTAGCGCAAATGAGAACGAGATGCTCCTTAATAGAATGAGACGTGAGTCTACGGTTATGATGTTGAGACCAAGGTTCAGTCTTCACAATAGGTCGAGAAAGGTTCTTCAAGGCCAAAAACATCTCGTTAGCTCAACTCAAATGTGAAAATTCAAATGGCTCTGAGCACTATGGGACTTAACTTCTGAGGTCATTAGTCCCCTAGAACTTAGAACTAGTTAAACCTAACTAAGCTAAGGACATCACAAACATCCATGCCCGAGGCAGGATTCGAACCTGCGACCGTAGCGGTCTTGCGGTCTTGCGGTCTTGCGGTTCCAGACTGCAGCGCCTTTAACCGCACGGCCACTTCGGCCGGCTCAAATGTGAAAGCCATGTTGTTAGTTTTCTTTGATGTTGAAGGATTAATTCATCATGAATTCGTGCCACAGGGACAAAATGTTGATCGACGGTACTATCAGGACGTCTTGCGATGCCTGTGAGAAAATGTGAGAAGGGAACGGCCTGGAATGTGGCGAGACCATTCATGGATCTTGCATCACGATGACGCACCTGCACAATCGTCTCTGCTGGTGCGTGACTATTGAACAAAAAACCAAGTCATTGTGCTGCCTCATCCTCTGTACTCTCCAGAAATGGTCCCTGCGGACTTTTTTGATTTCCAAAGTTGAAAACCCCGCTGAAAGGACGAAGATTTGAAGCGATAGACGAGATGAAAGAAAATTCGCAGACGGCGCTTCGCGCGATCCAGACTGCTTCCGGAAGTGGAAACGGCGTTGGCAGCGGTGTATCATTGTGGAAGTTTCTTAGGTCTCGTCACAACGAAAAAAGCCTTTCTTTTAATAATTGCTACCCCTATTCGCGTATCTTATTTTTCTGGTCCGCCTTCGAATGCGCTTTCAGAATAAATTACTTGCTTAATATTGCTCCGCAGGAAATTCTGCAACGTGCGGTTTGCATACTCTGACGTCAGAAAATCACGTAGCGCACTGACGTTCAAATTCCCGACCTTTGTTAGGGTGCTTTTATGAAAACACGGAAAAAATATAATGGCTAGAAAAAGGTCGAATGCAACTAGCGTTATCTTAGCAGACGACCCGAGTATCTTCCTACCGCCAGATGCACCCTTCTGGGGCACATAACGTCCTCATGCACACATTGCATACCATTGTAAAGCCCATGGCAGAGGGTACTTCCAGTTTTACCGTGTTTCTGGGGTATTCTTCCCACTTCATACCTGTACGGAGTTCGGGAAGAACGATTATTTAAAGGCCTCTGTGCGTGCTTAATTATTCTAACCTTGCCTACGCAGTCCAGCGACTTCAATATGAATGAGCCGGCGTTGGAATCAGTCAACTCATACAAATACCTGGGTATAGCAATTTGTGTTGACATGTATTGGCATGATCACTTAACGTTATCGTATGTAAGTATGGTAGCAGCCTGAATACACTTCCCCTGTATCCTACCAATGAACAGAAGTCTGTCAACTACTTTACATACGGTGGCCCTACCAGGTGTAGAAGTATGAAACCGAAATCTGATTGCAATAATTACACGTCTTTTGTTTGAAACTGATAAACAATATTTTACCGATTGCTACTTTTACATTTCTCCCTCCTCTCCAGCAGGCTATGGATGCCACGAAAAAAAAAACAGCTCTTCTTTTGAAGCGAACCAGTCAGCGAGCCATTTTCGTACATTTTCATACGAATTGAAGCGTTGCTCAGCGAGAGCGTGTCTCAGTGATGCAAACAGGCGGTAATCGGGCGGAGCCAAGTCTGGAGAATAAGGCGCATGCCCTAGTATTTCCCAACTGAACCGCGTCGGTCGTTTCCCTGACCTATATTGCTGAGTGTGATGGGGCTTTGTCATGCAGAAATATGACTTTGTTGGATGTTTGCATATTCCGGTCTTTCTCACGTAACGCTCGATTTAAATCGATCATTTGCTGTTGGTAGCGATCAGTGTTAACGGTTTCACCAGGTTTTAGGCCGGTCGGAGTGGCCGTGCGGTTCTAGGCGCTACAGTCTGGAACCGAGCGACCGCTACGGTCGCAGGTTCGAATCCTGCCTCGGGCATGGATGTGTGTGATGTCCTTGGGTTAGTTAAGTTTAATTAGTTCTAAGTTCTAGGCGACTGATGACCTCAGAAGTTAAGTCGCATAGTGCTCAGAGCCATTTGAACCATTTTGAACCAGGTTTTAGCAGCTCATAATAAACGACACCCTGACGATCCAACCAAACACAGAGCATTATCTTCTTCCCAAAGCCATTTGGTCTTGCAGTGGATGTCGATGATTTGCCTGGATTCACCCGTGATATAAAACGCTTAGAATTTTCAAAATATATCGATTATTCATCACTTGTCACTATCCAATGGAGAAACGACTTTATTTTATATCTGGCAACAAGCATTTCACAAGTGCTCTTTCGGTTTGCTTGCTGTCTTTCATTCGGCTCGTGCGGAATCTATTTTCTCACTTTCCGCACCTTTGCCATAACTTTAAACCGAAACGGAACGGCTTTCTACGTCACATTCAGTTGTTCCGCGAGTACCTGTTGAGTTTGAGTATCATCTTCATCCAATATGGCCTGCAATTCGTTGTCTTTGAACTTTTTCGGCGGTTTCCCGCACTCGTCGTTTCTCATGTCAAAAATTACCACTTTTTAATTTTTTGAACCACTCGAAACACCGTGTTTTCCCAAGAGCATGTTCGCCGAAAGCTTCGACAAACATTCGGTGCGACTCTGCAGCAGTTTGCTTCAAATGATAACATAAAACCAATGATGTCCTCAAATCTTAGTTCGTAAACACGAAACCTGACATGTTTGCGGGTTTGAAACAGATAACGATGTGTGGAACTTGGGTTACTGTGTGCTGACATTCGTCGTCAGCCATTACAGGAAGCAGATGACGCTGCAGACGCGGTCTCACGGGTCCTACACTGACGGCTAGCACCTTCTACAGGGAAATTCCGGTTTCGTAATTCTACACATTGTATATTATCATACTATTTCATATCCCCACAACTTGTTACACGCAGGTATTTGAATGAGCTCACCGAGTAGCTCGCTAGTATTATAGTCACACTATATTATGTTTTTTGAAGAAACCTTTAATAGGCAAGATCGCATTCAATATTATTTATTCCTTTCTGTAGCGTGATGCATTTACATAGAGTTCACGTACAATCATGATTTATAGTTGCCATTACAGATAAGGAAATGTAAATTTTATGTTTTCGTACCTTCCAAAAAAAGAGAAAACCTTGTTGTTGTTCTTCCTGCTTCATTAGACTCTATCTCACATGCCATGTTTCCTTTATAGGGATAATATGAAGTTCATTACTCAGGGGCTTGTTAAATATGAAAACAAGTTTGTCAGAAACAAGAACAATAAAGTTAAAAAGCAACGTGTTTAAACAATATCAAATTTTAAATTTGTAAATAATTTTTGGCATAACTTTATGTAAACTGAAACTACGTTACTGACAGCGAGAAGGCATATGTAAATAGATTGCTGGATACAGCAGTCATAGAAAAAGAACTTTCGCTAATAACACACAGGGTAAAAAATTTAACACAATTTCTGCTAACTCGAAAGCATATTCACTATCTTAAATGGTGGCATATTCGAATTTCGTTTTTCTTCCTGAGCGTCTACAGGTTCCTAATCATGGAGTGCCTAATTAATTATTCTGTAGTTGTTGATGCATTTCCCAGTGGTATCACTACGGTATATTCTGACTGCAGAAAAGGCTCGAAAAACATTATTCAGTTTTCTCTTTCTAATTTGTTACAAATACGATTTCCTATCTTCTTTTCAACATCATATCATACTCCACCCCCCCCCCCCCCCATCCCCATCCCAATATCGCATTCGCACTAAAAGTAAAGTATCAACTTTCTTTCTGGGTAACTTTTCGAAACGAGGAGTGTTTGGATTTCGTATTGAGGACGAACACAAGAAAGCAAGAAAGACAGATATTCACATATTCACACAATTTGAGGCTCGGTCTGTAGACTGAGACATTAATAGTAACATCCTCTACCGACATTTATTTACATATTTTCCAAAGAACATAAATAATGGATTTCGGTACAATACACTTACACAGATTGAAAGTTGCTTGTTAAACTGCACTTTTAATTTTGCTACTGTTTCGTTTCTTTAACTCAAGGAACTAGTTTTTACAAATCTTTTTCGCCAGCACATTCTGTAATCAGTGTTGATGTGAGGTACAAGTTCCTTGAGACACTGCTGTGGTAGCGTGTGAACGCATGGCGAGTTCCGCACGCTTACAGATAACCAGAGATATGGTTTTCAATTTGAGCAATGCTGCGAGAGAGTTTAAAATCGCACTTTGTCCTTTGCAATCGATACGAGAAGTTGAAGCTGACCTGAGGTGACGGCTGCAATTTGGGTACTTGGTGAGACCAGTTTAGTTATTTGCCGCGGTTGTTAGTGGACAATGTTTTCAATCATTTCAGTAGTATATAATATTCGTATTCGCACAATTATTCTGCAGTCGTTCCTCGTGCTGACCTTGTGATGAACTGTGAACATGATCTGCTACTTTCGCTGTAGATAGTACTGAGGTTCAAAGAGTTTGTCTTTCAGAAGTTAGATGACGGTTACAGAATCGTCTCATGGTCATTAGTCCGATGCATTACGCACGCGATTCTGTCATTCTCTCGTGCACTTTAAATTATTTAATGCTTTACTGGAAATCGTGTATAGAAAACTTATATTTCTGTGATTGCTAGAATTACGACTCATGTTCTACATGTATTGTGAATCCCGTGTAGCTTCTGTCCATTGTTTGAGTAATTAAAAGTCAGTATAGAGTATCAGTGCAAATTTACTGTTATTTATCTCTACTTTTCCAAACCTTTTATTGAATTTTTCTCTCGTAGTTGTGACGCATTCTTTCTGTGACGCCATCTAGCGCATACCTGCGAGGAGCAGCCCCTTTCGTCCACCCACGGTGCAGAGAATGAAATAATTCACTTTGTACACAGTCCTCCGATATCAATAAACATCCCCTTCTCATGCAGGCACTATTTTCAGATTGTGGAAGGTAGGTTTTGCTGCCGCTTCCGGAACTGCAGTGTTACTGTTACAGATATTCTATAGTGCATGTGTGTTTATGTCTCTAAGAATTAACTTGAACAAAACATGGCATTAATGCCATCAGCAGTGCTTAGTAGTACATGTCCCGTTTGTCTTCCAAATCACGTCGCTATTTAATTGCTTTGGTGAGATAATAACAGTAAATAACCACTGTCCACGTTGAGGTATGGTGATCACAAGCTGGAGGAACCATCTAATTTCATTGTCTTCGGAAATAAGCTTACCACTTTTACAATGTGTTGCTTTGATAGGATTTTGCAAGTGGGTTCCTCACAGTTTGATGTTGATTTGTACAAACTATGCTTGCCAATTACTAACTGAGCGGTCCACTGTAGGTATAATCTACTGATTCTTTCTTTTTCTTATTTTCACTGTTAAATTACATATCAAAACTGATTATTGGGTCATACAGATGTATTTAACAAGCTTAGGGTCAATAAATCAGGGCTTAGTTGGACTACTTATCTAAGTAGACCAGTCCTTAACATCGTAGGCCCCTCACTAGATGAGAACTGCCGAACAGAATCCACATAAAGTTAATGAATGTGTGGGATTCATCAGTAGTTGTGGTCGTCAATGTCCTGCTTCAATTTCACTGAAATATTATCCTATTCTTCCCTTATGAAACACTAGTTTTAACGTATTGCCAAAGTTTCTGTTGCGATTTCGCCTAGAATAGGCTACTGTTTATACACTGTCGAGCTGCATCATGGTGATCACCCGCCAAAAGCCTGAATAACCACCATTTGCAAGGCGGACCGCTGCAAGACAGACAGGGAGAGAGTTAAGCAGATTATGGAAGGTACGACAGGAATTTGGAGCCATGCCGACTCTAATGCCGTGCCCAGCAGCGCTTGGTTTCTCGATTGACGATCCATGGCGCAAAAAGTCCGGTCGAGGTTGTCCCACAGATTCTCGACTGGGTTTAAATATGGAGAGCTTGATGGCCAGGAGAGTACGGTAAACTCAATTCGTTTGTAGCGTTTCATATATCGTTGGGCTGTCCACCACTACCAACCTGATCTCAGATTAATCATCGGATGTTTTTACCGTCCATCCGATTCAGCTGTTAAGAGTTATAGAATCATTCAAAGAAAGTCTAGCCTCAGTAACGTGGAGACACCCTGATCATGCAATTTTAATTGGAGAAGCCTTTAACCTACCGAGTATAGATTCGCTGCAGGTATGGATTCGTTGCAAGTGGTAGGGGCAGTCAATCTTGCGAAGAACGTCTGGAATCTTTCTCCCAAAATTGTCTTGAACAACTAGTGTGGCAACGCACACGTAATGTAATTATTTTGTACCTCATAGCTACAAACACACCTGTCCCTATCGACAGTGTCAACACAAAGACACAGGAATCACGTTGCCACGATAGTTACTGAAGTTAATACGAGGGCTATCCACAAAGTACATTACGTTTTGGAACTAAAAATAAATAAAGTATCGGAAATTTTTTTTATTATATACAGATGAAAGCCACACTTAAATACTACTTTTCTACATAGTTGCCATTTAAATTAAGGCACTTATCGTAGCGATGGACGAGCTTGGAAATTACTTCGTCGTAAAATTCGGCCGCCTGCGCCTTCAACCACGTGGTTACCTCTTCTTGAAGCTGTGCGTAACCATCAAAACGCTGCATAGTCAACCACTTCTTCATTGCTGGGAATAAGTGGAAGTCGCTCGGTGCCAGGTCGCGACTGTACGGCGGATGAGGAAACAACTCCCACTTAAAAGATTCGAGAACTTCACGAGTGGCATTTGCCGTGTGGGCCCGGGCGTTGTTGTGAATCAGCAAGATCTTTGAGCCCAACTTTCCCCTGCGCTTGTTTTGTATTGCTCTTCTGAGGTTGTGCAGAGTTTGGCAATACCTTTGAGAGTTTATTGTAGTGCCTCTTTCCAGGAAATCCACAAAAATCACACCTTTTCTGTCCCAAAAGACAGTCGCCATCACCTTCCTTGCCGACATTGTCTGCATGCATTTCTTGGGTTTTTGGGGGGAATTTGTGTGCCCCCACTGCATTGACTGCAATTCTGTCTCGCAGTTCACATGCTTAACCCATGTTTCGTCACCAGTAACGATGCGATCGAGTAATGAGTCACCATCTTTCTAGTAAGCGTCCAAAAACGTTAACGCTGCAGCCATTCGCTGATTTTTGTGAATCTCTGTAAAGATTTTTGGTATCCATCTTGCACAACCTTGTGGTAACCAAGCTTTTCGGTAATGATTTCGTACAACAAACTTCGTGAAATTTTTTTCACGGACTGTGGCATCGACTTTTTCGACAAGTTCAGCAGTCACTATGCTGGGTTTTCCATTTCGCTCTTCGTCGTGAACGTCAGTTCGGCCATTTTTAAATTTTATGACCCATTGACGCACTCCACCTTCAGTGATTATGTTGTCCCCATACACTTCACAAAGCTGCCGATAGATTTCTATCGGTGTACAGTTTTTTGCAGTCAGAAACCTTATTACAGCACGCACTTCACACTTCGCGGCATTTTCAATTAACGCTGACATTTCAAACCGTCACAGTAACCCAACGGATTACAGTACGAAACTCTCACTAGCACGGCAGGATGCCGACTGAGCGGCGGAATGCCATGACACCAAGATGGCCGCGCTAGCCCCGCCCCTAACGGACACAAACGAAAACGTAATGTACTTTGTGGATAGCCCTCGTAAATTCATCAGAGGGCTAGTAGACGTTTTATGCTCGAAACAGATAATCAGTTAATCAGTTGTTGGTTTCCTACTTTCACAATGACATAATTTAGTTGCAATATGATAGATTAGAGTGAATTATGGGAGAAATTTAACTGACCATAAATCGTGCCTGGAGAAGTTCGTACAGAGCAAGTAGATTAAGGACAGGAAAGTTCCACCGAGGTTTAGCAAAAACATCGGAAAATGTTGTGAAGGCAGACTGTGGTACTATCGGTAGAAAATGGGACGCAAGAACGTCGACAGGCAAAAGTTAATAGAAATTCGTACGTGTACAATGATACCGATGAGCGTAGTATACAAAAACTTCCACTGATATACGTTAGCGAATCAACCTGCCGAGAATCTCAGAATATTCTAATCCTACGTAAAATCGCTCAGCAAAAAAAAAAAAAAAAGGGTCAAATGGCTCTGAGCACTATGGGACTTAACTTCTATGGTCATCAGTCCCCTAGAACTTGGGACTACTTAAACCTAACTAACCAAAGGACATCACACAACACCCAGTCACCACGAGGCAGAGAAAATCCCTGACCCCGCCGGGAATCGAACCCGGGAACCCCGGCGTGGGAAGCGAGAACGCTACCGCACGACCACGAGCTGCGGACGATCGCTCAGCATCTATTCACTATCGCTCGTAGACCAGTCAGTCATGCCAACAGCAGGTAGCAAAAGGAAAGTTGCAGTTTTAAATTTCGCGCTTAAAAAATCATTCACGTAGGAGGATTGTTCGACCGCCACGCAAACTTCCGTATGGAGGACATAGAAACAAGTATCTCCGGTGTTAATAAACATCTGAAAATGTTCAAAACACATAGGTTGCCAGGTTCAGATAGCTTCCAATTCGGTTTTACAGACAGTATTTTTCGGCAAGGGCCCCATACTTGTATTTATTGCGAATATCTCGCCCAGCTAAAAGTCGCAAGCGATTGGGAAAGAATATGCAAGTAGTTGCCATATATAAGGAGGGTAAAAGAAAAGACCCGCAATATTACTGACCTATATCATTAACGTCGATTTACTGCAATATTCCTAGCATTTTCTAAGATCGAAAATAAGAAATTTTCTTGAATGATAAAAGCTTCTGTCCACAAGTCAGCACGGATTTAGAACCAATGTTCGTGCGAAACTCAACTTACCGTTTTCTCTCACAATAGCCTACCCTGTGAACCAAGGATAAAGGGCAACAGGCAGATTCCATTTACCTACATTTCTTGAAAACGTTTGATACACAGCCACACTATAGACTACTACAAAAGTCGAAGTAAACGGAGTAGGTTCTCAAGATATGAGTGGATTAAAGACTTTTTCCCTAATAAAACCCAGTACGTTGTCCTGAACAGGGTATTATCTCTGGTCTTGTCTTTAACAATTGATCTGCGATTCTATTCAAACTTCAATAACTCAAGAATTCTCCACGGGACTTGATCATAAGAAATTCAACCTTCTCGTGAAAAACCAGATCCATGTTCAAATTACTTTTTGCACATATGCAGTCAATTCAACTTTCTTGATGGATAAATAAATAACTTTTCACTTCCACCGATGTATTTAATTATAATAACAACGATATTGATGATAAGAGATCAAGACCAACATTAACTAACGATCATTACATTTTTCATTTTCAATATTAATCGCCGTTTTTATGTTTGTTACAGACAATCAAAGCTATTATTTCTTCTGGAAACCAGAGGCTGATAACGCACGCCGACAGGATCTTCTACCGCGCGATGGCGTTCGCCTGGTCAACGACTGCGGGCAGTTTCCCGCGGCGCTGAAGATGCTGTCGACGTTGTGTCAGGCGCTCTCTCTTGACGTGTTTATAGATACAAAAAAAAAGAAAACAAAGTCACTATACAGTTAAACTTACAATAACACAAATAACACTGACAATAATCCTACCAAATATTCAACTTCATACAGGGCAATTTTTTCCACTGTGTACGAACTCTAGGATTTGATCGATGTGAGGATACGGAACAAGAAAGGTCTAATGAACATAGGTCCCGAAAAGCATCGTTTCCAGGCTACAGACCATTAACTCAGTCATACATTGTTACAGAGACTGCGGTCTAATATGCGCTGTACCGTGTAGCCACGGTTGCAGTATGTGCTGAAAATGGTTTCCATGTGCCTCAACGCATGCGTGTACGCATGCTGCATCCGAACAGTGTCAAAGGCAGTATGAACACGCTGCTCCAGTGTCTCTGCATCTGGAATGGGCTCTGCGTACACGACACTTTTGAGATGGACCCATAACCAGAAATCCGGTGAACGAGCAGGCCATGCAATTGAACCCCCTCGTCCAGTTCATCGACCAGGGAAGACACGATTCAGATGCGTGCGGATGTTAATGCCGAGGAGGGCCGGAGCACCATCATGTAGCAGCCAAATAATCCTTCGAATCATCAATAGAACTTCTTCCAGCAGGGGAGGCAAAGTCACCAGCAATAAATGCCGATAGTTCCGACCTGTTAGGCGACGTGGAAGGAAGGCTGGTCCCAGTTATCCCCGCCCACACATTCCGGGTGCACCCACGCTGATGATTCGCTCTCACCATACCACGGGGGGTCTGCACACTATCCCACAGATGACTGTTATGAAAGTGGAACGTAATCTGTGAATAGGATAGATGACACAAATCCCGGAATCGTGGTTGCCTGGTGAACATCTACATCTACATGGTTACTCTGCAATTCACACTTAAGTGCCTGCCAGAGGGTTCGTCGAGCCATTTTCACACTACTTCTCTACCATTCCACTCTCGAAGGGCGTGTGGGAAAAAGGAACACCTAAATCTTTCCTTTCGAGCTCTGATTTCTCTTATTTTATTATGATGATCATTTCTCCCTACGTAGGTGCGTGTCAACAAAATATTTACGCATTCGGAAGAGAAAGTTGGTGATTGAAATTTCGTAAATAGATCTCGCCGCAAAGAAAACCGCTTGTGTTTCAGTGACTACCACCCCAACTCGCGATAACATGAAACAAGCTGCCCTTCTTTGTACTTTTTCCATATCCTCCGTCAATCCTACCTGGTAAGGATCGCATGCCGCGCAGCAGTATACCAGCAGAGGACGGACAAGTGTAATGTAGGCTGTCTCTTTAGTGGGTTTGTCGAATTTTCTAAGTGTTCTGCCAACAAAGCGCAGTCTATGTTTAGCCTTCCCCACAATATTATCTATGTGGTCTCTCCAATTTAAGTTGCTCGTAATTGTAATTCCCAGGTATTTAGTCGCAGGGACCGATGACCGTAGCAGTCTGGTCCCTTCAATCTCACAAAGAAACCTATTTAATCGAATTGACAGCCCTTAGATTTGTGCGATTTATCGTATACCAAAATTTATCGGATTTCTTTTAGTACCCATGTGGATGACCTCACACTTTTCTTCGTCTAGTGCCAATTACCACTTTTCGCACCATACCGAAATTCTCTCTAGGTCATTTTGTAATTGTAATTAATCGTCTGATGATTTTCCTAGACGGTGAATAACAGCGTCATTTGCAAACAATCTAAGTGGGCTGCTCAGATTATCACCTAGATCACTTATATAAGTCAGGAATAGCAGAGGGCCTATGACACTACCTTGCGGAACGCCAGATATCACTTCTGTTCTACTCGATGATTTACCGTCTATCACTACGAACTGTGACCTCTCTGAGAGGAAATCACGAATCCAGTCACACAACTGAGACGATACTACATATGCACGCAATTTGATTAATGCTCGCTTGTGAGGAACGGCATCAAAAGCCTTCTGGAAATCTAGGAATATGGAGTCGATCTGAGATACCTTGTCGACATCACTCATTACTTCATGGCAATAAAGAGCTAGCTGTGTTGCACAAGAACGATAATTTCTGAATCCATATTGGTTATGTATCAATAAGTCATTTTCTTCGAGGTGATTCACAATGTTCAAGTACAGTATATGCTCCAAAATCCTACTGCAAATTGAGGTCAGTGATATGGGTCTAACTCAGTGGGTTACTCCTATTTCCCTTCTTGAATACTGGTCTGACTTGAGCTACTTTACAGTCTTTAGGAACAGACCTTTTGTCAAGGAACCAGTGACAAAACTGCTCCGATGTAGAAATCCTTTCGCTAGTAAGCCCTGCACACGCTGTAAGTGATAAGGTAATAATAATTGTCATGGAGAATGTTCCACACGGTCGTCTGACTTACCCTGTACTTGTGGGCCAAATGCCACGGCTGTCTCCTTCCGCAGTGTTAATCATTTTATCCTCCATGTCTGCGGTCCGAACATTTCGGGTACGTCCTTAATGATTTCCTGCTTCCAGAAACGACACTGTCTCAGACAAACGGCGAAACACTGTTGCAGACATTGAATGCTATGATTGCTGTCGGCGAGGATGGGTCTTCGGATACAACCTTGTTGCCCGCCACCCGTTGCCATTTGCTTTTCCGTATGTAAACACCATATGCTCTCGATTTGAACATGGGACCATCGTGTACAACGCTGTATCACATCCACTACAACGCTGCATCACATCCACTACAAGATGAGTCAGAAATAGAAATGAATCGGACGCAACATTACCAATTACTATGGCAGGAGAGGGCGCTAGTCCATGACGTATGAGGAACAGTACCACTCAGTACGAAACCATGCATACTGTAATTGTGGCTGCGTAGTACAGCGCGTATTAGACTGCAATCTCTGTAACAAAGTATGATTAAATAAATGGTCTCTACCATGGAAATCATACATTTCCAGACAAAAGTTCATTAGACCTTTTTTATTCCGTACCCTCTCATCCATCAATCCCTAGAGTTTTTACGTGATGGAAAAAATCACCCTGTATATTACACATCGCACCCCGGCAAGACAAGTGAAGAAGTCAGAAAACGGCTGTTCTTAGTTTTTCTCACTGAAAAATACTTGTGAAGTTCCCCAAAGTGCACGCGAAGTGTTACATTTCTACCTCGCAATTTGTCCACTTCAGGGTAGCTGGTCAAGTTTTGTTGCAGGCATCGTCGTGACCCACCACGGCAACAACACTGCCACTTCAGAGTTCCTACTGGCGTGCAGACGAAGAAACAGACATTACAGATGTTGGAAATATTACGAAACTTTCCGCGTTTCAACGTGCAAGACCAAAAAATGAAATTTCTGCTGTTAAGAAAGTTCATATTGAATTCTTTTGTCGGTGAAGTATTTCTAAAGATTCTATGTTTTGGTAGATTGTGTTCCTTAAATTGTAGCTAACTGATGTTCAGTATTAAATTGTATTTAACTTCATAGATTAAAATTTTGCACTTTGTTTTTCTAATAAGAAATTTCAACTTGTTTTTCACGTTTTATTTTAACTCAAACAACTACTAATTTCGCTTGATCGAGGTAATAATACGGTATTATGTTACAGTAAGTAAAAAAATATCTTATTAGGGGTGGAAACGTGGCAAAAGTATTACATAAGTGAGCTGTGTGACTGCTCAAATTACGTGATAGAGAAACCAAATTGCAACCTAACCACAGCTATTCAAAGCAGATAGAAAGCTAGGGATCTTTACTGATGGACGAACTCGTGATTGGTACATAATTTTAATTTCAACCACAGGACAGATTTCATTATTACAAAATTACATATCAGAATAACAATATGAAAATTTAATTCGGACCTTTGTCCTCTTAAGAGAATATACAACTGCCTTTAACCGTCTGCCATGAATTAATATAACAAACAATATTTTAAAGATAATAATTAGGTCTGAACTAAGAACCAAGGCACCTGCACGCTTTACAATGCTCACTCCTGCCCCTTTTCGTAAGATTTTTCAGCAATCAGATGAGGACACCTTGACGCAGACTCTGAGGCACAGTTTGGAGTAGTAGCTTAATAATTTTCAGGTCCACTATCACTCCTTGCTTAGTATCTCTGAAGACATGTCTGTAACAAACTGGGAACACGTTTGTCCGTCACATATCGAGCCTATAAGGCAACATTCATGACACTTTTAGCCCTCGCTTAGGCGCAAAGTATGTGTAATATTCAGTCGGTGCCAGTTGGAAATGCTTTACAGAAAATGAACCACCTGCGCTTACGAAGATTTTGTCCTTTCTTAGGTAGATACTACGAGCCTGATTTGTTAGTTGGTTGGTTGATTTGGTGGCGGGATGGGAGAGGGGGGGGGGGGGGGGGAGCAAACAGCAAGGTCATCGGTCCCATCGAATTAGGGAAGCATGGGAAAGAAAATCGACCGTGCCCTTTCTAATGATCCATCCCGGCATTTGCCTGAAGCGATTTAGGGAAATCGCAGGAAATCTAAACCAGAATGGCCGGATACGAGTTTGAACCGTCGTCCTCCAGATTGCAAGTCTGCAGCTTTGCGTTATTCGCCGTAGCATATAGTCAAATTTGTGTAAAATTCGAGGTAAAACCTATTCGAAATGTATTTGAACTTTAATTAAGTTTTTTGCAAAGATGTGGCAGAAATTCAAGTTTCTGAATTTGTCCGTGACAGAGGTAAAATTCAAGACTAACTTCACGTTTTTAGAAATTGTGAATGTAGCACAGATTCTTTTTATCTTGTTTACAGTACCAGTAGTAGACTTTGGTTTATTTTGCTTCGCTATTTACAATGTAAAACCGTGTTTGCACCCAACGTTTTCTTTGTAGCGAAATGTGGGATGTATTGCACAGGATCGACGTTCAGTGTAGTGTCTGGCAGCTAGGCGCCATCGAAAATAAATTTCTCTTACTCCGGATACAAAGTCGGATAGATCTTTAGTTCTTCGAATACACTGTTGGCGATAAATCACTTGAAATTGAAACAACCGTAAAATCCTCAAACGACCTAGATCTGAATGAGCGCACAAAATTTGTTGTAAGAGTACTAAATACCAGGCAAAGATTCATTGGAAAATTGTTAAGAAAATGTTATTTGTCCACGAAAGAAGTGTCTTAAAAACATCCGTTCGACATATTCTTGAACATTGCTCGTTATGTAGGGGACCGCGACCATGTTAGATTACTAGAAATGTAAAACATCGATCGAAGGGTGTTGCGTCTCGATACGGCTTAGTTTCGAATTTATCTGTGATGAATTCGACGTCGTGGTTGTTAAACTCCGTTAAAATCTAAACTCAGCCACCTCTCACAACGCGAAAGCTTTAGAATTGACGCGTTTCGAAGCATAAAGCCCTCATCATCACAAATGCTGTGCAAGAATCTTATAAAAGCGATTAAAATCTACATAAAAATATTAAGCTTCTCTTGTAACTGTGTCTTCCTAAAACGTGCTTCAACATCATTCGTCTAATAGGTAAAAAGAAAAGAAAAACAAAAGAAAAAGAAAAAAAAGTTCGGCAGTGTCGTGGCAATAGCTGTCAAGAAATCGGAGACACTCTCACCATTGATTAAAGATAATGAGTCTCAAAAGTCAAAGGAAACAGCAATACCTACATAAGAGTGCAGAGATCTTCCTTCGTAGACGATATTAAACAATGGTTTCATCTTCCAGAGACGCAAGCATACAAAACTATCGCCGAGAAGAAACGAACAAAGTCATGGAGCGAGGAAGGGGGGGGGGGTCCTGAAAGAAATCATGGGATCAGCCAACTGGAAACTGGAAGTGACACAACTGCCAACTACTCCACGTTTCTGCCTCCAATGGCTTCCACGGGAGGATAACCCAGAAGGAATAATATTACTAACCCAAGGAGGACTCAAACTGTAAACTATTAAACAAACCATACCCCCAAATACCATTTAGTTAAGTATGAAAGCAGAATTTAACCACTAAGTACATTAACAAAAGACTGTTGAAAGCATAACTCAGATTTAACCATATGCACACATTTTGTTTAGTAAGATGATGATGATTATTATTATTATTACTAAAGATTAGGCCCATCTCTGCTGCTGGGGTACAAGGAAAACAGGGACGCTTTTCAGTCTAACAATTTCAAAAAGTCGCTTTTAGCCACGCACTTTCACTCATTCATAGGAATTCAACAATGCCTCACAATTTTACATATACAGAATAAAGGTAGGGAATTCGATCTACTGAAACAGAGATTACGATACATAGTGTGGGAGATTAAAATACATTACATGAACATATTAGAGGAGACCCAATCCACGTTTTTTAAATATAATTTTGTGATGTTTTATAACATCTGTCTGCGATAATACACTACTGGCCATTAAAATTGCTACACCAAGAAGAAATGCAGATGATAAACGGGTATTCATTGGACAAATATATTATAGTAGAACTGACATGTGATTACATTTTCACGCAATTTGGGTGCATAGATCCTGAGAATTCAGTACGCAGAACAACCGCCTCTGGCCGTAATAACGGCCTTGATACGCCTGGGCATTGAGTCAAACAGAGCTTGGATGGCGTGTACACTTACAGGTGCCCATGCAGCTTCAACACGATACCACAGTTCATCAAGAGTAGTGACTGGCGTATTGTGACGAGCCAGTTTCTCGGCCACCATTGACCAGATGTTTTCAGTTGGTGAGAGATCTGGAGAACGTGCTGGCCAGGGCAGCAGACGAACATTTTCTGTAGAAACGCCCGTACAGGACCTACAACATGTGGTCGTGCATTATCCTGCTGATATGGAGGGTTTCGCAGGGATCGAATGAAGGGTAGACCCACGGGTCGTAACACATCTGAAATGTAACGTCCACTGTTCAAAGTGCCGTCAATGCGAACAAGAGGGGACCGAGACGTGTAACCAATGGCACTCCATACCATCACACCGGGTGATACACCAGTATGGCGATGCGAATACACGCTTCCGATGTGCGTTCACCGCGATGTCGCCAAACACGGATGCAACCATCATGACGCTGTAAACAGAACCTGGATTCATCCGAAAAAAATGACGTTTGTCATTCATGCACTCCGGTTCGTCGTTGAGTACACCATCGCAAGCGCTCCTGTCTTTGATGCAGCGTCAAGGGTAACCGCAGCCACGGTCTCCGAGCTGATAGTCCATGCTACTGCAAACGTCGTCGAACTGTTCGTGCAGATGGTTGTTGTCTTGCAAACGTCCCCATCTGTTGACTCAGGGATCGAGACGAGGCTGCACGATCCGTTACAGCCATGCGGATATGATGCCTGTCATCTCGGCTCCTAGTGATACGAGGCCGTTGGGATCCAGCTCGGCGTTCCGTATTACCCTCCTGAACTCACCGATTCCATATTCTGCTAACAGTCATTGGATCTCGACCAACGCGAGCAGTAATGTCGCAATACGATAAACCGCAATCGCGATGGGCTACAATCCGACCTTTATCAAAGTCGGAAACGTGATGGTACGCATTTCCCCTCCTTACACGAGGCATCACAACAACGTTTCACCAGTCAACGCCGGTCAACTGCTGTTTGTGTATGAGAAATCGGTTGGAAACTTTCCTCATGTCAGCCCGTTATAGGTGTCGCCACCGGCGCCAACCTTGTGTGAATGCTCTGAAAAGCTAAGCATCTGAAACTTCCTGGCAGATTAATCATCCGCATATCACAGCATCTTTTTTCTGTCGGTTAAATTTCGCGTCTGTAGCACGTCATCTTCATGGTGTAGCAATTTTAATGGCCAGTAGTGTAGTAGTAGAGTAAGGGGGTACGAGCACACTTTTCATTGCTTACCACTTTTCACCTTTTAACCTATTTTTTCATTTTTATCCTATTTGTAAGGAGTGTCTCAGAATTCTCCATTAGATTGAAAAAATTATAGCCATCTTAACGCTATTCTTTGCATTCTGTTAGACTGGAAATAAATGAGCACTCAGGTATCGATAGTAACAATCTGAGGGTGAAATGTGGGATCGCGATTCTAAGCATTGTTGTGAGGCTAGTAATAATCCGAGGGCGAAATAGGGGAGCGCGATTGTATGTAGTGTCGGTCGAAGGCACGGAGACAGAAGACTTGACACGCTGCCCTCACGTCGGTGATGGCAGTTCTTACCACACTCAAGGCGTGATTTCATTTATATAACCAGGAGAGATTTTGATGGCTTAATTACGCTTGAACATAGAATGCTGGTAAAATTCGCAAGCATTTCGCAAAAGCAATTGCAGGGTTAGGCTCGTGATTGTTAGTCCGAGTTTGCAATAATCCCGTGTTTTGCTTGTCAGTTACAGAAGCCTCCTTATCCTCCAAATAATAATAATTATTCTCCACATTCATTTAATAAATATGCTGTAGTTATTAAATGTTAATGTCTTTGAAACTGAAATAATTTGTTAATCTGGCTCTCAGCCATTTGTGACACTTACGTCATTGTCATTTTCTATTATTGGTCATGATGATTTCTGAAGACTTAATTTGTGAAATCCCTTCTCAGAAGTTATTTAGTAGTTAACAGGACCCAAACAAATTCCTTTAAAAAAATTCATTCTTGGTAACAATAAGCTCTAGCCGCTGCTGCTGCATGCTGCTGCGAATTGCTGTAAACCACCTGGAAAAAAGCAGTCGTCTATAGAGGTGAGTGCAAAACGTGGGCCGAAACAGAGACATTGACAGACCACAAAGTGCCTTGTACTCTAATCCAGTAAATTCCGTTCCTCAAGCCAGATTCTGTATCACTTGTAAATTCATATTCAAATATGCGGTCAGATAGCTTATTCAAATGTTAGTTTTAAGTTTTCCATGTAAGGATCTGTTGAGGGCTTAAATGACAGTAAATCTGACACTCATACACCTCGCACACAGTGTTATGCAGGTTAAAGTTCGATTACTGATAGTTCAGGTTGCTTATCGAGTCCATTTTCACAGACGAACATAGGCTATATTTGTTGTAGCTACGTGTTACATATTGTTCTGCTCCACGTCAGCCTATTAACCTACTGTTCTTCTACATCACTTCTGATTTTTTAACCTATTGTTCTGTGTACACTTCTTATGTCAATTTAATTACGAATATTAATTAATTGATCAATTAATTACCCCCTCTCCAGATAACATCTTGCGTTTTCACCTCACCCCTCCCCTCGCCCTCACCTTAACGTATTCTGTCGCTTTCTCCCCAACCCCGTTGGCACCACCTTTGATATAAAGAATTGCCCTATCAAATTGATTGACTAATTAATTAAACCGATATCCCTATGTGTTTATGTGGACAATGGCCTTCCCATGAGATCACCGAAGTTAAGCGTTGTCGGGCGTGGTCGGCACTTGGATGGGTGACCATCCAGGCCGCCATACTCCGTTGCCATTTTTCGGGGTGCACTCAGCCTCGTGATGCCAATTGAGGAGCTACTCGACCGATTAGTAGCGGCTTCGGTCAAGAATACCATTATAACGACCAGGAGAGCGGTGTGCTGACCCCATGCCCCTCCTATCCGCATCCTCCTTGAGGATGACACGGCGGTCGGATGGTCCCGATGGACCACTTGTGGCCTGTAGGCGGAGTGGTTTTTTTATGTGTCTATGTGAAACATTTTTATCCCTTGCATCCTATTGATGAAATTAGGTCAAAATCCATACTGCTTCGATCCCAAAACCTCCAGTTTGACCTCCTCCTGCGTAAAATAGAAAAATATTGATTACTGCATATAATATCTCATTGACTATTTTGCGTAATATTTAAACACAGAGCAGGGCTGTGGATATCAGATAGATCGCTAAAAACATATCTGGTGAAATAAAAAGCACCCCTATAGCGTCATCCGTCGTGCTACAGTCAGATCCCCCCACCGCCATCGGAGCCGACTGCCGGGCACGCACCGCTGGGTCACATGCCGACCGCTGACCGCTTCATCATGCACTCGCGAGCCGCAAGCTATGAATGTATACAGTGTGCCGTTATGAAACGTGTGCAGTCTAATTCTGTCTGTGGTACCGTTAGGATCGCTCGGCTGCCAGCACATGTGAGAGCTCCTTCAGAGGCAAATGACAACTGACAACTCAGTCAGTGGACATACCATAAGGCGTCAACAGCAGAAGCAGCTGAGATCTTGCCGTGTCCCCCAGCAGCATAATAACGGGATGAAGAAGAAACTCAAGAGTAAGTACCCATTGACCAATAATAATACACGTTTGTGAGCTGTCTGTCTGTAGTTGCTATTATCGTATGTAATGGTTCCTTCTCTTCTGTCTTCAGCAGTAGAGGTGACATACACCTTGACAGGACCTGCAGCAGGAGCGGGGTGTGATCTAGCAGAACTGGTCAGCATTTTGGAACAGGATACTCAACAGATGAATGCCGGTATGGACTCCGGAGATCTGTACTGGACTCCAACATACGCACCACTTACTGAACTGCGGAACATTCCAGACATACTGCATGGACATAGTGTGGATGGGAAGATACCAACTGCTGCTCCCAGTGTGTCATTTCTGTTGTTCAGTTATAAGTATAATTTAACTGCTAGTGGATCAAAGAGTTTGAACATAGGCATAGAAGCAGCTGCAAACTGTGACTGGAGTGTTTTGATGGAGATTGATAACGTGTAGAAAGGTGTTAAAGTGTGACACTCGGAATAAGAAGAAATGTGTCGTACAATACCGTACATCAACGTGCGGATGACTGCTGAGTATAGCCCGCCTCGTTCTCCCCTGGTTATTTACTACACTGGTCTGAGGTCATATCACAGTGTGATGAGGCAGCGCTCTGGGTGAAATCTGGAGCTGTATCTATTTATTTACAGCGCTCTACTGGTACTTGGGCTAAGGATGCCGATATCTCTTGTGTCAGAGAGACTGAATTGCTGGCTGCCATATGTTTGAATTCTATACAACGACACTGTCAACTGTCTCCCTCTGAGTAGTGTCTATGTATATGATTTAGAACACTGCTTCAAAGCCGTGTCAAAGTTAACTCCGATTGGTATAGAGTCCATCCACGCTAAATTTACTAATGGAACACTTGAATTTTGTTGTGATCCCGTCAGTCTGAGGTAAATACATGCAAAATTTAGTGCATACTAGAAACAGTTATGTTTTATTTCTTACTTCATATCCCCCTCGTTATGAGTAGCTACTGTAGCTCAGTCGGTCAGATGATTGTGCTATAGTGGCTACAAAGATTATTAAAAGTGTGTTTTTTCCCTATATAAGCCCATTGCACGCCGTTACCTGATGTGGTCGGTATGGTGGCGGGGTGAATGCAGCATCAGAACATTGGTGTAAGTACTGGTCCTGTGACGGTGTGGCGGAGGACAAGAAGAAAAAGAAGAATGGGATACTCCTGCCCAATAATATACGAGCAATAACTGTAGGTCCATCCAGTTGCAGGAAGACAAATGTTCTCATGTTGCTGCTAACACACCGAGATGGAATCCGCTTTGAGAATGTTTGTGTGTTCTCAAACCCACTTTTTCACCCCAACTACCAACCAGTGCAGGAGATCTTGTAAGGTGCAGGTGGTGTCACATACGCAGCAGTGATTGTGGAAGTTGAGGTATTTTATTTGAGTCAGACTTATTCCAGAACAATAAAACAGTTGATAAGGGAAATGCGAACCTCATTATACCCTTCAAAGAAGACATTTTTAATTTCAAATACATTTACCTATCACACGTAAGAAACGATATGCCGTTCAATGAGTTTATAAAGATATATGGGGATTTCTAGAATCATACACAGTACGGGTTTTTTGTTACTGATAAAACACAAAAACTAAATGATGATAAATATAGGTGCATCTTCCAGGAGTTACTACATATATAGCTATAAAAAGAGGTGAGTCACCCCTTCATCAGTATATATCGCACCATGGGCAAGTTCGCCTGCATGTCGACTGCTGAACGTGAGAGGATCGGTACACACAGATGGAACATTCGCTTATGTATGGATGCAAAAATTCAGACTCTCGAAAAAAGAGCTCAGGATGTGCTTAAGGATCTATCTGAAAAATATAAACGGAGAGCTGAAAGTGTGCTTAAGGATCTATCTGAGAAATATGAATGGAATGTGGAGAGTGTGCGTAATAATCTACCTAAAAATTGTCAACGATATGTCGAGGGTCCGTACAAGAACCTTGAGGAATATCAGGAACTACAAACTGGCGATGTGCATGTGGACATGAAGACAAATCATGAGAGTATTATGAAACAGATTGGGACATTGAGGAAATTATTAGAATAGAGAGAAGTGTTAACACCATAGCTGGGAGGGTAAACATTCTTGTAAAGGAGAAACCGAAAAAAATAAATATCGAAGCACCCCTCCGCACAGTAGTCAACTTAGCACGTAACAAGATGCCAGCCAAGAATAATTTCACCCAGGCACAGAAGGCTGTTCGAGAGAAATTACGCTTGCTGAGGTTAGGACATTTGGAGTGGGACCGAACACTGAGAGAAACCTTTAAATCAGTTACTGAATCTCTCAGGCAGCTCTTGGAAAATTATGTGATGACGACCAGGAAGCTATTTTCGATTTCATTAACCATCACAGCAATGATTGGTAGACAGAATATTCGGCGTCATCAAGGTGAAACCATACATGCTTGGCAAACAGCTTGTAAGTTTAACAAGTAACACAACACAGATAGGTGATAGGGAATTTCAAAGAACACCAGGTCTACTTAATCCTATTTCCTAAGACCAAAAAACTCGTTCCGTTATTGACAAAAAGATCTGCAAATGTATGGTGAAACACTGCATTTGACTGATCTACATAACAAAGAAAATGGAGAACCAAAAAGCCAAACCAGGTTCTCCAAATCAGCGACCTCACTTGTCATTAGACATCGTGAGAGAGCAGAATGGGGCGCTCCGCAGAACTCACGGACTTCGACCGTGGTCAGGTGACTGGGTGCCGCTTGTGTCATACGTCTGTACGCGAGATTTTCACATTCCTAAACATCCATAGGTCCACTGTTACCGATGTGATAGTGAAGTGGAAACCGAAGGGACACGTACAGCACGAAAGCTTACAGGCCGACCTCGTCTGTTGACTGACAGAGACCGCCGACAATTGAAGAGGGTCGTAATGTGTAATAAGCAGACAACCATGCAGACCATCACACAGGAATTCCAAGCTGGATCAGTATCCACGGCAAGTACTATGACAGTTAGGCGGGAGGTGAGAAAACTTTGATTTCAAGGTCGAGAGCTGCTCATAAGCCACACGTCATGCCACTAAATGCTTGGTGCAAGGAGCGTAAACACTGGACCATTGAACAGTGGAAAAACGTTGTGTGGAGTGACGAATCACGGTACACAATGTGGCAATCCGATGGCAGGATGTGGATATGGCAAAGGCCCGCTGAACGTCATCTGCCAGCGTGTGTAGTGTCAACAGTAAAATTCGGAGGCGCTGGTGTTATGGTGTGGTCGTGTTTTTCATGCTTTTTGTTTTCCGTGCCACTATCACAGCATAGGCCTACATTGATGTTTTAAGCACTTTCTTGCTTCCCATTGTTGAAGAACAATTCGGGGATGACGATTGCATCTTTCAACGCGATCGAGCCCCTGTTCATAATGCACGACAATAACATCCCTGTAATGGACTGGCCTGCACAGAGTCCTGTCCTGAATCCTACAGAACACCTTTGGGATGTTTTGGAACGCCGACTTCGTACCAGGCCTCACCGACCGACATTGATACCTCTCCTCAGTGCAGCACTCCGTCAAGAATGGACTGCCATTCCCCAAGAAACTTTCCAACACCTGATTGAACGTATTCCTGGAGTGGAAGCTGTTATCAAGGCTAAGTTTGGGCCAACACCGTATTGAATTCCAGCATCACCGATGGAGGACGCCACGAACTTGTAAGTCATTTTCAGCCAGGCGTCCGGATACTTTTGATTACATAGTGTAGAAAACTATTATAAAATCTATGTTAGATGGCGAAAAAAGCATCGGTGATGGACTGACATTCGACATAACAGAGTCAACAGTCGATTACGGCAGTACGTATACTGTCACGATCCCAATGAACTAATACATCGGCTACCACGCACATGGCATCAGCTGCCGCTGGTAATACACCTCATGTGAAATAGATTGTTTCAATACATTCAGAGCTTAGTGTGTGAGGGTATGATTTATGTGATGGCTTGTGCAGTTTTGAACTACTGTCTCCATACTTATTCGATTATACCTCTCTCCCTTTACCTTGATGACCTTGATTATACTTTGATGACGCCGAATATTCTGTCTACCAATCATTGCTGTGATGGTTTATGAAATCGAAAATAGCTTCCTGGTCGTCATCACATAATTTTCCAAGAGCTGCCTGAGAGATTCAGTAACTGATTTAAAGGTTTCTCTCAGTGTTTGGTCCCACTCCAAATGTCCTAACCTCAGCAAGCGTAATTTCTCTCGAACAGCCTTCTGTGCCTGGGTGAAATTATTCTTGGCTGGCATCTTGTTACGTGCTAAGTGGACTACTGTGCAGAGGGGTGCTTCGATATTTATTTTTTTCGGTTTCTCCTTTACAAGAATGGTTACCCTCCCAGCTATGGTGTTAACACTTCTCTCTATTCTAATAATTTCCTCAATGTCCCAATCTGTTTCATAATACTTTCATGATTTGTCTTCATGTCCACATGAACCACGGGACCACGGCGATCCTGAGCGCACATTCTCCTTGATGTTGCTTATCTTGCGCATGGACTACTCAGTTTGTATATTTTGCTTATTTTTTTCATAGTTCCACACAACGTCTTCCTGTTTTCTCGATTGATCTGTGTTCAGTTTTTCAAGGCCTATCCACTGTGCCAATTTATAACTAAATCTGAGGGGGATGCGATGGGGAGGTTCCCTTGTAAGAAAAGAAATACAAATAACGTCTACTATTTCGAATCATTTGATGACCTGCGGCTTCCAGAAGAGTTACAACGATACTTCACGAGCAGATGACAAGTGTTCTACAATTTTCAGCGCTACCAAGGCTTTAACACTTACCTGTGTGGCCACTACGCATCACTTTCCTTCTGACGTTTATGAGGAGGGGTACATAAGGGGGTGCTTTCAGCACCCATTTTGCAGTTGATGTCCATATGCAACGTCGTATACTCTGACATTAATCCAATGATTGCCTGTATTACATCCGACTAATTTAAGCAGTGGTGAGTGGAGTATTGCTCTGATTGGGCTGGAAATATACGACATCATGCCAGACATCATGGAGACTAACTGTGGTGTCACCGCCAGACACCACACTTGCTAGGTGGTAGCCTTTAAATCGGCCGCGGTCCGGTAGTATACATCGGACCCGCGTGTCGCCACTGTCAGTGATTGCAGACCGAGCGCCGCCACACGGCAGGTCTAGAGAGACGTCCTAGCACTCGCCCCAGTTGTACAGCCGACTTTGCTAGCGATGGTTCACTGACAAATTATGCTCTCATTTGCCGAGACGATAGTTAGCATAGCCTTCAGCTACGTCATTTGCTACGACCTAGCAAGGCGCCATTATCATTTGCTATTTATCTTGTGATACATGTACCGTCAGACCGATGTTCACCAATTATGAATTAAAGTTAAGTATTCCAGTAGTTACTTACGTTCTTTGCTACTATAAATTCCCTTAGCTGTTCCAGACCTCACGCCAGCCTGCGTGAGCTTAAACGCGTGCCTTCCGGCTTCCTCTCCTAGTGGCTTGGCTGTCTTGCCAAGTCACAACACTAACAATAAACTGCATCTGGAAATTAACGACAGAAAAAAATTGTGGAAATAGAACCTGATGCATATGACACAGACGATTTGAATGACGTTTTAAAACGGTCTGCAAAAGGAATTCAGCTATGTGTAAACATCAGTACACATAAGTCTGAAAGAGGAACTGTGAGTGCGACGATTGACTTTAACCAGGAAGGCTCAATAGCACGACTACTGCCTTGCACAAAAGGACAGGTTTTGAAGAAGGATTCTGATAAATATTACAGATCTGATCAGGTGGTGGATATACCCCCTGTCAGTACAACCCGTGTCTAGTGTAACATTGCAAAGAACTCCTACCTCAACGATAGACTGATTTACACCATTTATGGGCTCTTTCCGTCAGTTGGATTGGGGTATAAGATTGTTGAGACGCCCACCAACGCTATATACCTCCCAGTGACAGTTCAGACATAGGACTATCTGGAGCTGCGTATTGTGGACCAGAATAATTAACTTGTTGACTTTCGCGGCCAGTGAATCATTGTACGATTATAAGTAACACAGAAAGAGCGTGAAGTATAAAACCAGCTCACACAACCCACAGCACAGCACTTTGCAGCATAGCCCCATGCATACCTCTAAAATTGCTCAAGGGATACTTCGCCGACATGCAACGAATTAATATGAATGCTAAACAGGAGCTTACTGTGGTATCGAGTGTAACGGACAATAATTCATGCACTCAAGGACCCCAAGAGGAGAACAAGGTCATCATCAATAAAATAATACAGAAAATGCCTCACGTCTCTGTAATGGACGAGGAGCGTTTGAAGCTTTTAAAGGTTCCAAATGCAGGCGCACATCTACCACAAAGTTTCCATTCATGGGAGTTTTTTGAGCACCTAGTGCTACCGGAAGACAATCGTGGGCTATTAAAAGCTCTGATCAATTGGTGACATACAGAGTTATCACAATGGCATTTCAGAAAGATGGATGGGGAATATAGCGAATGACTCCACTGCAGTTGGCAGCTGCAAGTTAACTAATGACAGAGTTTACTTCAGTGCAGATTTCTATCCGCATGTCAATTTACACGTGGAGTGGGACGAAAATGTACACAGTCTAGCATATGACATGTATCCAAAGTTCCATACTACTTTCTATAAAGAGGAGGGATCTCTACTCAGACCATGGAAATTCAAGTAGCTGGCACCAATTAACGTAATAGGCTACTCAAAACACAACGAGAGAGTAAAATCAGGACCCATAGACGTGCAAACCGAATCTTAAATTTCTGAAAATTTCCTCAAACGTACAGTAGTGTATCCTCTAGTTCTACATAATGAGTGGTTAACTATTGCCCGCTCATAGTGTTGTGCAGCAAGCTGTATAAATGAACAAGTGTTGTGCTATACCCAGACCATATCGCAATGACATCTCGAGGTGAAAACATCATTGCAGACGTTCAGGATTTCTATGGCGGTGAGTGCAGACAGTTCATATTTAGAGATGTTGCGTTCGTACCATACACAGAAGATGCAGATATAATAGGGACATTCTCAGCAACCACTGCATTTTCGAGGTCTTTCCAGGATATGAAGTATAATAAAACACGGAGGAGTGCAAAGTGGTTAACACATTTCTACCATGGAATTCAGTGGGATGATTCTCGTACACAATATAAAGATATGGTGACATCGCTTCGATTTTTCGACCACATGGGTATTTTCATCTAGGGTAGGGAGTAGGTTGCATGGATGCATCGAATCTTCAAGTACGCTGTTATTCACAACGTGGAATTCTACGGGTGTCCTGTTCCCCATCGCCTCAGGAAGAATATGAAGGTGTGTGAAAATAGTGTTGTGTCTGCTCACGAAAATGTAAAATTACTTTTAAATTCGATGATAAATAAGTGAATGTTTGCCTTACATTTGGCGTACTCCTTTTTTTTGTTGTTGCTCTGATCACACTTTGGTAGTATGCAACGTTGTCCAGATCCTCCTAAAGCATAGGGGATATAATTTTAGACAGTTTGCTACGTGTTTGGAAGCGGTCACCACCTGCTCCTATAAACCAATATGTGCAGCACGATATGCGAAATCAGATGCGGCCAATACAAATAATTTGTTATTCTCCATCTTGAACTTAACCTCCTAAATAGCATTCGTTTTCAGAACTAATATCATTTTTGTCCTGCATGCCCTTTGTACATACAGTGCAATAGGAGATAGGTTCTTCTGTAGGTAACAACAACAAAGACATATACACTCCTGGAAATGGAAAAAAGAACACATTGACACCGGTGTGTCAGACCCACCATACTTGCTCCGGACACTGCGAGAGGGCTGTACAAGCAATGATCACACGCACGGCACAGCGGACGCACCAGGAACCGCGGTGTTGGCCGTCGAATGGCGCTAGCTGCGCAGCATTTGTGCACCGCCGCCGTCAGTGTCAGCCAGTTTGCCGTGGCATACGGAGCTCCATCGCAGTCTTTAACATTGGTAGCATGCCGCGACAGCGTGGACGTGAACCGTATGTGCAGTTGACCGACTTTGAGCGAGGGCGTATAGTGGGCATGCGGGAGGCCGGGTGGACGTACCGCCGAATTGCTCAACACGTGGGGCGTGAGGTCTCCACAGTACATCGATGTTGTCGCCAGTGGTCGGCGGAAGGTGCACGTGCCCGTCGACCTGGGACCGGACCGCAGCGACGCACGGATGCACGCCAAGACCGTAGGATCCTACGCAGTGCCGTAGGGGACCGCACCGCCACTTCCCAGCAAATTAGGGACACTGTTGCTCCTGGGGTATCGGCGAGGACCATTCGCAACCGTCTCCATGAAGCTGGGCTACGGTCCCGCACACCGTTAGGCCGTCTTCCGCTCACGCCCCAACATCGTGCAGCCCGCCTCCAGTGGTGTCGCGACAGGCGTGAATGGAGGGACGAATGGAGACGTGTCGTCTTCAGCGATGAGAGTCGCTTCTGCCTTGGTGCCAATGATGGTCGTATGCGTGTTTGGCGCCGTGCAGATGAGCGCCACAATCAGGACTGCATACGACCGAGGCACACAGGGCCAACACCCGGCATCATGGTGTGGGGAGCGATCTCCTACACTGGCCGTACACCACTGGTGATCGTCGAGGGGACACTGAATAGTGCACGGTACATCCAAACCGTCATTGAACCCATCGTTCTACCATTCCTAGACCGGCAAGGGAACTTGCTGTTCCAACAGGACAATGCACGTCCGCATGTATCCCGTGCCACCCAACGTGCTCTAGAAGGTGTAAGTCAACTACCCTGGCCAGCAAGATCTCCGGATCTGTCCCCCATTGAGCATGTTTGGGACTGGATGAAGCGTCGTTTCACGCGGTCTGCACGTCCAGCACGAACGCTGGTCCAACTGAGGCGCCAGGTGGAAATGGCATGGCAAGCCGTTCCACAGGACTACATCCAGCATCTCTACGATCGTCTCCATGGGAGAATAGCAGCCTACATTGCTGCGAAAGGTGGATATACACTGTACTAGTGCCGACATTGTGCATGTTCTGTTGCCTGTGTCTATGTGCCTGTGGTTCTGTCAGTGTGATCATGTGATGTATCTGACCCCAGGAATGTGTCAATAAAGTTTCCCCTTCCTGGGACAATGAATTCACGGTGTTCTTATTTCAATTTCCAGGAGTGTAGTAACGATTTTTTTCATTTATTCAGTTCACAGTTATGTAATTTTGATTTTTTATATACAATTCAGTTGTTGAGATCACAATTCAGTTCTTGAGGTACAGTTCAATTCTTGAGATAAAATTCTGTTCTTGAGGTACAATCCCGTTCTTGAGATATAATTCAGTTCTGAGGTACAATTTAGTACTTGTACCTTTCTTGAGGTACAGTTCAATTCTTGAAATTACAGTTCAGGTCTTGAGATTACAGTTCATGTCTTGAGATACAATTTGACTGTTTCTCACATAATATTCAATTCAGAAAAAAATTCACTGATGAAAAATTAATTACACAGTCCCTATAGCACCAGCTACATGATGATGGACTGTGAACTACGTATACATAAAAACTAGTCTGACTTGGACGGCTAGCGCTAGGTGAACCTTAAAAACTGTTCTATTTACAAATTTACAACGCGCGTGTGCACTTACAAACATACATACACACACACACACACACACACACACACACACACACACACACACATGCACACACACACACAACGCGCAAGACTGGTTTATCATTCTCATTCTACACGATGTGCAAGATTTACATTCCTTTCCTCTGACGTGCAAGTATATTTCTTTCTTAAAAGTTGTATAATTTTTTCATCAGCACAAACATTATATGCTCCTATATATATCGATACGTTTTTAGCTAGCTCATATGGTGTGCATATATATTTACATGAGTGTACACAGTACACAAAGTACTCAAGCACACATAATGTGCAAAACCACGCACATACACACATCTATATAAAATTACTTAAACTATGATAAAACGGCCATACTATTTGATCACGTTCACGCCCAGTCTCATGCACTCCCTCTCAGTCACTCCCCAACCCCTTCCTCTCGAAACAAGTGAGTAGTGTGAGTACAGACGAGTTTTTATTCCGTCACCACAAATGATCCTTTTATCGTCACGAGGTGACAGGCCAATCTTACATCGCAGTACAGTTTATACAGGGTGGTTCATTGATAGTGACCGGGCCAAATGTTTCACGAAATACGCGTCAAACGAAAAAACTACAAAGAACGGAACTTCTCTAGCTTGAAGGGGGAAACCAGATGTCGCTATGGTTGGCCCGCTAGATGGCGTTGCCATAGGTCAAACGGATATCAACTGCGTTTTTTTACATAGGAACCCCCATTTTTATTACATATCCGTGTAGTACGTAAAGAAATATGAATGTTTTAGTTGGACCACTTTTTTCTCTTTGTGATAGATGGCGCTGTAATAGTCACAAACGTATAAGTACGTGGTATCACGTGACATTCCGCCAGTGCGGACGGTATTTGCTTCCTGGTACATTACCCGTGTTAAAATGGACCGCTTACCAATTGCGGAAAAGGTCGATATCGTGTTGATGTATGGCTATTGTGATCAAAATGCCCAACGCGCGTGTGCTATGTATGCTGCTCGGTATCCTGGACGACATCATCCAAGTGTCCGGACCGTTCGCCGGATAGTTACGTTATTTAAGGAAACAGGAAGTGTTCAGCCACATGTGAAACGTCAACCACGACCTGCAACAAATGATGATGTCCAAGTAGGTGTTTTAGCTCCTGTCGCGGCTAATCCGCACATCAGCAGCAGACCAATTGTGCGAGAATCGGGAATCTCAAAAACTTCGGTGTTGAGAATGCCACATCAACATCGATTGCACCTGTACCATATTTCTATGCACCAGGAATGGCATGGCAACGACTTTGAACGTCGTGTACAGTTCTGCCACTGGGCACAAGAGAAATTACGGGACGATGACAGATGTTTTACACGCGTTCTATTAAGCGACGAAGCGTCATTCACCAACAGCGGTAACGTATACCGGCATAATATGCACTACTGGGCAACGGAAAATCCACGATGGCTGCGACGAGTGGAACATCAGCGACTTTGGCGGGTTAGTATATGGTGCTGCATTATGGAAGGAAGGATAATTGGCCCCCATTTTATCGATGGCAATCTAAATGGTGCAATGTATGCTGCTTTCCTACGTAATGTTCTACCGATGTTACTACCAGATGTTTCATTGCATGACAGAATGGCGATGTACTTCCAACATGATGGATGTCCGGCACATAGCGGTATTGAATAGCGTATTTCATGACAGGTGGATTGGTCGTCGAAATACCATGCCATGACCAGCACGATCACTAGATCTGACGTCCCCGGATTTCTTTCTGTGGGGAAAGTTGAAGGATATTTGCTAACGTGATCCACCGACAACGCCTGACAAGATGCGTCAGCGCATTGTCAATGCATGTGCGAACATTACGGAAGGCGAACTACTCGCTGTTAGCAGGAATGTCGTTACACGCATTCCCAAATGCACTGAGGTAGATGGACATCATTTTGAGCATTTACCGCATTAATGTGGTATTTACAGGTGTAACAGCATGCATTCTCAGAAAAGATAAGTTCACAAAGGTACATGTATCACATTGGAACAACCGAAATAAAATATTCAAACGTACCTACGTTCGTATTTTAATTTAAAAAACCTACCTGTTCCCAACCGTTCGTCTAAAATTGTGAGCCATATGTTTGTGACTATAAGAGCGCCATCTATCACAAAGCGAAAAAAGTGGTCCAACTAAAACATTCATATTTCTTTGCGTACTACACGAATATGTAATAAAAATGGGGTTCCTATTTAAAAAAACGCAGCTGATATCCGTTTGACCTATAGCAGCGCTATCTAGCGGGCCAACCATAGTGCCATCTCGTTTCCCCCTTCAAGCTAGACAAGTTTAGTTCTTTGTAGTTTTTTTCGTTTGACGCTTATTTCGTGAGATATTTGGCCCGATCACGATCAATGGACCACCCTGTATATATCGTGTCCTCTCGATCGAATAATATTTTGTCGTACCACATGAGGCAAGTGCAGTTGGCAATTGCTAACTCCACTATAAGGGTACTGCAAATAGTCTTCGATCGAGAGGGCTCTCGATGCCACATGTTGAACACTGTTAGCCCACCTCTGGGTGGCATCTTTCAATGTGCGATACGCATAAATTTTTGACCAGAGACCCACAAACTCCACAGTCGGCAATTCAGTTGCCTTTCATAAGGTCAATAACCTTCTTGTTCTGTGGAAAAATACCGTAAGGATTATCAGCCGTGTATGAGGACATGTCTAATTCATTGCCATGGTACCTCATTACTTCATATGGACCACAGTTCTTCACTCAGTAACTTCGGATCTGCGAAATGAATTTTCGCTCTCATAATAAATCAGTAGATGTGGAGTCTGGATAGGTCTAGTTTGCACATCCACATATAAATAGGTTTCGTGAACTCTAGTGCAACCTTCACCATCTCCACTGCAACAGAGTTCTCCCTGAATTTAGTGACCTGCTTAAAATTCGGTCTGTTGATGCATTTTCTTACACCCTACCGCCCGTCCCATGCGGTTCTAATCAAAATTATAAGCCGTTCCATCAAATTCTCTATTGTTTTGTAGAATATTGAATTATTCACTAATTTATAAAACTCTTTCTCAGCGTCAAACGTCACGGAAGCTCTCTGTCTCGTATTCAAATCAATATACCCCTTCAACCAGATGGACTGCGTGTAGGAAATAGCCCAAGTGATTCCAACTAGCTCCATTACAAACTGAGACACTGTTGGAGATTACAGTAATGAATAACATACCTCCGCTTATTTTTCACCGTTGTCATCAGTTTTGGGCTGGAGCCTCTTCGCTGAACTAATTGTTCCGCACATTGCGGCAAATCGGCCTGTACGTCATGCAAATTGATAGGGTATGTGAGTTCTGCCTCAGCCACATACCTCACATCAGAATCAGCCGCCAATCTCTTGATTCTTCCTCGTGATTCCTTGCATTCGTCTTCGGACACCTGTCGAAACTCGTCAATCGGCAGCGATTGTTGCATGACGTGCCCATATGAGTTATTCACATCGAAGTACCGGGTGATCAAAAAGTCAGTATAAATTTGAAAACTGAATAAATCACGAAATAATGTAGATAGAGTGGTACAAATTGACACACGTGCTTGGAATGACATGGGGTTTTATTAGAACCAAAAATATACAAAAGTTCAAGAAATGTCCGACAGATGGTGCTTCATCTGATCAGAATAGAAATAATTAGCATAACAAAGTAAGACAAAGCAAAGATGATGTTCTTTACAGGAAATGCTCAATATGTCCGCCATCATTCTTCAACAATAGCTGTAGTGGAGGAATAATGTTGTGAACGGCACTGTAAAGCATGTCCGGAGTTATGGTCAGGCATTGGCGTCGGATGTTGTCTTTCAGCATCCCTACAGATGTCGGTCGATCACGATACACTTGCGACTTCAGGTAACCCCAAAGCCAATAATCGCACGGACTGAGGTCTGGGGACCTGGGAGGCCAAGCTTGACGAAAGTGCCGGCTGAGCACACAATCATCACCAAACGACGCGCACAAGAGATCTTTCACGCGTCTAGCAACATGGGGTGGAGCGCCATCCTGCATTTTGGTTCTAATAAAACCCCATGCCATTCCAAGCATATGTGTCAATTTTTATCTCTCTATCTACATTATTACGTGGTTTATTAAGTTTTCAAATTTACACTGACTTTTTGATCACCCGGTATATGATGTAACTCGAATCAAGGGATGCATTGAAACTGTCACCCATCCGTGGATTATTTGGCCCGTGTCCATGGACTCACTGGCAAAGTCCTTCTTGGATCCCCCATTCAAATAAAAGAAACATGCTAGGATCGATCAATAATTCCATGCTGCACTTCGTTTTCTTGAGCATTGCGTCCCTAAACAACCCGGGCACCTTGTAATAAAGGGCGGGATCCAGAGAATATGTGGTCATGCACACACTCCGGAATTATTTGGAAACATCAGCATGCAAGTGCACGTCTGTGTCAATGTAGGGCTGTACGTACTCTCCTAAAGTGGAGATAATGAATTCCTGCCAGACATTTACGGCATGCTCACACGCTGCATCCGTTATGGCATAGACCGTGGGATTACTGGAGAATGGAATTACGTCGGGTAGTCTTGTTTCGTCGAGTCTTGCACAGTCTCCCGATACTCGTAAGGGAAACCTCCTTCCTAGTCGCAAGTTGGAACTTTTCCTTGTCAGGAAATGTAGCTCGAGTGACGTGCATAGCCTCCAGAGATGGAGTTTCAACGAGTTTCTGAAGTGATGTCTGTATAAACAATAGCGAATTAAGGAAGCGGAGCGCAATTCTTGGCGTCATTCGTTTGCAGAATGAGACGTATATCTCGACGGTCTCAGGCAGGACGCCCAGCCAAAATTATCCAAGTGTTCAACGAGGAAATGAGAATCATACCCGCTTACATTATGGAAGAAAATGGGTTTGTGCCTTGGTAACTGACACTTCACGTTGCATGTATTGTGAGCTGTGCCACGGAACTTCCCCGTAAGATCACAGTGATCCCTACGAGGAGTTTCTGCTTTCTAATCTAACGGCAACCCGCAAATATGACAGTCAACCGCGATTTTGTACAAATATTCATCCTTCTTCGATTTGGTTATGGGAGTATCGATGCCGTAAAGCTTGTCAACTTCCCATGAAAGTTTTTCGAGCTCAGTGTTCAGTCATACCGCACGATTATCCCCGACCTAAGATTTGTAGTGGCTAAGACTCGAATCATAGAACGATACAGTTTCGTACGCTGCGGTGTATGGTACGCGTTTTTCTGTGAAGGTAGTATGGGAGGCTGTGGGGTCATCTTCCCAGTGAGTAAGGGAGGAGGCGTTCAAAATTGACTTATGCTACAAACGGGCATCGCTCCTGATGGCGAGCATTTTTGAACTAGGAATTTCTTGACATCGGTAGGCATAATAACATTTACCGGATCCTTGGAAGCGCAATGGACTATGTGCGTTGCTAAAAGGTCTCTTCTCGAAAAGGCATTGAGGCACCTTAAGCAAATATACTTTTTACATTTGCGGTTACTCAGTTGAAAGAATAGGAGCCGGGACATGTCTTTGATACAAACACAATGATAGTTATCCTTCTTCTCATTGGATAATAGCATCATGTTTACATACCGCTTAAGCTTACTGGCAAATTCTGAGAAATATTTGTTTCCTGATCGTTGTGCTCATGGGACTTGCGTTTGTCCACACCATAAACATGTTTCAATATTCCAGTATCCTCAGCCTCGAATTTAGACATGTCCAGGAGTTTAACAGGGAACTCGATACCGTCTAAGTTGTAACACCTAAGAATGTGAAGGTATCTACCGTATCGATGTGTAAGCTGAGGATATATATATATATATATATATATATATATATATATATATATATATATAATGACTTTTGAACACTATTAAGGTAAATACATTGTTTATTCTCTATGAAAATCTTTCATTTGCTAACGATATGCCAATCAGTAGTTAGACTCTTTTATTTAGCTGGCTGTATTGGCGCTCGCTGTATTCCTGTAGCTCGAGTGACGAAGATTTTGGTGAGGTAAGTGATTCGTGATGGATAGGTTATTTTTAGTCAGGGCTATTATTTTGTAGGGATTATTAGAAGTCAGATTGCGTTGTGCTAAAATATTGTGAGTCAGTTTAGAAATGATCAGAGTAAATAAAGAGAAAACTGTCTGAATGCGTTCAATTTCACTCAGCTGTTTCAGTATCAAATAACGTAGAAGTTTACCAGCACAGTCTTTCTTTACAATCAAAGCGGAAGTTTCACACTTCGCCGCATTTAATGGCGGGATGCCGCAGATAATTAAAGACCTTGAGGAGCTAAGTTTCCAGAACAGGTAGGCACGCTTTGAGAAACACTACAGGGTCGCGGTATCCTCCTGCTGGATTCTCGATTCTAGTGAACGAGATTCTCTCCTCAAAGGCGCCTACAATCACTGAGTATTCTAATGGCATCATGACGTCACTGACGTGATGTCCGTTATTATCACTGATAGGAAGAGGGAGGGATCAGCGGCTAGCCACTGGCAGAGTGGCGGATGACGCTATCTGGACGGTTTTTATTCCACTAGCGATCTATCTGAGATCCACAGCCCTGCCCTATGTTTAAATATTACGCAATACAGTCGATGAAATATTATATGCAGTAGCCAATATTTTTCTTTTTTATCCAGAAGGGGGTGAGGAAACCGAAGCGGGAGTTGTGGAATCGAAGCAGTATGAATTTTCGTCTAACTCCACCAGTAGGACGCAAGGAAAAAAACACTATCCCACACAGACACACAAGAATATCGATTTAATTAATTAGTCAATCAATCTGATAGAGCGACTTTTTCATTTTAATAGTGGTTCCAGAGGGGGATGGGGAGAAAGCGATACTATACGTTAAGGGGAGGGGGAGGAGATGACGTGGAGAACCCATGACGTCATAAGGGGAGGACGTAATTAATTTATCAGTTCTTCAATAAAATTCTTCAGGGTATCAGACCGCATCGTCATAATTTAAAATGCGCCAACGTTTCGGCCAGCGTTGCAGCTAGCCTTCATCAGGGCCTTACGTTAACTGCTAAATGAACACACTTGGTTCCTTAAATAGCTGCACGAGAAAACCGTATCGTTACTTGATTGGCTGTAAAAGGAGGAGGAGGAAGGGTGAAAGGTATGCTTCATTGGTGTTTCCTTTATTATCTGTCATTGGCTGAAATAGCTGTTTTCTATTGGTCTTTATATTAATCCACCCCATTGGAGGAGACTGAAGAATAGCGAACAGGTGATGGCTGTGACGTCACACTGTTTCCATGCTGTCCAGAAGCCGGCTGCGGCGTGCCATTGCTTTGTGTGTTCGCGACCACTACTGCGGCTCTCCGCGTGTCTGCATGGGCCGCCACGGCTCTGCCGCCGCTCCGTAGCCCTGCTATTGCAGGCAGCCAAGACCTCGGAAGCTTGTACCCGTCCTCTCTATTCATGTTGGCGGGTCTTTTGGCTATTTCTATCGCCTCTCTAATCTTCCTTTTGAAAGTGAGAGGCCGTTTCGCCAGGACGCGGGCTTCTTGAAAAAATATTGGTTTCCCGCACTCGTCTCGGTGTTCCGCCACTGCTGACTTAGTGTGTTGTTTCAAGCGGATATATCTTTCATGTTCCGAGAGCCTGGTGCTAATCGGACGTCCACACGCACAACCAATTTCATACACGCCAGCTGTGTGTAGTTTGTCAACTGCATCCTTGGTAGAACCGAGCATGTCTGATATTTTGTTTCTGCTTCAGAAAATTGGTTTGATGTCGGCTTTTCATAGAATTTTGCCAATACGTTCGGTGACCCCTTGTACATATGGTAACACAGCAATGCTCTGTGCCTCCTTCTCCTCTTCCCTATTAGTCTTCTCCCTTGTCGACATGGTGCTGTCTATCATCTGCTTCCCATAGCCATTAGTTCCGAAGATGGACCTGAGGCGTTCAAGTTCTGTCTTCAGATGTTCTTCGTCGCTTATCCTGTACGCTCTCTTCGTTAACGTGTGCAGGGCGGACTTCTTCTGCGTGGGGTGATGGTGGGAGGAGGCGTGAAGGTACCTGTCCGTATTGGTTGGTTTCCTGTACACTTTGTGGCCAAGTTTACCATCAGATTTTCGATAAACTTCCACGTCGAGAAAAGGCAGCACCCCATTCTTCTCTGTTTCCATTGTAAACTGAATTTTCCTATGCTGTTGGTTAAGGTGCTTGTGGAAGTTCTGTAACTCCTCTTCTCCGTGGGGCCAGATGACGAAAGTATCATCGACATAGCGAAGCCAACAATTTGGACGTAATGGTGCGGACGGGAGGGCTGTTTCCTCAAATGCCTCCATGAAAATTTCTGCTGCGATAGGCGATAGGGGTGAGCCCATAGCTACACCGTCAGTTTGTTCATAAAATTGACCTCTCTACTTGAAATAGGTGGTCGTCAGACAGTGGCGCACAAGCTCACATATATCAGGTGCCACGCGTTCTTCTAGGATGTTCACAGTATCTGACACTGGGACATTCGTGAATAGGGATTTGACGTCGAAACTAACCATCAGATCTTGGTCCGTAACACGCATTTCCTTTAGGAGAGACACGAAGTGAGTGGAATCCTTAACGTAGGACTCGGTTTAATGCACTAGGTGTCGGAGCCTAGGTGCCAGTTCTTTCGCTATGTAGTAGGTCGGCGAATTTATACAGTTTACTATGGGCCTTAAGGGGAAGTCGGTTTTGTGTACCTTCGGTACACCATATATCCTTGGTGCCTGTGTCACTTGCGGGATGAATCTTCTGGCCTTGTCGAAGTTGATTCTAGAGTGCTTGAGCAGTGCCTGCGTCGTTTTGATTACCTTGGCCGTCGGATCTCCCTGAAGTTTCTTGTAGATAGGTTCTGCGAGAATATCTTCCATTCGTTTGTTGTAATCAGTTGTGTCTGAATAAAGCAAAGCCACCGAAAAAAACATCAACGCTGAGGAATACCATGCCATCAAGGAACTCAGGGACAACCCCCACTTAGTAGTGGTACATGCAGATAAGGGCAACGCCAATGTAGTCCAAGACAGTCGCGACACCTCGCCTTGATTTTGCTGCCTACCACGCCAGCAGCGCCCCAAGCGGCCATTAACTTAAACTGTGAGTTCGGCGTGATCGTGAAAGCGAGTAGTGGTTGTCTAGTTTGATTTTTACAATGGTTTTTACAAGCGGGAGCGTTTGTAGCGAAATAAATTGCAGCAGCAACAGTTAGGTTTCCTAAGGATCCTGAGATATATATACCATCATGTTACTAAACTGTATTGTCGAGATTCACTTGCAAACTACATGTGTGTATTTATTAATGTTACGTTTTAGGAGCAGAAAATGGCTAGTTAATAGCAGAAGAGAAGACCTTTTAAAAAAAGACGCAGTTTACCTGTATAACAAGATTAGGTTTTGTTCGCTACATTTCGAACAAAACCAGTTCATGAGTGCAGACAATAGTAAACTCGTGTAGATTGCAGTCCCCACACTATTTGACATTCCAAATAAGCCACCTCAACTGACGATGAAGAGGAAACTGCCACAAAGATTCTACAATCCATCTAAAGCTGTAAAACAGTCCCGTGACACAAAAGCAGCCAGTTCAACTCCTCATGTGTCAGTGCCAGATTCGTGCGAATCGTCAACACAGACCTGCTTTGACGATAAAGTGGTTAGCTTGAGTGCAGTTATTCGTGTCTTACAAAAGTGTGATGTTTGCTATGTATTTCATTCACTTCTGTTGTTAGTCACTTAATTTTCCTTGCTTTCTTCGTGAGATGACATTATTTTCTTAGCACTTTGTTCACTGACAGATTGTGTGAAAATTATTCAAATATTTGGTTTTGCGTGAAACGTAATGTAATCAGCTCATTATAATGTTTTCAACATATTTCTTGGCAGTTGCTTGTCCCACTTACAATAATATATAAAGATGAAGGTCGTACTTGTGGCAACAGGCGACAATGACAAACACAGTAGGCCTACAGAACGGTAAATGAGCTGTCGGTCACTTTTGTATGTAGAGGAACATGTTTGTGCTTCATACGTGTGAATCTGTGTTTATATTCTTTTGATATCGATGTGGTAAGCTGCAATTCTATGCAACATCATAAGGGTTTCTTCACGGGTTCTAGGCGCTCAGTCAGGAATCGCGCGACTGCTACGGTCGCAGGTTCGAATCCTGCCTCGAGCATGGATGTGTGTGATGTCCTTAGGTTAGTTAGGTTTAAGTAGTTCTAAGTTCTAGGGGACTGATGACCACAGATGTTAAGTCCCACAGTGCTCAGAGCCATTTGAACCATTTTCGTTTCTTCACGAATGTGTTGTAGCTTGCCACTCGATTCATGGTTTTTGTCCATACTTGCGCTTACTTTAGAATCACTTTTAGAAACATACATGCCTTCTTATACTACATAAACCCTTGGAGGCAAGAAAATAACTCAAATATTTTGTAAATTGACTAGGAAATTGATGCAAAACAAACATTATGCTTACGAAGCGTGTGACGTTCACCTTACTCGCCGCTTGGGGCGCTAGTATCGCTCCATCTGTCAAACGGTAACAACTTTTACAGCAGTGAAAGTCGCGACTGTTGCGTTAGACTGTGGTACTACGGAGATCTGCGTTGAAAACTAGTTCACACAACAAAACTGGGACTACAGTCTACGTCTTTCCCCCTCCCAAGTCGCCCCTCCTCTCTCTCCAGTTCCGCCCCCGCCTCTCCCCTCCCACTCTCGCTCGCACAATCAGAAGCTCCTTGGCGTATCTGGAAGACACAGCATCCCGCCGGCGCGACAACGGACACACGAAATGTATCGGCATCTGGTTATCGCCTTCCTGGTCCTCTTCTGCATCGCTCAGGTACCGCTTACCTTCCTTAGGGGCAGCTATTACTCTGAAAGTAATTGTAAGCTAAACATTAATCATACATATTATTTCTCGAGTCAACATTCCGTTTTCTCACACGTACTAACCCCGCAGGGATAATCGAGATATCGCTAGAAAGGTTTTTTAATCGGCTTCTGACATTGCACATAGATGTGCGATAAAACTTGTTATTTGTGAAAATTTTTAACATAAAAAAGACTTTAACTATCATAAGCAAAAGGGCATTTTGGATTCCCAGTTTCATTCTATGTTTTACGAAGCTAACTTATTAATCGCGAATAAGAAACTCCCTTTTCATATTATCTTATCACAAATGCCGTTTTATTCGTTTTGAAGTACTTATTAACGAGCTAATTAGTATACGACATTGTCAAAGATAATAACCGTGACCACTTTGGTAGTACATTATCTCTGATCGTCGCACAAATCGATTTTGTAAAACGACTACACTTTCCGAAACGACAACCATGTTTGTCACTGTCGCCTTGAATTGTGATTTACCTGTTGCTACTATAGCCTAACGTGCTTAATGTAACTGAAAATGTTTGTAGAGTTAAACGTACAGGTTGTGTGGTTCTACTAACAGTCCCTGATCTATGCCCATTGTACAAGCCGGGACAAACATTCCGAATGCAAAACACGTTTTTGGACACTTGTCAACATGTTGCGGAAACACTGTTTTACGCTGTTTATCACTCTCTCAAATGCCAATCAACGTCAAGTTTCACTTGTAACATCACATACTTCATTCTGCAGTGCCTATACTGTATATTGTTGTGTATGTGGATACAAGGATGTACCACAAATACATGATTATTATTTCACTGTCATTATTTAAAACTATAAAACTGCGAATGTTTCACGCGGGTCTCTTGATTTTTAATTATTCACGTGCATATAGGCACCAAAGCTGTGATATTTTTATTGCTACTGCCAATCAACGCAGTGTCACAAAAGAAAAATACGTTGGCTACGAGCTTTAAAGTACACTGCCTATTACAATGACGTCAGTAAATTTGCCTACAGCGATGCGAAGAGTAGTAGTAACGAAAGTATTACAAGAGGACGCGTAAAATTGCACTGGTGGAAGAGCCATGACAAACAAATTGGCACATGTGTTGCATGTATCACAAGTGGCAGAAAGAAATGGAAGTTGTCCGCCAAAGATTTCTGAGATGGCTAAAAGAAGAGGTTAACGCCAAGGCCGTGGAGTCATGAATCTGCGCTAGCGAACTCGTTTAGCGTTGTAAAATGTTCCTTTGTTTGTTTGCTTTGTGTGAAACTGTCTCCTATTCATTGGCATACGTCTGAATTTTGGCATCACCTCAATGCGTTCTCTTTTCTGATCCTGAAAGGGCTTTCGCTCATCAGAATGAAATCTAGTTTACCATTTTCTGCGCAATTATAATGATAATGACAATGTTGCTTACATCGTTGGAAGAATTAACCTCTACAAGATATTTTCCACGACTGCTAGAGACTGAACCAATTGATTAGGTAGGTGCCGTCGAGTTCAAAGCATAAAAAATTTGGAATAAGACAGTTATCAAGCGAACAGCCCTACTTTTTATATTTGTCATCACCAACATTGTCATCCACGTCTTCGACATCACTCTCATGTTCATAATATTCATTTTTTCTTCCTGCTCCTCACCTGCTACCTCAGCTTAGCCTCACCTTCGTCCTCCTCCTCATCAACCGCACTTCAGCTTCTCTTTCAGCTTTATCATCATCTTCATCCTCTGTATCTTCACCTAATCTTCATGATCACTATCATCATTATCATAGTATAGCTTAGCCCTGAAAACCTAATTTAGCTAAACAAAAGAACTGCAGGCAATTTTTACACTCTCCTTTGTTTCTTTTGCTCTCCAGCCAAAGTTCGTCTTGAACTGCCCTGTTGTTGTTGTTGTGGTCTTCAGTCCTGAGACTAGTTTGATGCAGCTCTCCATGCTACTCTATCCTGTGCAAGCTTCTTCATCTCCCAGTACCTACTGCAACCTACATCCTTTTGAATCTGCTTAGTGTATTCATCTCTTGGTCTCCCTCTACGATTTTTACCCTCCACGCTACCCTCAAATACTGAATTGGTAATCCCTCGACGCCTCAGAACATTTCCTACCAACCGATCCCTTCTCATAGTCAAGCTGTGCCACAAACTTCTCTTCTCCACAATTCTATTCCGTACCTTCTCATTAGTTATGTGACGTACCCATCTAATCTTCAGCATTCTTCTGTAGCACCACGTTTCGAAAGCTTCTATTCTCTTTTTGTCTAAACTATTTATCGTCCATGTTTCACTTCCATACATGGCTACACCCCATACAAATACTTTCAGAAACGACTTCCTGACACTTACATCTATACTCGATGTTAACAAATTTCTCGTCTTCAGAAACGCTTTCCTTGCCATTGCCAGTCTACATTTTATATCCTCTCTACTTCCACCATCATCAGTTATTTTGCTCCCCAAATAGCAAAACTCCTTTACTACATTACGTGTCTCATTTCCTAATCTAATTCCCGCAGCATCACCCGACTTAATTCGACTACATTCCATTATCCTCGTTTTGCTTTTGTTGATGTTCATCTTATATTCTCCTTTCAAGACACTGTTCATTCCGTTCAACTGATCTTCCAAGTCCTTTGCTGTCTCTGACAGAATTACAATGTCATCGGCGAACCTCAAAGTTTTTATTTCTTCTCTATGGATTTTGATACCTATTCCGAATTTTTCTTTTGTTTCCTTTACTGCTTGCTCAATATACAGATTGAATAACATCGGGGAGCGGCTACAACCTTGTCTCACACCCTTCCCAACCATTGCTTCCCTTTCATGTTCCTCGACTCTTATAACTGCCATCTTGTTTTTGTACAAATTGCAAATAGCCTTTCGCTCTGTTTATTTTACCCCTGCCACCTTTAGAATTTGAAAGAGATTATTCCAATCAACATTGTCAAAAGCTTTCTCTAAGTCTACAAATGCTAGAAACGTAGGTTTGCCTTTCCTTAATCTTTCTTCTAAGATAAGTCGTAGGGTCAGTATTGCCTCACGTGTTCCAACATTTCTACGGAATCCAAACTGATCTTCCGCGAGGTCGGCTCCTACCAGTTTTTCCATTGGTCTGTAAAGAATTCGCGTTAGTACCTTGCAGCTGTGACTTATTAAACTGACAGTTCGGTAATTTTCACACCTGTCAACACGTGCTTTCTTTGGGATTGGAATTATTATATTCTTCTTGAAGTCTGAGAGTATTTCGCCTGTCTCGTACATCTTGCTCACCAGATGGTAGTGTTTTGTCAGGACTGGCTCTCCCAAGGCTGTCAGTAATTCTGCCTACAGGAAAATTAAAAAGAACCACTTCCATGAATATCGAGAGCTCAGATGGAAACCCGGTTCTAAGCAATGAAGGGAAAGCAGAAAGGTGGAAGGAGTATATAGAGAGTCTATACAAGGGCTATGTACTTCAGGACAGTATTATGGAAATGGAAGAGGATGTAGATGGAAGAATTTGACAGAGCACTGAAAGACCTGAACTGCCCTGTGGGAGCATAAAAGTTCGTCAGCCGGTTCTATAGGTTCATTGTTAAATTTTGCAACTGTTGTTTCTATACATAGGTTATTTGTGATTTCAATGGCACGATAATAGATTTTCAAGTCACTCACAGCTTTGTTCCGATTCCCGGCTTAAGCAATCAAGTAGTGCTTATTAGAAGCACTGCAACCACCTATAAAGAGCAGGTTACAAACTACTGGTCTGCTTTTGTTTTACTTACAAACCGATCCTTGTAGTGCCTATTCACGTGAATAAATCAGTGTGTAATAAGAATTCATAATTTGTTTGAGATGAGTCTCGATTTTTGTTATAGACTCTAGTGTTTGGGGATAATTTTAATTATGAAAGGAGCTGGTCATTAATATTTCAGCCTTTCGTCGTCTCTCTCCGAAAGAGAGAGATCTTTAAAAATAGTCCATGAAGTCCTAGACAAAGAGTCACTGACCACACATGTGAAGAAGCTAACAAAGCTTCGAAAATTTGCGAGGAGTTATACTAGAGTTGTCTGCTCATGAAACAAAAGTGCGGATTACTAAATCATTACATTACCAAGTATGTTACTTGTGCATGTGTCGTGGGTGTCTTCAAATTCTGTATTTGGAACTAGCTTGCCACCATATCTTAGAAATTCATCATTGGAGACAGTTTTCACTTCTACGTGATCAGTGGAGACTCAGACACTTACTAATATATTAAAACGTCAGGAATAGTTTATATAACGGATACATACTTTCTTATTTAAAGGTACCGTAGCACCTCTGTTACCGTATCGTTTCCGGATAATTTACTGTCGGAAATAATAACAGGAACTAAGCAATTTGATATTTCTTTAATGCACCGGTTCCTTGAACCAGCATATTTTCCTGAATCTGCTCAGTAGGGCTCGTGATGTCGAAAGTCATTTTGCATTGCATTGGTTCATGCGTCAACATGTTGCGGAAACACGGTTTTAAGCCTTTTATCACGCTCGAAAATGCCAATCAATGTCAAGTTTCACTTATAACATCACATACCTCATTCTGCACCACCTATACTGTATGTTGTTGTCCATGCACCGTGCGAGGACAGCTTTAGAGATACCACTTTGCACGTTTTCCCATCCTCTCCAGTACACATCGAGAGTACAGCGTTCCGTCGAGTCCAGAAAATTCTTCAGCCCTCTACTGATACCTTGCTACTGCAAAACTATAATGTAATTTTGCAGTAAAATAACGCCTGTTGTCAAATCTTTTGAAACTATTCGTAACAGCTGGAGAAATTAAAATGCTGCTCTGACTTCCAGTCATCACATAAGTACACTGAACAAAGTAGTGATCAACTGGTGTCAAAGACAGTTGAAACTTTACGGGGATTGGCGCAGATAGAATGTGGAGCAACTGCTGTACGGAGACTAGATTAGTGTTAGCAGTGTCCACACAGGTGCAACAGCGCTCTGACCGCCCCGTTCAAAAAGTAAAATAAACTACTGGCCATTAAAATTGCTACACCAACAAGAAATGCAGATGATAAACGGGTATTAATTGCACAAATATATTATACTAGAACTGACATGTCATTACATTTTCACGCAATTTGGGTGCATAGATCCTGAGAATTCAGTACCCACAACAACCACCTCTGGCCGTAACAACGGCCTTGATACGCCTGGGCATTGAGTCAAACAGAGCTTCGATGGCGTGTACAGGTACAGCTGTCCATGCAGCTTCAACATGATACCAGAGTTCATCAAGAGTTGTGACTGGCGTATTGTAACGAGCCAGTTGCTCGACTACTATTGACCAGACGTTTTCAGTTGGTGAGAGATCTGGAGAATGTGCTGGCCAGAGCAGCAGTCGAATATTTTCTGTATCCAGAAAGGCCCGTACAGGACCTGCAACACTCGGTCGTGCATTATCCTGCTGAAATGTAGCGTTTTGCAGGGATCGAATGAAGGGTAGAGCCACGGGTCGTAACTCATCTGAAATGTAACGTCCAATTTTCAAAGTGCCGTCAATGCGACCAAGAGGTGACCGAGACGTGTAACCAATGGCATCCCATACCATCACACCGGCTGATACGCCAGTATGGCGATGACGAATACACGCTTCCAATGTCGCCATTCGTACACCCAGGTTCGTTGTTGAGTACGCCATCGCAGGCGCTCCTGTCTGTGATGCAGCGTCAAGGGTAACCGCAGCCATGGTCTCCGAGCTGATACTCCATGCTGCTGCAAACTTCGTCGAACTGTTCGTGCAGATGGTTGTTGTCTTTCAAACGTCCCCATCTGTTGACTCAGGGATCGAAACGTGGCTGCACGATCCGTTACAGCCATGCGGGCAAGATGCCTGTCATCTCGACTGCTAGTGATGCGAGGCCGTTGGGATCCAGCACGGCGTTCCGTATTACCCTCCTGAACCCACCGATTCCATATTCTGCTAACAGTCATTGGATCTCGACCAACGCGAGCAGCAACGTCGCAATACGATAAATCGCAATCGCGATAGGCTACAATCCGACCTTTATCAAAGTCGGAAACATGATGGTATGGATTTCTCCTCCTTACACGAGGCATCACAACAACGTTTCACCAGTCAACGCCGGTCAACTGCTGTTTGTGTATAAGAAATCGGATGGAAACGTTCCTCATGCCAGCACGTTGTAGGTGAAGCCACCGGCGCCAACCTTGTGTGAATGCTCCGAAAACCTAACCATTTGCATACCACAGCATCTTCTTCCTGTCGGTTGATTTTCGCGTATGTATCACGTCATCTTCGTGGTGTAGAAATTTTAATGGCCAGTAGTGTATGAAGGGTGTGTAACGTACGGGGGAACAGGAGTAATAGTACTTTTTGCCAACTGTGTACCTGTGAAGTAAATGGCTACACTTAATATAATTTATGTTCACGACATTTGACAGACACAAGAGTCTACATGGGACACGTGTCTGAACTGAGCCCCAATGACGATCATGGCAGGAAGAGACGGCATGGTAGATGCTCTGGTTGTGGCTAAAAATGAATTGATTAATGATACAAGAAATGCAGCAGTACGTCAATTCTGATGCCAATCATTGCCGATCTGGTTCAGAATGGACATTCTTGGATAGGTGGGGAGGGGGAGGGGGGGAGAAGGAATGGACAGCATCGAATGAACAAATGGAGAACGCAACTTTGTCTGCCCACGACGTTTCTCATCCTAACTGGCAACAACAGTGGAGCGTGTAGCACTGGGATCCCATTATCCGTTGGGCTGAATGACTTTGTGACTTCATACTAAAAAGTGCAGTTTCAGACTCAGAATATTTTTAAAGGAGGAGCTAGAGGCTGGGTGATATTGTAGAAATTTTCTATTATTCATAAATGGAATGCTGCGAATATGTTTTTGTTGGGATCTGCAGCCCAAAACGAAACTGACGTACCATTCCCAATACCCGCCCCTTCGCGCACATACTTGTTTCCGGCACGAAAGTAATGATTACTTCTGAGTCTGGATGTGTCCTGTCAACCGATGCCTTCTTTTAGTTAAGTTGTGCCACAAATTTCTTTTCTCCCCATATGAATACTATTCAGAACTGCCTTATTAGCTCCTCGATCAAAATTTAATCGTTCTTCTGCAGCATCACATTTCAAAACTATCTATTCTCTTCATGAATGAAATGTTTATTGACCACGTTTCACTTCACTTCATACACATACGTTTAGAAAAGACTTCCTAGCACTTAAATTTATATTCGATGTTAACAGTTTCGTCATTTTGAGTCATTCTTTTCTTGCTGCTGCAGGTCTGCGTTCTATATCCTCTCTACTTCGGTCGTCGTCAGTTGTTTTTCTGCCCAAATAACAACACTCATCGACTGCTTTTAGTGTTTCTTTTCCTAATGTAATTCTATCAGCACCACTCGATTTAATTCCACTACATTCCATTACCCTTGTCTTACTTTTGCTGACAATGAATCTTATAGACTATTTTAAAATCACTGCCCATTCCGTTCCACTGATCTTCAAATCGTTTGACGTGTCTCAAAGAATTAGGTACAATGTTACTGACTGACCGAAAAATTTTTATTCCTTCTCCCTAAACTTTAACTCCCTTGCCAACTTTCTCCTTTGTTTTCTTTACTGCTTACTCAACGTGCAGGTTAAGTAATATCGGCCACCGACTACAACACTGTCTCACTCCCTTCTTAAATAAGACTTTCGTTTCACGTCCTTCGACTCTTACTACTGCAGTCTGGTTTCTGTACAAGCTGTAGATAAATTTTCTTACCCTGTATTTTATCCTTGATTCCTTCAGAATAATTCCCTGCTACTTTCGAAACAACTCTGAATAAATGACCTCTCGTTATCTAACGTCGGAAGCTCCATGGAAAAGTTGTGTACAGAGAAGAAATAACCCTAGAAAAATGTGGCGAACTGCATGAAGACCCGCAGAGATTCAATGCCCGATGCAGAGACTCTCAAGTAACCCTCAAAGTAAAGAAATATAACTTATTGTATATAACTATTTGTAAAGATTCATTATTCTTTAATTATTGTTTATTTCCGCGATTGAAGAAAAATCACGGGGAAGCGGGTTGAGACGCGGTGGTTTTCATTTCAGAACATATTCGTTACATTCCAGCTGCAGTATTTCTCAATGACTTCCGCTTATATCATTTCATGTCATTGTATCTTCATTGAGTTCACATGGGCTATCATTTCGAGGAGTTAAATTGAATGCGCTAAGAGCCCCTTCTTCCAAGACAGCAATTCTTCCTCCCTTGGAGCTGATAGGGTGACAGATAGGCACGGTGAAGTATCAAGTGTGCTGCAGTTATTCCTGTGAATCGATGAATAGTCAAAAACTCTATCTGATGACTGTTATGTGGATTGATCACGAAGTCTCAGTCATAAGTAAGACAGGTGGCAGGCTTTCTTCTGTTCATTGGCAGGCTGTTGTGAAGGCGTAATCAGACCGTAAAGAAGAGTGATTAAAAAACACTCGTGTGACCTATTCTAATATAACTACGTAGGCTTCCGCGGCCGGAGTCAGTTGACATAGTTTCCTGTGTGTGGTACGGCGTCTTAATGTAAACGCTATACTGGGGAAATCAACGTATCGGTCACGGTTGCAGTCGACTTCTGCTAGTCAGTAGAATGCCACTGTAATCGTGGACGTAACGTTCGTTTCTCCAATACAGTTCTTTACGTTATGACGCAGTACCACACTATTGTAAAATGTTTCACCAAGTGCGACATGGTTGCGTATAAAAACAGTGATCCAATACCGTCAAAATGTTTTTTATTCCAGTCTTTGATCACAATATGAATTCTTTACACTATGACCGGTTTCAGTCCTTAATGACCATCCTCAGATCTTATTTTTACACCATGTCCTAAAGTGATAAGGCCATAATGGCATCGTCAAAACATACAAAAATAATCAGCATTCAAATTCTAAAGGTGGCAGGGATAAAATACAGGGATCGAAAGGCTATTTACAATTTGTGCAGAAACAAGATGGCAGTTATAAGAGTCGAGGGGTACGAAAGGAAAGCAGTGGTTGGGAAGGGAGTGAGACAGGGTTGTAGCCTCTCCCCAATGTTATTCAATCCGTATATTGAGCAAGCAGTAAAAGAAACAAAAGAAAAATTCGGAGTAGGTATTAAAATCCATGGAGAAGAAATAAAAACTTTGAGGTTTGCCGATGACATTGTAATTCTGTCAGAGACAGCAAAGGACTTGGAAGAGCAGTTGAACGGAATCGACAGTGTCTTGAAAGGAGGATATAAGATGAACAACAACAAAAGCAAAACGAGGATAATGAAATGTTGTCGAATTAAGTCGGGTGATGCTGAGGGAATTAGATTAGGAAATGAGACACTTAAAGTAGTAAAGGAGTTTTGCTATTTGGGGAGCAAAATAACTGATGATGGTCGAAGTAGAGAGGATATAAAATGTAGACTGGCAATGGCAAGGAAAGGTTTCTGAAGAAGAGAAATTTGTTAACATCGAGTATAGATTTAAGTGTCAGGAAGTCGTTTCTGAAAGTATCTGTATGGAGTGTAGCCATGTATGGAAGTGAAACATGGACGATAACTAGTTTGGAAAAGAAGAGAATAGAAGCTTTCGAAATGTGGTGCTACAGAAGAATGCTTAAGATTAGATGGGTAGATCATATAACTAATGAGGAGGTATTGAATCGGATTGGGGAGAAGAGAAGTTTGTGGCACAACTTGACTAGAAGAAGGGATCGGTTGGTAGGACATGTTCTGAGGCATCAAGGGATCACTAGTTTAGTATTGGAGGGCAGCGTGGAGGGTAAAAATCGTAGAGGGAGACCAAGAGATGAATACACTAAGCAGATTCAGAAGAATGCAGGTTGAAGTACTGGGAGACGAAGAAGCTTGCACAGGATAGGGTAGCATGGAGAGCTGCATCAAACTAGTCTCAGGACTGAAGACCACAACAACAACAACAGCATAGCATCGTCATATAGATCTAAAATAAGGTGTAGAATAGGCCACACCGTCCACACAGTCATTATTGCAATAATGACTGTGTGGACGATGCGGCCTATTCTACACCTTATTTTAGATCTATATGACGATGCTATGCTGATTATATGTTTTGACGATGCCATTATGGCCTTATCACTTTACGACATGGTGTAGAAAAAAGATCTGAGGATGGTCATTATGGACTGAAACCGGTCATCGTCTAAAGAATGCATATTGTGATCAAAGACTGGAATAAAAAACATTTTGATTGTAAAATGTTGCTCAAGTGTGTGAGACCCTACCAAATACAATCAGTAGGTGGTACGAACTTATACATAGAACTAGAGTCCGAATGGTTACAGGTTTGTTTGACCTATAAATGGGTGATATCGAAATGCTGAAAAACCGGAACTGAATGAGACCAGAAGATATATCCATGTTCAGAAGAAACAGAATACCTTGAAAGAACTTACCCCCCTTCTAACAGCCGTGTGCCGCAAGTCTCTAGAGGGAGGAGGAGGAGATGAGTGTTTAACATCCCGTCGACAACGAGGTCATTAGAGACGGAGCGCAAGCTCGGGTGAGGGAAGGATGGGGAAGGAAATCGGCCGTGTCCTTTCAAAGGAACCATCCCGGCATTTGCCTGAAGCGATTTAGGGAAATCACGGAAAACCTAAATCAGGATGGTCGGAGACGGGATTGAACCGTCGTCCTCCCGAATGCGAGTCCAGTGTGCTAACCACTGCGCAACCTCGCTCGGTCAAGTCTCTAGAGGAACGGAAGGTTCCAAATGATTGGAAAAGAGCACAGGTAGTCCTAGTCTTCAAGAAGGGTCGTCGAGCATATGCGGAAAACTATAGACCTATGTTTCTGACGTCGATCTGTTGTAGAGTTTTAGAACACGTCTTTTGCTCACGTATCATGTCGTTTCTGCAAACCCAGAATCTAATATGTAGGAATCAACATGGATTCCGGAAACAGCGATCGTGTGCGACCCAACTCGCTTTATTTGTTCATGAGACCCAGAAAATATTAGATACAGGCTCACAGGTAGATGCTATTTTCCGTGACTTCCGGAAGGCGTTCGATACAGTTTCGCACTGTCACCTGATAAACAAAGTAAGAGCCTACGGAATATCAGACCAGCTGTGTGGCTGGATTGAAGAGTTTTTAGCAAACAGAACACAGCATGTTGTTCTCAATGGAGAGACGTCTACAGACGTTAAAGTAACCACATGGGAGTGTGATGGGACCATTGCTTTTCGCAATATATATAAATGATCTAGTAGATAGTGTCGGAAGTTCCATGCGGATTGTCGCGGATGATGCTGTAGTATACAGAAAAGTAGCAGCATTAGAAAATTGTAGCGAAATGCAGGAAGATCTGCAGCGGATAAGCACTTGGTGCAGGGAGTGGCAACTGACCCCTAACATAGACAAATGTAATGTATTGCGAATCCATAGAAAGAAGGATCCTTTATTGTATGATTATATGACAGCGGAACAAACACTGGTAGCAGTTACTTCTGTAAAATATCTGGGAGTATGCGTGCGGAACGATTTCAAGTGGGATGATCATATAACATTAATTGTTGGTAAGGCGGGTACCAGGTTGAGATTCATTGGGAGAGTCATTAGAAAATGTAGTCCATCAACAAAGGAGGTGGCTTACAAAACACTCGTTCGACCTATACTTGAGTATTGCTCATCAGTGTGGGATCCGTATCAGGTCGGGTTGACGGAGGAGATAGAGAAGATCCAAAGAAGAGCGGCGCTTTTCGTCACAGGGTTATTTGGTAATCGTGATAGCGTTACGGAGATGTTTAGCAACTCAAGTGGCAGACTCTGCAAGAGAGGCGCTTTGCATCGCGGTGTAGCCTGCTGTCCAGGTTTCGAGAGAGTGCGTTTCTGGATGAGGTATCGAATATATCGCTTCCCCCTACTTATACCTCCCGAGGAGATCACGAATGTAGAATTAGAGATTCGAGCGCGCACGGTGCTTTCCGGCAGTCGTTCTTCCCACGAACCATACGCGACTGGAACAGGAAAGGGAGGTAATGACAGTGGCACGTAAAGTGCCCTCCGCCACACACCGTTGGGTGACTTGCGGAGTATAAATGTAGATGTAGATGTAGAACGTGTACATTAGCATGCTCTGCAGAAATGATAAGCATTTCAGCCATTTCGGTTCAGCATGTGTCTTGTTGCCTAGTAAACACAGGGTGCGCCAGGGGCCTCGATAACTTGTTCCATGCGTGATGACATTGACGCGTATCAGGTGCGAAGGGCGTCATGTGGTATAGCCATCCATGCCGCATTCACCTGGTTCCAAAGTTCGCCTGTGGTGGTCGGCATTGGGTCACAACGCAACACCCGTCGTTTCACCATATCCCACATATTTTCGATTGGCGACAAGTCTTGTACTCTGGAGGGCCAGGGAAATATTCTGCGACACCAAGAAGGCACGTGTTCGTACAGCAACTTGTGGTCGTGCACTGGTTTGCTGAAAAATGGCGTCTGCGGTGTTGTGCAGAAAGGCTGTGGCTATGGGTCACAGAATGTCATTTACTTAGGTCACGCTGGTCACAGTGCCTTGGATACGCACCAACTGTGTCATTGTGCCGAATAGCACCCCAAACCATAAGGCCTCGAGTTGTTGCTTATGTCTTGTGCGAATGCAGTCTGTGGCTAATCAAAATACGGCCATCATTTTCAAACAAACAGAACCTAGATTCGTCAGAAAACGCTATCTGAAGCCATTTCTATTCACAGCAACGTCTTAACATACACCATTGCCGTCTAGCATGTTTCCGCACATTCGTCAAAGGTAGGCGGGGAACTGGACGACTCATACGTAACCCGTGCCTTAATAAACGACGACGGACTGTTACCCCCTGACAGTGTAGGATGTGTAGCAATGTTCCATTGATGCACCAGAGCCGAGGACGACGCAGATCCCTTCTGCAATGCCACTAGGATGAGAGGTATCGATCTTCTCGGAGGGTGGTCTAGATGGTGCAATCTGACCCATCTCGTCGTGTACTACGGTCTTCCGTGAACCACTCTGCACACACCCATTGCACTGCCGAAACACTTGATCCCAAACAAGCAGCAATTTCCCGGGTGGATGCATCATATTCTCTCATACCCATAATGCGCCCTGTTTCAAACTCAGTGATTTGACGTTACGGTTCGCGCATACGTCTGCGAAGTATGCTGCACGTCTGCTCAAGCCACGCCGATCCATTTACTTCGGTTTATAGCGACAATGAGAGCCTCAGACACATTTTATCGGCAGATGGTGTTGCGCGGCCACATCGATGTTGAACCAGCGGGCCGACATGATTCAAATGGTAATCATTTATGCAGAACATAATAATGTACACGTCCTGTAGGTCTTACATTTGACAGGAAACTTTGCTGGTCCCCACATGTGTCTTACTTGGCTGCTCGTTGTCCCGTTCCCTAAATGTCCTCCGTGTTCTCAGCGGTACGTCATGGGGAGCAGATCGAATGGTCCTGCTTCGCTTATATCGGCCCATTGTCCGATCAAAGCTGGATTATGGGAGCTTTGTCTGCTCTTCTGCCCGGCCGTCCATCTTACGCCGTCTAAACTCTATCCACCATCGGGGATTACGTCTGGCGACTGGAGCATTCTACACCAGCCCTGTTGAGAGTCTATGTGCCGAAGCTGCCAAATTACCCCTAAACTACCGGCGCGATATGTTGCTTTGTCGGTACGCCTGCCGACTGATGTCAATGCCCGACCACCCGTCATATTTCTCCTTCTTTGACGGCCCTCTCGACCGCCAATACGGGCTGTATGTCTCTGCCCTGTTACCTCCTGGAGTTCGATTTCGTCGCCTACTTCAGCAACTTGATTTTACCCTCCCTACGACTTTTCGAGTGGGTGAGAGCCCGACGCCACCTTGGCTCCAGGCTCAGGTTCGCGTTCACCTTGAACTCAGCTCGCTCCCAAAGGAGAGGACCGCGGATTCGATATACCGGTCGGGGTTTGTCGCACTACGTTCGAGGCTCGCTAATAACGTCTTTATTTACACAGATGGCTCCAAGACTACTGCTGGCGTCGGATGTGCCTTTGTCGTTGGAGATGATACCTTTCAATACCGGCTCCTTGACCAATGTTCAAGCTTTACAGCTGAGCTCTTTGCTCTCTATCAGGCTGTTCAGTATATCTGCCTCCATCATCATTCTCCCTATGCCATCTGCTCTGATTTTTTGAGCGCCATTCAGAGTCTCCGTGACCCATATTCGGACCACCCTCTCGTGCAACGAATTCAACGGTCCCTTCAGTCGCTAGCTGATAACGGGGCTCGTGTCCCTTTTTTGTGGATTCCTGGACACGTTGGTATGCCTGGGAACGAAGCTGCTGATGCTGCAGCCAAGGATGCTGTCCTCCTGCCTCGGACAGCTTCCTTTTGTGTCCCATCAACTGACGTTAGTGGGGTTCTTTGTCGGCGCGTTTCATCATTGTGGCATGAGGCTTGGTCCTCTCTCCATGAAAATAAGCTTAGGGCCATCAAACCGATCCCGACGGCTTGGACGACCTCCTCACGCCCTTCCCAGCGAGAGGAGGTCATTTTGGCCAGGTTGCGGATTGGGCACTGCCGATTTAGCCACCGCTACCTGTTGTCCGGTGACCCCGCCCCGCAGTGCCCCTGTGGTCATCCATTGGCGGTGCGCCATGTTTTATTGTCCTGTCCCCGTTTTATTCACTCTCGTGTTGTCCTATGTTTGCCGTCTACCTTACAGGAACTTTTAGCTGATGACGCTCGAGCAGCTGCTCGTGTCCTTCGTTTTATTACACTGACGGACTTGTCCACAAAGATCTAACTCTTTTTAGTTTCTCTGCGTCTTTGTAAGTACTTTCTGATGTTGCCCCCTTGCGTTTTTCTACGCTATTAGTGCACTAACGTTTGTGGCTGGGCGATAATGACCTTAGTAGTTGAGCGCCATAAAAAAAATCGTTCAAGGTGTTCTGTTTTTTCTGAATATAAATGATGACTAACTGAAAACCTCAGCTGCTGATAGGTGTTGTTGATATACCTCGATGTGGACAGCTGAAAATGTGTGCCCCGACCGGTACTCGAACCTGGGATCTCCTGCTTACATGGCAGACGTTCTATCCATCTGAGCCACCGAGGACACAGACGAACAGCGCGACTGCAGGGACTTATCAATTGCACGCTTCCCGTGAGACACTCATTCCCAACTGTCCACAATTCTACATATGTAATGTACCTTATAGACATTTGCCCAACCACTCATTACTCGCGCATGCTTTGGCGATTCCCGTAAGAGTCTGGGCAACCTGTGCGCGTTCGCACAGACGAAGGTCAATGGCTGGGTAGCCTTTAACTATATATACGAAGACAGTAACTTGTTCTCGAAAGAACAGTTACTCTTGATGACCGTGCAGCTTTTCCCTGCAATAAATGATGACTAACTGAAAACCTCAAAAGCTGATAGGTGTTGTTGATATACATCGATGTGGACAGCGGAAAATGTGTGCCCCGACCGGTACTCGAACCCGGGATCTCCTGCTTACATGGCAGACGCTCTATCCATCTGAGGGATAAGTCCCTGCAGTCGCGCTATTCGTCTGTGTCTTCGGTAGCTCAGAAGGATAGAGCGTCTGCCGTGTAAGCAGGAGATCCCGGGTTCGAGTCCCGGTCGGCCCACAGATTTTCAGGTGTTCACATCGAGGTATATCAACAACACCTATCAGCAGCTGAGGTTTTCAGTTAGTCATCATTTACTCCAGGGAAAAGCTGCACGGTCATCAACAGTAACTGTTCTTTCGAGAACAAGTTACTGTATTCGTATATATTTACTGAATATGTCTGTAGACGCCAGCTATTCCTCGAAAATTACGTTCAGCGTTTCAAGGTTCCGTGTTACGTAAGATTTGTAGGAATATTCTACAGCCTCAATGTATCACTGCTGCAACGACCACGAAGCCAGGATGAGACTAACACGAGCACACCAAAAGGCATTTAAACGGTCATTCTAACAGCGCTGCAAATGCGAATCGGGTGGGAACCACCCTCTGCCATGAACTTCACAGTGATTTATAGAGTTCGGGTATAGATGATCATGCAGTGGTAATGGAATTTACATAAGACGTGTGAGTACCAGAAAACTGATGTTATTCTTGCTCATAATGAATAGTCAGTTTCTACATCTACATCTACCTTTATACTCCGCAAACCACCCAACGGTGTGTGGCGGAGGGCACTTTACGTGCCACTGTCATTACCTCCCTTTCCTGTTCTAGTCGTGTATGGTTCGCGGGAAGAACGACTGCCGGAAAGTCTCCGTGCGCGCTCGAATCTCTAATTTTACAATCGTTATCTCCTAGGCAGGCATAAGTAGGGGGAAGCAATATATTCGATACCTCATCCAGAAACGCACTCTCTCGAAACCTGGACAGCAAGCTACACCGCGATGCAAAGCGCCTCTCTTGCAGAGTCTGCCACTTGAGTCTGCTAAACATCTCCGTAACGCTATCACGATTACCAAATAAAACTGTGACGAAACGTGCCGCTCTTCTTTGGATCTTCTCTATTTCCTCTGTCAACCCGACCTGGTACGAATCCCACACTGATGAGCAATACTCAAGCATAGGTCGAACGAGTGTTTTGTAAGCCACCTCCTTTGTTGATGGACTACATTTTCTAAGGACTCTCCCAATGAATCTCAACCTGGCACCCGCGTTACTAACAATTACTGTTATATGATCATTCCACTTCAAATCGTTCCGCACGCATACTCCCAGATATTTTACAGAAGTAACTGCTACCAGTGTTTGTTCTGCTATCATGTAATCATAAAATAAAGGATCCTTCTTTCTCTGTATTCGCAATACATTACATTTGTCTATGTCAAGGGTCAGTTGCCACTCCTTGCACCAAGTGCCTATCCGCTGCAAATCTTCCTGTATTTCGCTGCAATTTTCTAATGCTGCAACTTCTCTGTATACTACAGCATCATCCGCGAACAGCCGCATGGAACTTCCAACACTATCTACTAGGTCATTTATATATATTGTGAAAAACAATAGTCCCATGGCACTCCCCTGTGGCACGCCAGAGGTTACTTTAACGTCTGTAAACGTCTCTCCATTGATAACAACATGCTGTGTTCTGTTTGCTAAAAACTCTTCAATCCAGTCACACAGCTGGACTGATATTCCGTAGGCTCTTACTTTGTTTATCAGGCGACAGTGCGGAACTGTATCGAACGCCTTCGGGAAGACAAGGAAAATGGCATCTACCTGGGAGCCTGTATCTAATATTTTCTGGGTCTCATGCACAAATAAAGTACACACGCTTAATCGTGATATTATAATTCGCCTGCCCGTTTTTATTTTGTCTGTGTATCCAGCTATACTCCATTACCACGATTGCTTCACAATTTTGTTTCGCATCATCCAAATGAGCGTCTTTCTGCTGGAACTAAGACAGCGCAAAGACATATCGTTGCGTCAGAAAGATACGGCCAGCGGTCGAGAGGTTGGACGGTTTATCACTGGTGACACCGCGAGGGCGCAAACAACTTTCTCGACGCAGAAACCAGGCCAGGGGCACGTGGGGGCAGCCGCTTCTGCTGCTACACCGCACGAGCTGTCCCAACACAACGTCCACCCTCAACCACATTGAGCCAACTGAACGGTTATTATGTTGCAAGGGCTAAGCGCCAGTTTTGCGTAAATTGTGTTTCCTATTTCGTTAGGTGGTATGTGAACAGGGCTTTTACATACTAAAAGGGCTGTTTTCAATTACGACTGACGTAGGTGCTACGAACGCCGGTAGACAGCGCGAGAGCTAACTCCTACGACTTGTTCATAGTAGATGGGGTGAGTGTAGAATGTATCACACGACCTGGCTATAGCGGAAATAGAGATTATGCACTTCCGTATTCTCCTGACGTTTTGTAGCCCGTCTCTCGCCTGTCTTCATTGGCATTACAATGGAAGAGGAAAAAAATCTGAACAATTAAGCATGGGGAAATGACATGTAGAGGTTAATAACAAAGAAAAAGAGAAGAAAAGAAAAGGTTGAAAACGTGGGAAGAAATGGTGAATGAAAAGGGGTTTTTAAAATCGTTAATGACCGTGAAAAAGGGAAAGAATGAAATGCAAATCGGACTTCGAATTACAGCCAACAGGATTCGAGGAGATAATGGGACCAGAGGGCTGGGGGAACCGAAATAGAGAAGGAAAATTGTTGCTGGAATTCTGCAAGAGGAATGGGCTGGCGATCGCAAATTCGTGGTACAAGAAGAGGAGTAGTCACAAAATAACTTGGTACAGTGGGGACTGGTCCCAAACTTCAGTAGTAGACTATGTACTAGTGGATAGGCAGATGATGAGCAGCCTCACAGATGTTAAGGTCATACCATCTGAGGCCTTAGACAGCGACCATCGGCTGTTGGTAGCCATCCTGAGAGAGAAAAAAGATAGGAGGGCAACAGATATACAGGAGAAAAGGCTGAAGACATGGATGCTGAAAGAGGATGGACGGAGGACCCAGTACCAGACACTGATCAGGAAGAAGCTGCCAAAGGAAGATCAGAGAACAGTGGAAGAAGAATGGGGCGATTTTAAGAGGGCTCTAGTTGAGGCAGCTGAGACTGTGTGCGGAAGAACTAGCACAAAGAGGAGAAGTAGGGAAACCCCATGGTGGAACAACATATGTAAAGAGGCAGTACTTCGAAAGAACAAAGCCTTCAGAGAATGGTTCCAGACCCGAACAGAGGAAGCTAGGGTAAAATATAAGGAAAGCAAGAAAGCGGCACAGACCATAGTAAGGGCGGAGAAGAAGAAGTGGATGGAAAAATGGACAAGAATGTTAGAAGAGGACAGTGAAGGGAACAAAAAAGTACTTTACACCATGGTAAGAAATAAGAGGAACGACAGAAGCGAGTGCCTGAGGATCATGGATAATAATGGAAGAGTTGTGGAGGAAATGCATGAGCTCAAAAAGATTTGGAAGGAGTACTTTGAAGATCTGTTGAATGCTGCCAAGCAGGTAACTAACAGCGATGGAGAGCCTAAGGCAGCAGACGATTATAATAGTGGGGAAATTGATGATCTAACTTGGAATGAAGTGGAAGAAGCCATAAAGAGGATGAAAGGGGGCAAGGCACCAGGTTGGGACGAAGTAACAGTGGATATGATACGAGCAGCAGGAGAAGTAGGAACCCAGTGGCTATACAGAGTGCTGAGGGTGGTGTGGAAGGAGAACAGAATTCCTGAGGATTGGAAGAAAGGAATTATAGTCCCGATCTTCAAGAAAGGGGATAAAAGGAGATGTGAGAACTACAGAGGAATCACCCTGCTATGCCACTGTGGAAAAATCTATGAAAAGATGCTGGAGAAGAGAATAAGAAGCAGTATTGAAAGTAGACTGCAAGAGGAGCAGTACGGTTTCAGACCGGGAAGATCAACAACGGACCTCATATTTGTGGTAAGGCAACTGCAGGAAAGGCACTATGAGTACGGGAAGGACTTAATCATGGCCTTTTTGGATATTGAGAAGGCGTATGACAGTATCTGTAGGGACAAGCTCTGGGATGTGCTGAACGCAAAAGGGATAGATGAAGAGATTACACGAAAAGTCAGAAAAATGTATGAGGGAAGTGAGAGTTGTGTGAAAGTGGGGAGGGAACGTACTGCATGGTTCAAGCTGGAAAATGGGCTGCGACAGGGAAGTGCACTTTCGCCTTTATTGTTTATTATTGTTATGGATGAAATCCTACAGCAAGTATCAGATGCAATTGGAGATCATAAAATGAAAGCAGTGCTTTTTGCCGATGACCTGATGTTATGGGGAAATTGCGTGAAGGAGGTGCAAGAGCAGTTAGATGCATGGGAGGCAACGGCAGCACAATATGGAATGCATTTCTCTGCAAAGAAAAGTGAAATAATCGTCACAACAAGGAAGAAGAATAGGCCAAATGTGGATATAACTTGTGGAGGGGAAAAACTACAAGTGGTAGAGAACTTCAAGTACCTGGGAAGCGTGATTGAAAGTAAGGGGGGAAACGCAATGGAAATAAATGAAAGGTGCAGAAAAGCAGGGCAGTTCTACAAATGCATTAGGGGGCTTATTTGGAGCAAGGAGGTGCCACAGAAATCCAAGGGAATTATATACCGAACCTACTTTGTCCCCATATTGACATACGGAAGTGAGACATGGGTAATGCACAAAAGCGACAAAAGTAGAATACAGGCTAGTGAAATGAAGTTCCAGAGGAGCAGGTTGGGTGTAACAAGACGAGACAGATTGCGAAATTTGTATGTGAGGGAAAGACTAAAGGAGGAACCAGTACAGGACAGGATAGAAAAATCAAGACTGCAGTGGTATGGACACATGAAGAGAATGGATGAGGGAAGAATTCCAAAGAGGATGTTTGATCTGCAACTGGAGGGGAAGAGGCCCAGAGGAAGACCAAGAGATAGATGGGTGAAGGGAGTGAAGGAATGTGTGATGAGAAGAGGAGAGAACTGGACGAAGGTGGAAGAGGGGGAATGGTGGAAAGACAGAACACGATGGAGAGGCTTGTGTTCCCGACAGACCCAGCCAGTGGCTGGAAACTGTCCAAGATGATGATGATGATGACTTCGAATTACAGAAAAGCCATCGGACTTCGTGATTCGGAAAAGCTATTGTTGGGGTGGTCCTTGTGGCGTTTCTGAGCAAAAGTCAAACTAATTTCCACTACAAAAATAATTTGAAAGAGAACAGAGAATAACAAAATATGATTAACAGGGGGAAATGGCGTAGATAAGGGTACATTCATTACCAAGTTAATGTCTTCTCTCGTGCGGCGTTCAGGTCTTGTTCTCCAAAGATTTCCTGCTTCATTTCTGCATGAAAAAGTCGTATCTGCTCCAAAATCTTGCAGTAAATTTCATCGTCCAGGAATTACTAATGTATACAAATTAAAACCATCTTGATCTTGAATGTAATGTATTTTACGGCTGCTTCCATATTCCAAATTTCATACTAACTTCCACAATACTATATGTCTGCACATCAATAAGTTTTTACGTCTTAATCAGACCAAGACTAACGAATAACTTTTTACGTCTGAATCATACGAAGACTAGCGAATAAGTTAAATTAAGCTTTCGCTCACAAGAGACAATAGCGGGTAGAAAACAAAAAGAGTTACAATTTTTGTACCTTCATTTCCTCATGAATATTTTCTCTGCCTTCGAGCGCTCATACAGCTTCGACGGTATAATTTATATCTGAGGGAACGAGTGTAGCGCGGCGAAATTCAAAGTCCCGCTACAGACAGAAAAACTGGTAACTCCAAACGAAAGCGTGAACGAAGTGAAGAATCATTTTATTCTTGATGATGTACTGAACGCCTTAGCAATAGCTCGCATTAAGCAACCACTTAAAGTTATTCAGATGAAAGGCAGTTATTTTATGGACTTCCAGCAAGCAACTGATATCATCATTACCAGAACAACGGTTAATATAAGTTCTGACTCATGACACCATGCCTGGTGTAATTCAGGTAAAAAAGACATTTGGTCAAATAGAGGAATGGGACATCATAAGCGTTGAAAAATAGTGGCAAAGTGAAGATTTCAAAACGACAACATTCATTGAGGTCACTGGTGGAAAAGAATTGTATTCAGAGAACTGGTCCAAATGAGACTAGAGTCAGTCACAAAAGACTTGGAAAGTGCCTACATCCTGTTCTTGATTATGAAGGGCTGGACGGTCTAACTATTAAATGTTTTCATCTAGGGTTTTGGGAGCTCGCAAAGCCAGCGAGTAGACTGGTGGCCGTCTAGGGATGTAAAAGTCCTGAGCCCTATAGGGCGGAGGCAGTGTTTCCGTAGTTCACTTCGGAATTTGGGAGAAGGCGCTCCTTTCACGACCAGCCGAGCTCTTTCTTGCAGTACGGAAGTTTGTGAAAATCCGAAAGTGCGTCGGTTTCGCATTGGGTCATTCTGGTTTCCTAGGCGACAATGACTCCTTTAATGGTGATGTCCTCCACCATGAAGACTTCCCAAAATATTCAGAGCGTGGACAGAACATCGCTGTATAAGAAATACATACAAAAGACCGCACTATAGCTGAGATCGCTCAGTAACATCATACAGAAGCTGAATGGTACCTCACGGGGACAGGAGCTACAACACTAGGATGTTCTCCCTTTGGAATCGTCTGCTCTGTTGCCGAATACTGTGGTCTGGTGTGGCTTGACAGTTCGCATGTAAGAGAAATCGGTGTTCAGCTACACTCAGCAATAAGGACAATAAAAATCTTGCATCAGACATCCTCCTCTTCACCGTTAAGCCACGTTTGCGCCACCGGATCTTCAAAGACAGAAAGTCCTTCTCAAAGAACAAGAAAAATTAATTAAAACTCCTCACCTGCCAGTCCACTCAGTGTGTCTGCACTTAAAATAAGCCGCTTAAAATGCAGTCATCTATCAAATTAGCTGATTCGCTGCAAGTGGTGGATTCCAACACGAGGAGGAAGTGATCAGAAACGTGGAGTAGCATTGCCCATGAAGAACATCAGAAGTGACACAGGCTGCCCTTGAACAGATTAAAAACTTATATATCAATTTGTAGACCTAGTATTTTCGCTATATTTATTTGTAAAATTAAACAATTTAAGTATGATAGTAGCACTTAAGTTTACATTCTAAAAGAATAAAATTCTAGACGAGTGTTGCATTAATGCACTTGTTCAACACTCAGCATTAAACTGTAGAGCCAGA